>NW_024070210.1:47352142-47627760 GCF_014754425.2 Oryx dammah
CTGCTGCTAAGCCTCTTCAGTGTTAGATGGCAGCCCACCAGGCTCCCCCATCCCTGGGATTCTCCAGGCAACAACACTGGAGTGGGTTGCCATTTCCTTCTCCAACGCAACAAGCTGCTGCTGCTAAGTCGCTTCAGTCATGTCCAACTCTGTGCGCCTCATAGAGGGCAGCCCACCAGGCTCCCCCATCCCTGGGATTCTCCAGGCAAGAAGACTGGAGTGGGTTGCCATTTCCTTCTCCAATGCAACAAGCTAACAGATGCCAAAGATTTTCAAACCACCAGAGACCAGGAAGAGTGAAGGCAGGATTCAGAGGGAATGTGACACTTTTGACACCTTGACTTTGGATTTCTGGCCCTCAGAACTTTGAGACAGTAACTTTCTGTTCTGGTAGGCCCCAGAGATTATGGTCCTTCATTAGGCAGCCCTAAGAAACAAATGCAGGTGGTTGGAGGCTCTTTACTTTCACTGAACCCCTTGCACCATCCTGCCCTGCCCCAATGCCTGAAGTTCTTGTGAAGCCACCTGAGAAATTTTAATTACTCCCAACACTTCAGTGGTGGCAATAGTTTAGTTGCTAAGTCGTGTCCACTCTTTCACAGTTCCATGGACTGTAGCTTACCAGGTTCCTCTCTCCATGGAATTTCTCAGGCAAGATTACTGGAGTAGGTTGCCATTTCAGGGGATCTTTACAACCCAGGGATTGAACCCATGTCTCCTGCTTGGCAAGCGGATTCTTTACCACTGAGCCACCAGGAAAGCCCCCAGTTCTGGGTAACTACCAGTTCAGTTCAGTTGTCACTCAGTCGTGTCCAGCTCTTTGTGATCCCCGTGGACTGCAGGACCTCAGGCTTCCCTGTCCATCACCAACTCCTGGAGTTTACTTAAACTCGTGTCCATCGAGTCGGTGATGCCATCCAGCCATCTCATCCTCTGTTGTCCCCTTCTCCTCCTGCCCTCAATCTTTCCCAGCATCAGGGTCTTTTCCAATGAGTCAGTACTTCACATCAGGTGGCCAAAGTATTGGAACTTTAGCTTTAGCATCAGTCCTTCCAATGAATATTCAGGACTCATTTCCTTTAGGATTGACTAATTTGATCTTCTTACAATCCAAGGGACTCTCAGAGTCTTCTCCAACAGCACAGTTCAAAAGCATCAATTCTTTAGCACTCAGCTTTCTTTATACTCCAACTCTCACATCCATACATGACTCCCAGTAAAAATATAACACATATCCCTCATCATGTAACTTTGCAAGCACTCTCATTAGAGGAGATGCCAATGCTTCCTTACTCCACTGATGAGCTTTTCCATGAACCTGCTTTGACCAGTGAAATGAGGAAAGAAGAGCCAGTGAGCTAGTTTCAAGCTAACACCTTAAAGAAGCCTGGCAAGACTCTTACAGTCTTCTTGGCACTTCTGCCATCCACCATGTACCACTAGCCAGAGACAGACCTGAGGCCAAATCACTGTCCATATCAAGGCACAGACAAACCAAGCGAACCCCAAGAAAGCTATAATAGCAAGACCAGTAAACCCATAAGTGAGAAATACATATTTATTTTGGTAAACCTCTGAGCTTTAGGGGTCTTATTAGGTGTTATTATTAATAGCCAAGTGAAACATTCATATAATCATAGCTTTTATCCATGTTTGGGCTTCTGCTCCACATTCTAATCTGGTTTCCTAAACTCTAAGCTGAAATATTCAAATATTCCTATCTATCTTTTGCCCCTAAATCCTTAAAAAAAAATTGCCCACCCACCTCTGCCTAGCCTTCAGTTCAGTCACTCAGTCGTGTCCAACTCTTTGCAACCCCATGGACTGCAGCATGCCAGGCTTCCCTGTCCATCACAAACTCCCAAAGCTTACTCAAACTCATGTCCATTAAGTCAGTGATGCCATCTAACCATCTCATCCTCTGTCATCCCCTTCTCCTCCTGCCTTCAATCTTTCCCAGCCTCAGGGTCTTTTCCAATGAGTCAGTTCTTTGCATGAGGTGGCCGAAATATTGGAATTTTAGTTTCTGCATGAGTCCTTCCAATGAATATTCAGGACTGATCTCCTTTAGGATTGACTGGTTGGATTTCCTTGCAGGGGCAAAATAGCATTTAGAATCAAACCCCTTACCCACCAGAGGCACTCAGAGGGTTCAAACAAACTTTGTGCGCACCTGGACCCAGAGACCAAGCAAGAACTATATTTGAGTATCTCCTGCGAAGGTATGGGTCAGCAGTGGCCTGCCACAGGGACGGGGGCTCTGGATGTGGGAGACCTGGGTATGGCATAAGCCCTCTTGGAGGAGGTCGCCATTAACTCCACTATAGAGCTGCCAGAACTTACACAGGACTGAGGAAACAGACTCTTGGAGGGCACAAACAGAAACTTGTGCACACTAGGACCCAGAAGAAAGGAGCAGTGACCCCCAGCGACTGACCCAGAGTTGCCATGAGCGTCCAGGAGTGTCTGGTGCAGGCATGAGTCAGCGGTGGCCTGCTGCAGGGTTGGGGGGCTGAGTGTAGCAGTGCGGGCATGGGACATCTTGAAGGAGGTCACCATTATCTTCATTACCTCCACCATAGTTTGGCCCCAGGTCAAACAACAGGGAGGGAACACAGCCCCACCCATCAACAGAAAACTGGGTTAAAGATTTACTGAGCATGGCCCTGTCCATCAAAACAAGACCCAGTTTCCCCCTCAGTCAGCCTCTCCCATCAGGAAGCTTCCATAAGCCTCTTAATCTTATCCATCAGAGGGCAGACAGAATGCAAACCACAATCATAGAAAACTAACCAAACTGATCACATGGACCACAGCCTTGTCTAACTGAATGAAACTATGACCCATGCAATGTAGGGCCACCCAAGACAGACGGGTCACGGTGGAGAGGTCTGACAAAACGTGGTCCACTGGAGAAGGGAATGGCAAACCACTTCAGTATTCTTGCCTTGAGAACCCCATGAACACATGAAAAGGCAAAAAAGATGAACTCCCCAGATTGGTAGGTGTCCAATATGCTACTGGAGATCAGTGGAGAACTAACTCCAGAAAGAATGAAGAGATGGAGCCACAGCAAAAACAAGACCCAGCTGTGGCTATGACTGGTGACGGAAGTAAAGTTCCATGCTGTAAAGAGCAATATTGCATAGGAACCTGGAATGTTAGTTCCATGAATCAAGGCAAATTGGAAGTGGTCAAACAGGGATGGCCAAAGTGAACATCGACATTTTTAGGAATCAGTGAACTAAAATGGATTGGAATGGGTGAATTTAACTTAGATGGCCATTTTATCTACTACTGTGGGCAACAATCCCTTAGAAGAATTGGAGTAGCCATCATAGTCAACAAAAGAGTCTGATATGTAGTGCTTGGATATAATTTCAAAAACAACAGAATCATCTCTGTTCATTTCCAAGTCAAACCATTCAATATCACAGCAATCCAAGTCTATGCCCCAACCAGTAATGCTGAAGAAGCTGAAGTTGAACTGTTCTATGAAGACCTGCATAGCCTTAATGAGGTCGATTAGTTAAGGGTATGGGGCATCCCTGTTAGCTCAACTGGTAAAGAATCTACCTGCAATGCAGGAGACCCTGGTCCAGTTCCTGGGTCAGGAAGACCCCCTGGAGAAGAGAATGGCTACCCACTCCAGTATTCTTGGGCTTCCCTGGTGGCTCAGACAGTCAAGAATCCTTGGGCAGGTCCGATCCCTGGGTTGGAAGATCCCCTGGAGGAGGTCAACCCACTGCAGTATTCTTACCTGGAGAAACCCCATGGACAGGGCAGCCTGGAGGGCTACAGTCCCTGGGGTAGCAAAGAGTCAGACACGACTGAGTGACTAAGTACAGCAGCATGGTGAAGAGTACCCTCCACTAGAAAGAGAATAAGGATGAGAGCTCTACTTAAGGAGAGATCATTTCATCCCTTCCTCAAGGAAACCCTCACATTCAAACAGAACAGATGTACTGTTTTTACATTTCTCCGTTTCTTTCTTGGGCATCTCAGAGCACCCCTCCCTATTTCAAGACAGGGTAAGCATTACATATATACTCATAGACTGAACAAAATGGACTTTTGTTCCCTCATTTCATATTGTCTTCACTAGCAGCGTGTAACACTGCAGGCCAGTAGAAAAGCTCCTGACAGCAGCAGTTAGGAACAAGAATTAAGCATCAAGCTATTCTCTACATTCCAACCCAGAAGGAATGAGATGGCGCCAGATGATAATTCTTGATTGACAGAGCAAGTTCTAAATTGGTATCTCAGCCATGACAGGTACACAGATACTCATGCAGATTTGAATGCCCTTTGTATAACCTCTTTCACAGCAAAAGCCAGGTAAGGTGACTTGGAAGAAAAATTGCCAAGTTTGGCAGGGCAATCAGTGAGGAAGCCTCCAGAGCGAATTTCATTTCTCAGCAGAGGTGAAGTCAATCCAGTTCAATCTGACTTTCATAGGACATTACACACAAGGTTTTTGTAGGTATATTCAAAGTAGAAAACACCCACAGGTCTTGACCTTGAAGCCTGTTTTCCTCCCTTAGGACATAAATTCGGAAGCAGTAAGTTTCCCCTAAAGAGGGTCAGCAGGTAAAGTATAGGGGAAAACACAGTTCAGAGTAAGGGTCACAGGAATAGATCACTTTGAAAATGAAACAAGAACATAGGTCTCCCACAAGGGAGTCTGCATCTGCACCAAGGGACAGGGGTTCACCAGAATGCCCAGCAGTGGCCACTTAAGTAGTCACAGGCTGGAAGGTAAGACCTAGCCGTACTGAGCAGAGCTGGAAATGCAATGCGTCCTTCCCATGGCCTGGGAATGACACTAAGTTCCATTTGCTCAGCTTCATGGTACATCACTGCTTTCACATACATTCACATGTATGACAGCATCTGGTCCTCACACAAACCTGGTAAGGTAGGAACAACTACTGTATTAGCCTGCTGTGCTGTGCTTAGTCGTCAAGTTGTGTCCAACTCTTTGCAACCCCGTGGACAGTAGCCCACAAGGCTCTTCTATCCAGGCAAGAATACTGGAGTGGGTTGCCATGCCCTCCTCCAGATCTTCCCAACCCAGGGTTCAAACTCAGGTCTCCCTCATTGCAGGTGGATTCTCTACCATCTCAGCTAGTCTTTTAGAGCTACTATAACAAATGATCACTAACTGAGTGGTTTAAGACCAGAAATTTGTTCCCTCACACATGTAGAGGCTAAAAATATGAAATCAAAGTGTTGGGAGGGCCCTTCCTTGCCCCTACCAGATGCTAATAACCACAGGCATTCTTCAGCTTGTGGCTGCATCACTCCAATCTCTGCCTCAGCTTTCACAGGACTGGGTTCTCCCTGTGTCTCTGCTTCAGAAAGAGTGTCTTCTGCTTCTTGTAAGGCTAGAAATCATGTTGGATTAGGGCTCCCCATCATGATTTTACCTTAACTTTATTGTGTCTGCAAAAACACTATTTCCAAATAAGATCACATTCCCAGGAACACTAATTAGAGAACTTCGACATATCTTTTGGAGGAACACAGTTCAGTCCCTGACAGTCAGCCTCACTTCACAGATAAGAAAAAAAAGGCCAAGTGACCTAAGTTGACACTATCAGCAATAAGCAGGAGCTAGGACTTGGACCATGTCTGATTTTTTTTAAGTAAAAAAATCAAAGTAAAAAAGCAAAGTGTTTTTTAGAGTAAAACTTCTCTTATCAAGTGACATTGAACTAGAAAAATATAAAGAATAATCAAAATTATTATCTAGAAATCAGTGACAAAAACATCAGAACTATTCTACATAAAAACAAGCAGTTTGAATACAATTGAAGTGGCTTTTACAAGAAAAGATAAAATATACATAAAATAGATAACTAATAAGGACCTACTATATAGCACAGGAAACTACACTCAATATTTTGCAATAACCTGTAACAGAAAAGAATTAAAAAAAGGATTCTTATGTGTGTGTGTGTGTGTGTGTGTGTGTGTATAATTGAATCACTTTGCTGTCCAACTAAAACTAACACAACATTATAAGTCAACTATACTTCGATTAATAAATAAATAGAAAAAAAAGATAAAACACCTAGGAGCAAATGTAAGAATGTGTGTCTGGTTCAACATAATGGATTACACACATATTTGCTGTTCTAAATCCCTACTAAAATGACAACAACAGAATAAAAATACATTACCCACCTGGATAAAGAGTAGGAGAAAAGAAATACATGAGAACTATCAGAACTGTCAACCACAGCTTTAAAACTTAAAAATGGATATTAAATCATCCTTACTGAGCCAAACTGATTAAGCAGAATGACTTTGGAAAGCCAGCCCTACACAAGCCACTTTACATTCTAGGACCATAGACAGTCTCTAGAACTGGATGCACCAAATGATTTGAAAGGATCCCTCCTTCTAATACAAAAGAACTGGAACAGGCTTACATTTTTTAGGCCACAGAATTATTGAATTAAACTATATCAAAACTGTAAATGCACATAACACTAACTCAGCAATAATTTTTTCTTATGAGTGTACTCACATATGTAGAGATGTATAAAATGATTTTTACAGTATCATAGTAATTACTATTAAAAATTATATTAATTAAACTAAGTATAATAAACTGATATATTCATAATGAAATATATCTATCAAATGAAATATTTTCAGATAGTTTAAAAAAAGAAAGAGAAGTCTGCATGTGTTCATAAGAAAAAAATCTCCAAGTTAAAAGAGTTAAAACTCAAGTGTGTGGTATGCTCCCATCTTAGCCCATTCACCCATCCTCCTGTGGGGAAAGATTTGATCTCAGTCCATTTAGCATTTCGCTGGAACTTGGTCACAGTGAGGTCCAACAGATAGATGAACCCATCTGTATACTGGACTTTGGAGAAGGCCTCAAACAAAAAAGAAAGAAAAGGGGGCCTCTGAATGAAAACCAACATGAAACCACAAGCCACAAGTCCAGCCGAATGGATCAGACAGGACAACAAGACCTGTACATCCAAGGAAATAATAGTTCCAGGTCTAGGATGAGGCTGTGTGACCATTCCTGAATCAGTTTCTCCTCCACCTACCCTTAATCAAACCTCATGAATTCACAAATACACAAAGAGAACAAGAGGAAAAGACACAACCATGTGGTCAAGGCCCAGCAGCTCTGCTATGGGTAACCCTTCACAAACACCTGGCCCTGTAGTAGGGTAGAAGCTCCCTCTGTTCAGACCTGAGAGTTAATACCTAGACATTTTCATAGGAGGCAAAAGTCTGGTCAGCCCAGGACCACAGCCTGGTCAGGAAATAAAGGGCAGCAGGCAGCATCTCTGATCATAATAGAGAAGCCATTTTGTGCACATCCATGCCTTTTGGAAGAAAAAACTGGACTTCTTGTTAATCAAGCAGGAGATTACTCAGAACATAAAACTTGTCACACTTATAAAAGTGACACACTTATAGTCATGTACAGCAAAATAATGGGATGCAAGATAAACGGCATAACTAGAATGCTAGTTCTATCTTGCATTTTCCCCTTTCAAATCTACTATCCATTCTTTTTTGTTCTGCTGTTTGCTTAGTGAGGTTGGCCTGTGTGGACTTAATCAGCCGGTTCCCTTCTCTCAGGATTCAGGTCAGGTTTGGCCTTGGAAATCCCAGCTAGAGGTCAGAGAAACAAAGGGGAGTGAGGTCAAAATATTTACTTCCCTAGTTTCTTCCCATGCAAGGTTATGTCATGCTGAGAGTACACCTGCCTCCAACATCCCAGTTCCTCTTCAGGGAGTTCTTCACCTGACTCTCCTCCTAGGCTCCAGTAACATTCCCTCCTCTCACACCTTCAAGCCAAGGGACAGTAACTTCCAGAAGTCACTCGATGTTTCACACCATCCCCTGTGATTTCTCAACACCCTGTCCATAACTTCTAAATAACCCATGTGTTAAACTCACCTCAAATCATCATCTATTATTGTTGGGACTCTGACTGATAAGTGATTTTTAAGGAAAAAAAACAAATTTGTCTCTCTAAATATGTTTCTGAAAGAATTTTTTATCACATGTGATGTAAAAATTATGGGGAAACATTGACCAGTATTAGAGCCATCAACAATGTTTCATAGCAATTCATTCATTAAATCTGTAAATAATTGATAATATACCAGTACATACCAATAACTCAAGATGTTGAGGAGAAATCATTTAACAAATAGACAAAACATCTAATTTATCTTGTTACAAAATTAGAAACCGACTGAAACAAAAAGTTTAGCTAGTCTAAGAGCTAAAAATATATATACTATAATAATAGGACAGTGGGAAGGGAAAGGTTATTTTAGGTAAAGTAGTCACAGAAGGCTTCTCTCTGCAAGAAACATTGGAATATAGACATAAGTGAAGTGAAGATGTAAATGAAATAATTATAGAGAAAGAGTGCTCAAAGCAGAAACAAGGGGAATAATATGATCATATTTGTATTTTTTTAAAAAGCACTCTATAAAAGAACAGGAAGTCCTAGTCAGAGCCAACAGGCAAAAAATAAAAGGCATGCAAATAGGAAAAGGAGTAAAATGGTCTGTTTACAAATAATATGATCTAATGTATTTAGAGTAATTAGTACATTAAAGATCTAATGTATTGGAGTATTTAGGAATGTACAGAAAATCCTAAATACTCACAAAAAAATTGCTAGAAGTAATCAACAAATGCAGTAATGTTATATACTATAATATCAACATTCAGAAAACAGCCATATTTGTGTATACCGATAGCAAAACATATGAAAAAAAAATAAGAAACTAATCCCATTGACAATACCACCAAAGCAGTAAAATGATCAGTAATAAATTTAATCAAGGATGTACAAGATTGCCATGCTGAAAACTACCATCCTTTGATGAAAGAAATTAAAAGCACAAATGAATGGAAAAATACCCCATGTTCATAGATTGGCATAATTAATAAGATTTAAATGCCCTTGTTATTTAAAGCAGGCTACAAATTCAATGCAATCTCCATCAATATTCCAGTGGCATTTTTCACAGATATAGAACAACCAATCCCCAAATTTGTATTGAGCCATGTAAGACTCCAAATAGCCAAAGCAATCCTAGAGAGAAGAGCAAAGCCAGAGGCATCACACTTCCCAGTTTCCAACTATACTACAAAGCTATAGTAATCAAAACAGTGTGGTACTGGCATAAAAATAGACATATAGATGACCAAAACAGAATAGAGAAATAAATCCATACATATATGGTCAATTTATGACAAAGGATACAAGAATATACAACAAAGAAAGAACAGTCTCTTTAATAAATGTTGTTGAAAAGACTGGACAGTCACATGCAAAAGAATGAAACTGGATCACTAACTTACACTATATACAAAAATTACCTTGAGATAAATTAAAGACTTACATATATCTAAACCTGTAGAACTCCTGGAAGAAAATATAGGGATAAATCTTGACATTTGTCTACACAGCTAGACATGATATCAAAAGTACAAGCAACAAAATAAAAAATAAGTGGGACTACATTAAACTTCTGCACAGGAGAAAAAAAACAATATGAAAAAGCAACCTGTAGAATGGGATAAGATATTCACTAATCAAATCTGATAAGGAGTTAATATTCAAAATATATAACAAACTCATAAAATCCAATAGCAAAAAAAAAAACTGTCTTTTTAAATAGGGAGAACTGATTAGACCTTTTTCCAAAGAAGCCATATAGATGGCCAACAGGTACATGAAAATGTGACCAATGTCACTGGTCAGAGAAATTCAAATCACAACTACAATGAGATATCACCTCATACCTGTTGAATGGCTAGCATGAAAAAGAATTAACAAATGCTGCTTGGGGTGTGAAAAAAAGGAACTCCTTGTGCACTGTTGATGGTAATGTAAATTGGTACAGCCACTATGTAAAACAGTATGGAAGTTTCTCAATCAACTCAGAACTACTGTAAATTCCAGGAATCTCACTTCTGAGCATATACTCAAAGAGAATGGAGACAGGATCTTGTAGAGATACCTGCAATCCTATGTTTAATGCACCACTAGTCACAACAGCCAAGATAAAAAAATAATGTAAAAGTCCATCAACACATGAATGGATAAAGAAAATGTGAACACACACACACACAATGTAGTATTACCCAGCCGTAAGAAAGAAGGAAATCCTGCCCTTTGTGACATCAGTGAACCTGAAGGACATTATGGCAAGTGAAATAAATCAGAAAGAAATACTTTAGGATTTCACTTATGTGGAATTTTTAAAAGCTGAAATTAAAAAATGTTGTAGAGTGGTGGTTACCAGAGGCCTAGGAGTAGGGGAAGTGGGGGAATATTGGTCAAAAAAAATACAATTTTCATTTATATGATTAATTGGGCCTGTAAAGTCTAATGTAGAGCATGGCAGTTATAGCTAACACCATATTATATACTTGAAAGCTGCTAAAAGAGTGATTCTTAATTGCTCTCACCACACACCAGAAGAGATGTTAATTATGTGACAAGCTGGAGGTGCCAGCTAACTCTATGATGGTAATCACTGCAATACATAAACGTATCAAATTAACACATTATACACCTTAAATTTACATCACATCATGTGTCAATTATGTATCAGAAAAAATAAACAGGCAAAAGACATAAAGAAACATTTCACTGAAAAGGATATACAGATGGCAACTAACCATAAGATATTCAGCATCACCAGTCATTTGGGAATGGAAATTGAGAGCATAGTGAAATATCATATACCTGTCAGAAAAGCTGAATTTTTAAAGTGACAATACCAAATGATGGTGAGGATATGGAGAAACTGGACTGGTCATAAATGGCTGGTGAGAGTATAAAATTATCAGCCATTCTGGAAAACAGCTTGCCAGTTTCTTTAAAAGCTCACACCATGTGATCCAGCAGTTGCAGTCTTGAGCAGTTATCTCAGGAAAAAAAAAATTATATATATCCACATAGAAATCTGTACCTGAATGTTCATAGCAGCTTTACTTGCAATATTCATAAACTAGGGGTAAGTCCCTCAATAGGTTAAACAACCTGGGGTACCTCCAGACTATGAAACACTATTCAGCAATAAAGATGAAACCAAACTGATTCAGCAACACTGCCTGGATCTTTCAAGAACATTGTGCTAAATGAAAAAGCCAGTATCAAATGATCACAACTGTATGATTCCATTTATGTGCTTAACATTATTAAAATGACTGGACTATAGAGATGCAAAACAGATGAGTGGATGCCAGGCTTAGGGATGTGAAGGGGGAATGAGAGGGTATAAATGGGTACCAAGAGGGAAATCTCTGATGACAGAATAGTTCTGTATCTTGACTGTGGTGGTGGTTGCCTGAACCTACTCATGTGATAAAGTGACATAAATCTACATACATACATTGGAGCAATGTCCAGTTTTACTATAAGTACATAACTATCAGGGGAAACAGTGAAATGTACATGAAACCTCTTTGTGCTAACTTTGCAATTTCCTGTGGATCTATAATATTTCAGAATATTACGTTTTAATAGTTCATTCTGGTGGCTAAGGGGAGACTATATCATAGGAGCAAAGGTGGAGCCAAGAAGACTGGTTAAGAAGTCTTCACCATCATCCACACAGAGAGGCAGGTGACTTGTTACTAAAGTGGTATCTGAAGAAGTGGTAGAAGTATTTGGATTTGACATATTTTGAATATGAAACTACAGGATTGCTGGTGAATCAAAAGTGATGTAAGAGAATGAGAAGTAGATAACCTTCAAAGGTTGGGTTTTCTGTTTGTTTGTTGTTTTTGACACCTAAAGTAATAGGGTAAGTGTTATTTTCATTCACTCAGGCAGAAGACAGGAGGAGAAATGGCTTATGGTTTATTTTGTTTGTTTTAGTCACTAAGTCGTGTCCAACTCTTTGCAACCCTATGGACTGTAGTCCCCCAGGCTCCTCTACCCATGGGATTCTCCAAGCAAAAATACTGAAGTGGGTTGCCATGCCCTCCTTCAGGGGATCTTCCTGACCCAGGGATCAAACACGTGCCTTATGTTTCCTCCATCGGCAGGCAAGTTCTTTACCACTAGTGCCGCCTGGGAAGCCATAGCTTATGGGTAGTGGGACTCAGTTTTAGCCATGGTGAGGCACCCATTAGCCATCACACAGTTATGTCTGGAAGTTATGTATGTAAAGCCGGAGTTCAGGAGGAACATTTAGGCTAGGATATAAACTTTGTGCTCAGTTTACAGATGATATTTGAAGCTCTAAGACTCTGAGATCACCCAGAATGTATATAGAGAGAAAAGGTCTAAAGACACTCCACAATTTAGCAGTTGGGAAAATTAGCGTTCAGCAAAGGAGCCTGAGAAGTAGCCAGTAAGGAAGGTAAAATTCCAAAGGAGGGCAGGATGCCAAAAGCCAACAGAGGAAAAATTATTTGGGGTGAAGGGAAGAATAATCAACAGTGTGAAATATTACAGAAAGATTAAAAGTGAGAAGTAAGAACTGACTGCTTGGGTTGAAGAGACAATAACATTGGAAAGAACAGTGTCAGCAAAGTGAAGATCCTATAGAGGTCTTCAAGAGAAGATAGGAGGTAAAATAACTTCTGTAAACAACCCTGTGGAATCTTTGTTGTAAAGGGAGCAGGGAAAATGGGTGGTTACTGGAATACTGTGTACAGATCAAATGGAAAAGATTAAGATGGAAAATATCATATGCCTGTATGCTGGTGGGAATTTTGTATTAGAGAGGAGAAGTGATGCCACAAAGAATGAACACATGGATGAAAGAAGTCCTTAAGCAGGTAAGAGGGAACGGGATCCAGTGCACAAGTTGAGGCCTTAGATAGCAACACTGGAGAGAAGCAGAGAGTAAGAGTACAGATGCATACACGTCGGCAGATTGTGTGCTTGGAACACGTGGTGCACTCTGATGCTCCTGCTATGTTCAGTGTAGTAAGGTTATTAACAGAGTGCAAGGAGGGGACGGGGATATTAGAGACTGAGAAAGCAGAGGTACGAGATCCTCTTTGAGGATAAGAGCAAAAGACTGAATTCACAATGAAAAGGCAATAGGATTGTTGGGCAGCACTGAAAGCCCACTTGCATATTTAGTTGTCATGTATCTGAATTTAACAGTCAGAGCAGTCAAGCATGGCCATGGGTTGTTCTTCCAGCCTCCTTCAGGTGTTTGGGTGAAAGTGAAATTGGAAAGAATGATAGCAGTAACAGAAGATGGAATCTAAACTGGAAAAGGAAGCCGGCCCTTTGAGGGAGTTGATGAACAGTTAAAAAGCAATGAGGTCAACTGAAGGATATTCTGGGTAGTAAGTTATTGGAGGGATTATCCTAGAGAGTAAATCGGTGATGAAAGGAGGTGATGGTCAGAGGAGGAGGCTTTAAACTGGTATGACATGAGAGCAGTGGTAGAGGTAGTCTGGAAGAAAGAAACAATAGAGGAAAGGAGTTTAAAGAACTGAAAAGCCAAGACACTGAATGAATCATCCCCACAGACACTGAAATTTTAAAACATGGCATCAGAAGCAGTGGTAAACAAAATACAGTAAGCCAAGTGTTCAAATCAGCAAAATGAAGGAGAAAGATTCATAAATTACTATAACAAGCAGGCAATAAGGTGCTTCAAAAGCCCTGAGAAGAGATGGGGAAGATACGAACTGTGGTTGAAAAGCAGCATTAATGAACAAGAAGAACATCCACCCCACCTTCAAGACTAGGAGTACACAGGGTAGGATAGAAAATAAAAGGAAGCCATGACTGAGAACACTGTAGAAGTGGTCACCACATGCTTCTTTCTATACCAACCCTCATAGTGGCAGAGAGGTTTATATAACCAGTTATCAAGAGGAATTCCACACAGGAATGCTCAGCTGCTACATGACAGATAAAGGTATAGTGGCATTAAAGCACAGAATAGTTGATGGTGGAGAGATGCCATCTGAAAAGATGTTTTCTACTTCACAAATTAGCACATTCACCTACCATTGCTTTCTCATAACTCATAACCAAGACAGATCTATTGTATATACACTTGTCCTCAGCATCCTAGAAGGTTTCAGATTCTGTCTTCTTCTGAATCAAATCCATGGACTCAAACTGGAGAGTTCACTTTTTTCTACCCTTGCATAAAAGTGAGTTAGCACCTGATTAATAACTCACCTTAATGCATTTGATACTGCTGTACACATTTCAAACTGGAAGAAGAGCTTCGGGGATCATAGTTACATAAACAACAGGCTGCAATGATACTGTTTTAACATAGTTAATTCTCTTAGGAGCTTAAAATGCTGAGCCACAGAAACAGCTTAATTAGTTTCAACTTTCCTGAGGTAGGAGGGATACTATCAAGTATTCCTCAGTTAAGAGTTGAGGTTCAGAGAAGTTGTGCCCAACCTCCCCACCCTTCTGCTTCCTCAAGGAAGCAGCTGAAGAATCAGCCAAGTTACCTCAACTGAACTCTGCTACAAAGACGGTCTGCATGAGAACCTCTGCAAGCTCTGTTGTCTTAATAAGCTCTAAGCCATAAGCTGTTGGCAGTAATAAGTAAACTCATGCATATCCATCCTATCTCTTCCCCACACATATACACACACTCTTTTTAGAAGAAATAGATTATCGGTACAAGGGTGATAAGAGGCCTTACAATAAGACAAAGACATGGCACACACCTCTGTGTGCTCAGTCACATCTGACTCTTTGCAGCCCCATGGACTGTAGCCTGCCAGGCTCCTCTGTCCATGGGATTTTCCAGGCAAGAAAACTGGAGTAGGTTGCCATGTCTTACTTGGGGGATCTTCCCAACCCAGAGATAGAACTCACGTCTTCTGCACTGACAGACAGATTCTTTACCACTGAGCCACCTGGGAAGCCTTACCCATACAGGTATTGAAACTGTGACCAGGATGTTACAAAGGTATTATCAATAGACAATGCTTATGGAGAACAAGATGCTGGTCTAAATGCTTCCCATGGTTTGACTCTCCTAATCCTTATACCAGTCATGAGATATATATTATCCCACTTTACAGAAGGAAAGTGAGGCACAGAGAATTGAGTAATTGAGAACAGAGTAATTTGCCCAATACTAGTTTTATAGCTAGTTAAGATAAAGTCAGAATTTGAAGCTAGTTGTTCTGTCTTCAGAGTCTAAAATTTTAACCAGCATGCTTTATTATCTAACACACACGCTCCCCAATCTCACCAAGTGTTTTCACTGACAGAAATCATTTCCTCACAGTTTCCAGGAGGTGTGGGACCACTTCCCAGAGCAGAGGTAAGAAACCCTTTGCTGAAAGACAGGATGATGCTCTTGTTTAATTTCACCCCAAGGTCCCATAAAACATGGAAGCAGCTGCAACTCAGAGAATAAATTCGTTCTCAGCAGAAAATGATCCTCTAGTACAGTGTTGGAAAGTTTAATGATTATAGTGTTCACTTGTCCAGCTTATTAAAAATGCCTTTTCAGGGGACCTAGTCCCTGGAGTCTGATCCACTAGATCTGTGATTGGGTCTAGTAACCTGTGCTTAACAAGCCTTGCTACCACCATCACTGCTGCCAGGCAGACCTAATGAAGTTGGCTCCCAGACCCCACTATGCCAAGGGCCACTCTCAGGAAGAGACAATTCTAGTTATAAATTAGTAGAGAGGAGAGGGGAGTCACATGAGGTAATGAAATGTAGTTATTGGGTGAATTACAAAAACAAAGCCTTTAAAAGAAAAGAAAATACAAAAACCAAGCCTTTGATATTTCTTTAAAGTCAAAAAATCAACTTAAACCATTGCTTTCTTTGCTGTGTGTGCTTAGTCGCGAAGTCATGTCTGACCCTTTGCGACCCCATGGACTGCAGCCCTCCAGGCTCCTCTGTCCATGGGGATTCTCCAGGCAAGAATCCTGGAGTGGGTTGCCATGCCCTCCTTCAGGGAATCTTCCCAACCCAGGAATCAAACCCAGGTCTCCTGCATTGTGGGCAGATTCTTTACTATCTGAGCCACCAGGGAAGCCCTAAATTGTTGCTATTAAAATGGTAATAAAATATATTAGAAAGATCTAAGAGTTAGAAATGTATGAATGAATCCCTAACTTCCTGCCTCACTTCTATATCTTGGGAAATTGGGCCTCCATTTTCTCCATTTTATAAACCAAATATGATATTGTGTATAATTCTGTTGCAAGATTAAACTATTTATGTTTATTCCCACTGGTGAGGTGAAGTTCTCAGTCGTGTCTGACTCTTTGCGACCCCGTGGACTGTAACCTACTAGGCTTCTCCCTCCATGGGATTCTCCAGGCAAGAATACTGGAGTGGGTTGCCATTTCCTTCTCCAGGGAATCTTCCCAACCCAAGGATCAAACCCGGTCTCCCGCATTGGAGGCAGACGCTTTAAACTCTGAGCCACCACTATATGCCTGAAAATTGGGCACATACTTTTCTTCCTGCTTGGGATGTGCACACAAGGCTGAAGGCTGAATAGCCATCCCGCCAAATGAAATGAGCAGAACAAGAGAGGGAGCCTCGGTCTGACAGCATCTTGAAATGTCCTGTCAGCTCTGGACTGTGCCTCTCTCGAGATTTTACAAAGTGTACACAACTCCAAATTTAAGCCATGGTTTTTCAGATTTCTGTTTGTCACTACTGAATGAGGTCGCTGTCCCTTTATCATTGTGTCATGTCCTTGCCTGCCTCTTGTTACATTCTGTTTCATAATCTATTTTGTCTGGTATTACTGCCATAACACCACAGTTCAGCACACACTGGGGTGCACTGGGGGCTGCACCCAGGGGTAGGGCCTGGGGTCATAGCCCAGCACAGGCTAGGGATTTCTTTGGGGTGTGCTAGACCCAGAGCTCAGCATAGGCTGGGGCTTCTCCCAAGGTGTGCCATCTTGGTGAAGGGGTGGAAGCCAGATCCAGGCACAGGCTGAGGTGGGTGCCAGAGTGGCTATGGCAGGCTAGCTAGAGAAACAGGTGCTTTGCTCTCTGCTGACCCTGCACTGGGACTGTGAGAAAGTTAGTGTGCACAGTCTAAGAGCAGAGTGTCCGTGTCCTACACTCTTCCAGCTCTTCTGATTGTAAGCCAGGCTGGTTTTCAAACCCAGTTAAGAGCTCTCATCTTCCCAGGTCCTTAGGGCTGGGTTGTTCAATGTGGATCTCAAATCTCTGGCACCTTTGAGAGAACCTCCAAGTTTGCGATAGCCTCTTCCTTTTTAGGTTCCCTTCCCCTCTTCTCGGTATGTTTTTTCCTCCTTATATACTTAATTACAGAAGAGCTGTTCTATATGTAGTTATAGTTTGGGTGTATCCATGGAAGAAAGTGAGCTCAGTTTTCCTACTTTGTTTTGATTCCCCCATTTGTTATGTTTTTCCAAAGTTAAAAAATAAAGAAACCTTCCATGGGAAAAACATCTCATTTGTTCCCTCTCCAAGAAAACTCATATTATTAATTCAAAACACTACAAGACCTTATCTATGGGCTCCCAGAAGCACTAATTTTATTCTCTGTGAAGTCATACAGAACGGAAATAGCTCTAAAAGATTAAAGAAAAAATGCCTAGTATATTTCCTTAGAGCATTAGACCAGTATGTTTACTTCATTCTCCCATTATGTTCTATTAATAGGCTATCAAATGATTTGTGAGCACTTCTAGAAAACAGTCATCGCTATAAAACTGTATGAATTCATTAAGAACAAGCTCTGTTAAATTAATGGTTTTACCTAAGAAATAGGTTTGCGTCATTTATTGGTTATAGTACAGATATCCCTGGGTAAGGTGGAGAAACATGGATTTGCAGCGTATATGGCTTTTAATTAAACAACTATGCCCAAAGAGGGCCGATTAGCGAATAGATGTTAAGAAAACCAACAGTATCAGTATTTTTCATCAACATCCTAGAAAAAGGCTTTAAAAGCCTATCAATTTTATAGATAAGCTAGGAGGAATAGTTAATTTGTCATATGAAGCAATCAAACTCTCATCCTCTCTCAAAGAGAGTAGACATAAGAGCTTTGCTTTTATAACCTAGAGGATAAAATACCCAAGAATGCTTTGTAAAACCAAGTTTGATAATAGTTGATATAAAAAAAGAAAAATTCCAAATAATTATGTGTAGTGAAATGCCTATAAAAGCTAAAATAAACTCAGGCTAATTCAACAAAGGTAAAATTTTCTGATTGAGCTGTATTTTCTCGAGAGACACCTTTAATAAAAGTATCATGTATTCATAAGTACGTAAGCTACATCTGGAGCATTGTGTGCAAATCTGGCTGCTTTGCACAGATAGCTGTGTAAAAATGACTGTGACTTTTTGTCATGTAAGTCCTACCTGAAAATTCAAGCCCTGTGCAGACTCTGGGACCAATAGTATCCACTAGATAGCCCTTCTTTTTTCCTCCCCAGATAAGGAATACAACAGCTTGATGCCGGGGGATTCACTGCAGAGAAAAAGATAACCATGTTCTTCTCTGGTGGCTCAGACAGTAAAGAATCCACCTCCAATGCAGGAGACCTGGGTTCAATTCCTGGATCAAGAAAATCCCCTGGCAAAAGGGATTGGCCACCCATTCCAGTATTCTTGCCTGGAGAATTCTGTGCACAGAGGAGCCTGGTGGGCTACAGTTTACGGGATTGCAGACTTGGAGAGCTGAACTGTGAAGAAGGCTGAGCACCGAAGAATTGATGCTTTTGAACTGTGGTGTTGGAGAAGACTCTTGAGAGTCCCTTGGACTGCAAGGAGATCCAACCAGTCCATTCTGAAGGAGATCAACCCTGCGATTTCTTTGGAAGGAATGATGCCAAAGCTGAAGCTCCAGTACTTTGGCCACCTCATGTGAAGAGTTGACTCATTGGAAAAGACTCTGATGCTGGGAGGGATTGGGGGCAGGAGGAGAAGGGGACGCCAGAGGATGAGATGGCTGGATGGCATCATGGACTCGATGGACATGAGTCTGAGTGATCTCCGGGAGTTGGTGATGGACAGGGAGGCCTGGCATGCTGCGATTCATGGGGTCGCAAAGAGTCGGACACGACTGAGCAACTGAACTGAACTGAAGAGACTAACACTTTTACTTTTTTAACTCCAAGATTTGAAAGGCTATGGGAGACAGAAGTCCAAAGTACCACTTACTAAATATTAAGATCAAGTATTTCTTTAGTCCCTGATCAGCTGGGATGATGGATGAGGGTTATCCTAGAGCAGAGGCAAGAGCGGGAAGAAGGCATAAGCTCCACTCCTGCCTGTTCTCAGACCTATTTCCCATTCTCCTTTGGCCTCATCTCCCCTGTCATCTGCCTTTTAGGTTCCATCATTCAGTTGGAGGCAATGAGGAAAGACTAAAGGGAGAGTATTTCTGCCTCTTCTATTTGGGCAATGCCTCTAGCAATGATTCTGCCTGTTGTATGGCTCCATCTGTCACTGAATGGCCTGACCTCTGCAGCCCTAGCTCCCATAAGGCAGCCCTCTCCACAGTTCTAGACATCATCACTTTCCTAGCAGCCTACAATGGCCCTGAGTTTCTGTGAGAACCCCTCGAAGCTCTTTTAGTTCTTTTCTCATCTAAGTAACAAATTTGTTATAATAAATTGCTTGTTAAATGATCTGGTGTGCGGCTTCCCTGGTGGTCCAGTGGTAAACAATCCGCCTTCAATGCAAAGGACACAGGTTGGATCTCTGGTCCAGGAAGATCCCACATGCAGCAGGGAAACTACCCGTACACCATCACTACTGAGCCCTTGCGCCTGGAGCCTGTGCTCCGCAACGAAAGGGGCCCTCGCACCACAACTAGAGAACGCCTGCGCACAGCCGTGAAGACCCAGCGCAGCCAAAAATGAAACAAATAGTTTTTAAAACATTATCTGGTGTGAGCTGTCTTCCTTGACAGACCCTGACTGATACTGTCCTATCCTATCACTCTCACTTACTCAGTTATTGACTGAAGGAGGGCAATTTTTTAAAATTACCCTTTATATTTGTAAATTAGAGTTTAAGGGACTTATGCCTCACGACTCGATGGACGTGGGTTTGGGTGAACTCCGGGAGTTGGTGATGGACAGGGAGGCCTGGCGTGCTGCGATTCATGGGGTCGCAAAGAGTCGGACACAACTGAGCAACTGAACTGAACTGATGCCTCACTTACGACTGGGAATGTGAGAGCTGTTGCCTCTGAGAGAAGCCCCAGTCTGAGCATGGTAAGGGCAACAGAAGAAGCAATATGACCCAAGAAGGCTCATTACCACGCTGAGAGTCCCGTGGCTGCCAGAGGCAAAGAGATGCAAGAGTTCCCTACGGTTACATTGTCACCTTACATTCAGTCTTAGACCTTCAGAAATCTGACTTCTCTTTTCTAAAACTATTTTTACAAAGATATGCAGTGACCTATTTTTTTACTCCATTTTTTTTTTCAGTATTCACGCTATTTGACCACTTGTCCATATCTGACTGCATAACTAATCCCTCAGTCTGCAACTCCAAGTTGGTTCACCCTTCCTTGCTGGCCTTAAGATGTACAAAATGAGACCCAGAGCAAGGAAGGCTGGGCATTTGCTACAATCCCAGTTAGACTATGGTGGTTCTAATCTCTAACCACTATGGTGGTTCTAATCCATTAAATATTTACAGGTATTGGATTCCTTTAGGTTTAAATTTGTGGGCATCTTCTATATCCTTAAAAATGCTTTTTTGCTGAGATATAGCTACCATAGCTTTAGGTTTCATATACATTTGGCATATCTATCCTTTCTGGACAGGCTAGAGGTTGGTTTTAACCTAACAAACTCTTTGCTAACTTTACTCTCTATTGAAACTAGAGATTAATTATTTCAGTTTACTTCTGCCATATTACTCTGTTCCATATTTCGGTGGAGATTCTTCCTTGCTCCATTTTACTTTACGTAAGAGTACTTTATTTGGGGATGTAACCCCAGAAAACAATTGTAGAGGTGAAAAATGAGGAAGGGGTTCCAGGACAAAGATCTGTAAACCTGGCTGCCACCAAGTGCCTGGATGCTCCGTCCTGTGAGACCCTCACAGAACTCATCTCAAGCCATAGATCCAGTGGAAGAAGTGTGGAGCACTTCACCGGCTCACACCTCTTCACAGCCAACAGTTCAGCCACAATTCAAACCCCTTTCCATAGGCACTTGGTCACTATTCCCCACTATCATGTCTCACCTAATTGCATTCTTTTTATTCATTCCCCACTATCATGTCTCACCTAATTGCATTCTTTTTTTAGGCTACATATAATCTCTAGAACAGATAGCCCACATACTGCCCTTCTGCTCCTACAAAGTGCTCGCCCAGAGCCAATATTTCCCTGGGCTAACTCCTGCCTGTTCCTGCAAATTTAGCCTTTCTGCCCATTCCCAAACTTACTCTCTTCAGCTCAATTCCACCAAGTCTCATGTCACCCAAAAATCTGTTTAGTGTCAAAACCTGATAGTCAAATTCTGCAGTTTGCTGAATATATTGTTCCCAACTTTCTAGCCAAAAGAAAAGTGCCCATAGATTATGCTTAAGTGCCCATAAATTATGCAATTTCCTGAGGAAGACTTTCCCCTTAAATGTATTAGAGCCGCACTGAATGCTTTCACTAGTGGCCTCCCATAAGAGATCATTACCTTTGGACTATCCTGCTTTTGCTCTTTTTTTTTTCTCTCCTATGACTGATCAGCTTCTCTGCGGGATGAATGTTTTGGGTGAGGGTGGTAGTGAAAGGATGGTTTGGAATTAAGTTCCACTCATTTCTCTCCCCAGATTGCACTGGAAAAAGGATTACCAGCCTCTCATCATAAAAGTCAGTAGTTCACTGGGGCCAGCATGAACAGAATAAAACCAGAGCAACATAGAGCCCTCTGAAGGTAAGAATTTAACAAGAAGAGGAGATAGGTTAGCCATCCTTGAGCATTCATTCATCACTTACTACCTCCCTAAAACCCCAAGATGGTTATATCACAATCACCTCATATCCTAATTTCAGTATCTCTGAAGTTTAAAGGCAAAAGCCTGACCTGGAGTGGTGGTAGTAGCCCACAGTGGTTTTGTGGTGCCTGGGTCTCTCTGCCCTGACTCTCATCCATCTCTCCCCTCTTCTCTCCTTTGAATTCTTAGGGAGAGAAGCAGGTTAGGACCTGGCCTTTGGTTCTTCTCCGATATACATGTTTATATATTGCTCTTCAGTTGCTAAGTTGTATCCAACTCTTTGCGACCCCATGAACTGCAGCATGCCAGGCTTCCCTGTCCTTCACCATCTCCTGGAGTTTGCACAAACTCATATCCATTGAGTCAGTGTTGCCATGCAACCATCTCGTCCTCTGTCGTCCCCATCGAACCAGGGTTTCCTGTGTTGCAGGCGGGTTCTTTACCAGCTGAGCTACCAGGTAAGCCCTGATTATACACAGTAGCTAGCAGTAAGAGACCACAAGAGCACAAACGAAAAGCAACCTAAGATTGAAGATAACAAAACAAACTTTTAAGACACCAGTGTATACCAACTGAAACAAAATTATTAGAACTGATAGATTTTGAGCAGCCTAACAAATATGTTTAAAATGATAAAGATGTGAGAAAATTATTAAAATGTTTGTACTACCCAAAGAGATGTACAGATTCAATGCAGTTCTCATCAAAATCCCAATGGATTTTTTAAACAAAAATAAATAAAACAATCCTAAAGTTTACTGCTGCTGCTGCTAAGTCACTTCAGTTGTGTCTGACTCTGTGTGACCCCATAGACAGCAGCCCACCAGGCTCCCCCATCCCTGGGATTCACCAGGCAAGAACACTGGAGTGGGTTGCCATTTCCTTCTCCAGTGCATGAAAGTGAAAAGTGAAAGTGAAGTCGCTCAGTTGTATCTGACCCTCAGCGATCCCATGGACTGCAGCCTTCCAGGCTCCTCCGTCCATGGGATTTTCCAGGCAGGAGTACTGGAGTGGGATGCCATTGCCTTCTCCACCTAAAGTTTACATACAGAACTAAAGATGATTCTGAATAGCCGCAGCAACCTGGAGGAACAAGAACAAGGCTGGAGGCATCACACAGCTTAATACCAAAGGATAATACAAAATGACAGTAATTAAAACAGCATGGTATAGGCAAATAGAGTTATAGACAAAGGGAACAGAAAGAAATCCCAGAAATAAACTCATGCATATATAGTACATTGATCTTTGACAAGGGTTCCAAGAACACACAATAGGGAAAGAATAGTCTTTTCAACAAGTGGTGCAGGGAGAATTGGATTTCCACATGCCAAAGAAAGCAGTTAGACCTCAATCTTAGGCCATACATGAAAACTACCTCAAATTAATTATATTCCAGTGTTATATTTAAATCTACAAAACTTCCACAAGAAAATATAGGGGGAAAGCTTCTAGACACTGATCTATATGGTTATTTGATATGACATCAGAAATACAGATAAAAGAAAAAAATTAAGACAAGTTGGACTACAAAACTAAAAAAGCCTCTATATAGCAAAGAAAACCATCAGAGTGAAAGGCTGTATACAAAAGAAAACATTTGCAAGCCATGTATCTGATAAGGGGTTAATATTCAAAATGAGGAACTCTGATAACTCATTAGCAGAAAAGTGAAATAGAACCAAAGCCAACTTGATTTTTTAGTGGGCAAAGGACTTGAATGGACCTTTCTCCAAAGATAGTATACAAATGATGAAAAGACACATGAAAAGATGCTTCACACTGGGGAAATGCAAATCAAAACCACAGTGAGATATTACTTCACACCTGTTAGTATGGCTACTGTCAAAAAAAAAAAAAAAATTAGAGGGGAAAGGATAAGTGCAGGCCCGAGAAGACAGAAATTTTACATTGTTGATTGGAATGCAAAACAGTGCAACCACTATGAAAAACAGGATGACGGTTCCTTGAACAGATAACAGGGACCTACCCATCCCACTTTTGGGTGTCTAAGAATTCAAATCAAGATGCCCGAGAGATCGCTGCATTCCCACATTCATTACAGCATTCTCCACAATAACCAAGACATGGAAGCCACCTAAATGTCCACTGAGAAATGAGTAGTTGTTTTCTAATGTGGTACATATACACAAGGGTGTATTATTCAGCCTTTAAAGGAAATCTAGCTTTGTGTGACAACATCAGTGAGCCTCAAGGACATAAAGCTAAGTGAAATAAACCAGTCACAGAAATAGAAATACTGCATTATTCTAGTTGTGAGTCATCTGAAATAGTCAAACTCACAAAAACAGAGTACAATGGTAGTTTCCAGGGACTGCAGAGCAGGGAAATATTGGGAATTGTTGCATAAGAGGTATAAAGTTGCACTGTTTCAAGATAAGTTCTAGTGATCTGCTGTACAACATCATGCCTATATTTTATACTGTATTACACACTTAAGATTTAAGAGGGTAGTTCTCAGGTTAGGAGTTTTATCACAATAAAAAAGTTTTGTGAGTGACAATAGGTGAACTTTTTTAATCAAAATATTTGGAGTAACTATTATGGCAAAAGCGCAAGACTTAAAGTTGGAAGCTCAGATTGAAACACTCAGAACACAAGAAAATATGAGAAAGTTTTCAAAAGAAAGCATGTGGAAAATAAATGTGCCAACAACTGACCAATAGAAGAAAAAAAATTATCAAAAGGCAAAACTATTTCTGCTAAAATTTGGCATCCATTCATGAATTCAAAAGAAAATATCAGCAATCCATGAATATAGAAAAATTTCCCAAGAGAGTATCTACAAAAAATCTGCAGAAAATATTGAGGAAGAAGATGAGAAATAATCAAGAAAAACTATTCAAATGAGACTATTCAGTTAAGACTGGATTCAAAAATCTTCCTCTGCCCTTCTCGCCTACTAAAAATCAATACCATTTCTCTAAACCTAAGATGACCATCTAGGAAACACAAGAATAACTTATTTTTAATAACAACAAAAACAAAATACCCAGGTTTCAGCTTTAAAAACCAAAGTCCTCTACGGAAAAAAATTTTCAAAAATATAATGAAAGACACAGAAGGTGTCTTTTGATAAACAGATAAAGATTTCCATAATCACAGGTGAGAGGTTTCATTATGAGATACTATTTTATCTCCCAGATTAATCAAATTTAATGTAACCCCAATCCAAAGTCAAGCTGGATTCAAGGAACTGATTTCTAAATGTGTATGAAAATAAAGATGCAGGCAAACAGCTTTGAAAAGGAATAAGAAAATGTTATGTTATACCACAGACATGAAAATATGCTATGCTGCTGCTAAGTCGCTTCAGTCGTGTCCAACTCTGTGCGACCCCATAGACAGCAGCCCACAAGGCTCCCCTGTCCCTGGGATTCTCCAGGCAAGAATGATGGAGTGGGTTGCCATTTCCTTCTCCAATGCATGAAAGTGAAAAGTGAAAGTGAAGTCACACAGTCGTGTCCGACTCTTGGCGACCCCAAGGACTGCAGCCTACCAGTCTCCTCCATCCATGGGATTTTCCAGGCAAGAGTACTGGAGTGGGGTGCCATTGCCTTCTCCAGAAAATATGCTATAAACACCAAGAAAACATGCTATAAACACCAATAAAAATGAGGATGGTGCTAGTACAAAAACAGAAATCATCTAATAGGATAGTGTAAAGAGCTGAAATACTCATTTACATATGGGAATTTATTATTTAATAAAAACAGCACCACAAATCAACAGTGAAAGGATAATTTACAGTGAGCTGGGAAAGCTGGTTCATGCATTGAGAAAAATTAAAATGCATTCCTACTTAATTCCAAAGGGTAAACTCTAAATGGAATAAGGACCTAAACATATTCATGTAACCTATAAAGTCAACAAAATATAGAAGGATATCCTCAACATAAAGACAGGGAAGAATTTCTTAGACCAACAGAAGCACAGACCACAAGGCAAAAACAACCCAAGCTGAATTTATACCAAAATTAAATTTTTCTATACAAAGACACCATGGAAAGAGTTGAACAGATGACAAATGTGAAGAAGATACTACCGATATGCATACTTAACAAGGGCCTATCTAAAAATGAAGAAATTCCTATAAATCACTGTAACAAGTCCAATGGGAAAAATGGGCAAAGGATGTTAAAGGATATCAACAAAGAACCAACCCAAAAAGCTAATAAGCCTGTGGAAAGAATTGTATACCTATTAGTAATCAGAAAAATGCAAATTAGAATAATGCAGTATCATTTTATGCCTAATAAACTGCAGAAAAATTTGCCAGAGAATGCCAAGTGTTCCTGGCAAGTGTACAGATTGATCTCTAGAAGGTCTGCATCAGTCCGGCAGCACTTAATCAGGTGAACTAATTACATACTCTTTGACCTAAAATTCCATACCTGAACGATTATCACAAAAATTCCCACACAGATCATCAGGGAGCATGTGTGAAGGTGTTTATTGCAGTTCTGTTGGTGATAGGATGGAGATACAGCTGTCTCCTTGGTTCTACAATGGGAAAATGGATACATAATATGATAGTTAAACCACAGTGTGCCATGAAGTAGTAGACTAGATGTACACACAATCACAAAGATAGGTCACAAAAAAATGGGTTAAGGAATATACAAAATATAAAAATATTGTAAGTTTAAAATATGTAAGATAAAAGATGAAGTCTGGAATTTGCTTCACAATAATCTGGGTAGGGTGGGGATAAGTGGTTAAGGTAGGGGAAAAATTATAGATAAAATAATTTGGGCCATCAGTTTATTATTATTGACACACTATAATTTTCTCTCTACTTTTGCATACTTAACATGTTGTATCATTATTAAATGTATACAAAACTCAAATTTTACCCTAAAAAGAGAATATATGTAAAATGCACCAGAATAGTTGCTTGAGGGAGAAGAAAGGAACAGTAAAGTAAATATAAAAGGAAAAATAAGAGGCCTTATGTTGGCCAGTGAAAATACAAGTATAATACTTATTGTTAACTGGTATACTGCTATTAATTTTTCACTTCAGAGAAGCTTCTCAGTCTGTGGCAGTGAAAGGCAATTGCTGTATGCACCATTAATTGGTAGTCACTGTTTTCATTTGTCAAAGCAAACTAAGATGAAACAATGTTCCTTAACCCAAACATTCATTCAATACCATGACCCTCCCTGTAACTAGACTATTTTTCAAATGCCTCCTTTGGCATTTATTTCACTACCGAGTTACTATCACTGTTTACTTCTTACTTATTTCCAAGTAAATGGTTCATTCTTTCCCTCCCATCATGATTCTCAGGCCTTAATATTAAATATTGACCCTCTCTTCCTACAAAACTCATCTTTTGCATATTTAGGAATACCACACACAGCCAACTGGAACAATACTGGAATAAGAGCAAAAAGAACTATTTATTAAAATGAAAGGGTGACTACTTTTATTTCACCTATTTTTTATAATACTAGGTCTTTCAGTCTCCAGACTAGATATGTACTATTCTGGGAAGTAAACTGAACAGGTAAATTGCATGTGCAATCTGGCCCCATTGGATCCAAAACCAACCTCAATAGTGTACTCCAGTAGAAGACTTTGTTTCTCCATGACTTACAAGTAGAAAAATAAGGTAACACCACAGCAATTATTTTGGACCTCCAATCAAGTGGATCCCAAAAGAAAGAAAAGATGGAGGCGATGAAATGTAGTATAATAGTTCAAGTTAGGAATTCTCAAATGTTAGCTTATATCAGAATCACCAGGAGATCCTGTTACATCAGATGGCAGGGCAACACTTCCAAAGTTTCTGATTCAGTACACCTGGGATAAAATACAAGAAACATGATTCCAGCAAGTTTCCAGGTGCTTTTGATGATAGTGGTGGCAGTATTCCAAGGCTAAGGCTTTTGATCAACCCCGCCCATGTCCAGGCTCAAACCCTTGACCACTAGAGCATTTTGCCTACCATACTCACCTGATTTTGCTTAAAGCATTTCTCCAAACTACCAAAAACATGTTTAATTTGTATGCATATGTATGAGGAAAGTCTTGGGGCAGGTTCACCAGGATAATACTTCACTTAAAAGAAACTCAGTTCAGTCAGTTCAGTCATGTCCAACTCTTTTGCGACCCCATGGACCACAGCATGCCAGGCTTCCCTGTCCATCACCAGCTCCTGGAGTTTATTCAAACACGTCCATGATGTCGGTGATGCCATCCAACCATCTCATCCTCTGCTGTCCCCTTCTCCTCCCACCTTTAATCTTTCCTACATCAGAGTCTTTTCAAACGAGTCGGTTCGTCGCCATCAGGTGGCCAAATTATTGGAGCTTCAGCATCAGTCCTTCCAATGAATATTCAGGACTCATTGCCTTTAGGATTGACTGGTTGGATCTCCTCTCTGTCCAAGGGACTCTCAAGAGTCTAATCCAACACCACACTTCAAAAGCATCTATTCTTCAGTTCTCGGCTTTCTTTATAGTCCAACTCTCACATCCATACATGACCAATAGAAAAACCATAGCTTTGACTAGAGAGACCTTTGTTAGCAAAGTAATGTCTCTGCTTTTTAATATGCTGTCTAGGTTGGTCATAACTTTTCTTCCAAGGAACAAGTGTCTTTTAATTTCATGGCTGCAGTCACTATTTGCTATAATTTGGGAGCCCCAAAAAACAAAGTCTGTCACTGTTTTCACTGTTTCCCCATCCATTTGACATGAAGTGATGGGACCAGATGCCATGATCTTAGTTTTCTAAATGATGAGTTTTAAGCCAACTTCTTCACTCTCCTCTTTCACTTCCATCAAGAGACTCTTTAGTTCTTCTTCACTTTCTGCCATAAGGCTAGTGTCATCTGCATATCTGAGGTTATTGATACTTCTCCAGGCAATCTTGATTCCAGCTTGTGCTTCATCCAGCCCAGCATTTCTCATAATGCAGTCTGCATATAAGTTAAATAAGCAGGGTGACAATATACAGCCTTGACGTACTCCTTTCCCTATTTGGAACCAGTCTATTGCTCCATGTCCAGTTTTAACTGTTGCTTCTTGGCCTGCAAACAGATTTCTCAAGAGGCAGGTCAGGTGGCCTGGCATTACCATGTCTTTAAGAATTTTCCACAGTTTGTTGTGATTCATACAGTCAAAGGCTGTGGCATAGTCAATAAGGCAAAAGTAGATGTTTTTCTGGAACTCTCTTGCTTTTTTGATGATACAGTGGATGTTGGCAATTTGACCTCTAGTTCCTCTGCCTTTTCTAAATCCATGAATTTGGAAATTCATGTTTTATGTACTGTTGAAGCCTGGCTTGGAGAATTTTGAGTATTACCATGCTAGCGTGTGAAAGTGAAAATCACTCAGCCATGTCCAACTCTTTGCGATCCCATGGACTATACAGTCCATGGAATTCTCCAGGCCAGAATACTGGAGTGGGTAGCCTATCCCTTCTCCAGGGGATCTTTCCAACCCAGGGATCAAACACAGGTCTCCCTCATTGCAGGTGGATTCTTTACCAGCTGAGCCACGAAGGAAGCCTAAGAATACTGGAGTGGGTAGCCTATCCCTTCTCCAGCTGATCTTCCCAACCCAGGAATCAAACCGGGGTCTTCTGCATTGCAAGCAGATTCTTTTCCAACTGAGCTATCAGGGAAGTCCCTGCTAGTGTGTGAAGTGAAGTGAAGTTGCTCAGTCGTGTCCACCTCTGTGCAACCCCATGGACAGTAGCCTACCAGGCTCTACCATCCATGGGATTTTCCAGGCAAGAATACTGGAATGGGCTGCCATTTCCTTCTCCAGGGGATCTTCCCAACCCAGGGATCAAACCCAGGTCTCCTGCATTGCAGACAGACGCTTTACTGTCTGAGCCAATTGTTCCGTAGTTTGAACTTTCTTTGGCATTGCCTTTCTTTGGGATTGAAATGAAAACTGATCTTTTCCAGTCCTGTAGCGACTGCTGAGTTTTCCAAATTTGCTGGCATATTGAGTGCAACACTTTCACAGCATCATCTTTAGGATTTGAAATAGCTCAACTGGAATTTCATCACATCCACTAGTTTTTGGAGAAGGACATGGCAACACACTCCAGTACTCTTGCCTGGAAAATCCCATCGGCAGAGGGGCCTGGTAGGCTACAGTCCACGGGGTTGTGAAGAGTCAGACACGACTGAGTGACTTCACTTTCACGCATTGGAGCAGAAAATGGCAACCCACTTCAGTATTTTTGCCTGGGGAATCCCAGGGACAGAGGAGCCTAGTGCGCTGCTGTCTATGGGGTCTCACAGAGTCAGACACGACTGAAGCGACTTAGCAGCAGCAGCCACTAGCTTTGTTCCTAGTGGTGCTTCCTAAGGCCCACTTGACTTCTCACTCCAGGATGTCTGGCTCTAAGTGAGTGATCACACCATTGTGATTATCTGGGTCATGATGATCTCTTTTGTATAGCTCTTCTGTGTATTCTTGCCACCTCTTAATATCTTCTGCTTCTGTTAGATCCATACCATTTCTATCCTTTATTGTGCCCATCTGTGCATGAAAAGTTCCTTGGTATTTCTAATTTTCTTGAGATCTCTCGTCTTTCCCATTCTATTGTTTTCCTCTACTTCTTTGCACTGATCACTGAGGAAGGCTTTCTTATCTCTCCTTGCTATTCTTTGGAACTCTGCATTCAAATGGGTATATCTTTCCTTTTTTCCATTGCCTTTTACTTCTCTTCTTTTCATAGCTATTTGTAAGGCCTCCTCAGACAATCATTTTGCCTTTTTGCATTTCTTTTTCTTGGGGATGGTCTTGATCACTGCCTCTTGTACAATGTCACAAACCTCCATCCATAGGTCTTCAGGCACTCTGTCTATCAGATCTAATTCCTCGAATATATGTCACTTCCACTGTATAATCTTAAGGTATTTGATTTAGGTCATACCTGACTTGTCTATGGTTTTCCCTACTTTCTTCAAATTCAGTCTGATTTGAGCCACAGTCAGCTCCTGGTCTTGTTTTTGCTGACTGTATACAGCTTCTCCATCTTTGGCTGCAAAGAATATAATCAATCTGATTTCAGTGTTGACCATCTGGTGATGTCCATGTATAGAGTCTTCTCTTGTGTTGTTGGAAGAGGGTGTTTGCTATGACCAGTGCGTTCTCTTGGCAAAAGTCTATTACCCTTTGCCCTGCTTCATTCTGTACTCCAAGGCCAAATTTGCCTGTTACTCCAAGTTTTTCTTGACTTCCTACTTTTGCATTCCTGTCAATTTGACTTCTGGCAATTTGATCTCTGGTTCCTCTGCCTTTTCTAAATCCAGCTTGAACATCTGAAGTTCAAGTTTTTGAAAAGTTCCTACTTTTGCATTCCATATAATAAAAAAGACATCTTTTTTGGGTGTTAGTTCTAGAAGGCCTGGTAGATCTTCATAAACTATTCAACTTCAGCTTCTTCAGTGTTACTGGTTGGGGCATAGGCTTGGATTACCATGATATTGAATGTTTAGCCTTGGAAATGAACAGATATGATTCTGTCATTTTTGAGATTGCATCCAAGTACTGCATTTCAGACTCTTTTGTTGTCTATGATGACTACTCCATTTCTTCTAAGGGATTCTTGCCCACAGTAGTAGATATAATGGTTATCTGAGTTAAATTCATCTATTCCAGTGCATTTTAGTTCACTGATTCCTAAAATGTCAGTGTTCACTCTCGGCATCTCCTGTTTGACCACTTCCAATTTGCCTTGATTTAAGGACCTAACATTCCAGGTTCCTATGCAATATTGCTCTTTATAGCATCAGACTTTACTTCCATCACCAGTCACAAACACAACTGGGTGTTGTTTTTGCTTTGGCTCCATCTCTTCATTCTTTCTGGAGTTAGTTCTTCACTGATATCCGGTAGTATATTGGGCACCTACTGATCTGGGGAGTTCATCTTTCAGTGTCCTATCTTTTTGCCTTTTCATCTTGTTCCTGGGATTCTCAAGGCAAGAATACTGCAGTGGTTTTCCATTCCCTTCTCCAGTGGACCATGTTTTGTCAGAACTCATCTTGTCAGAATTCTCCACCATGACCCGTCTGTCTTGGGTGGCCCTACATTGCATGGCTCATAGTTTCATTCAGTTAGGCAAGGCTGTGGTCCATGTGATCAGTTTGGTTAGTTTTCTATGATTGTGGTTTTTAGTCTGTCTGCCTTCTGATGGAGAAGGATAAGAGGCTTACAGAAGCTTCCTGATGGGAGAGGCTGACTGAGGGGGAAACTGGGTCTTGTTCTGATGGGCAGGGCCATGCTCAGTAAATCTTTAACCCAATTTTCTGTTGAAGGGTGGGGCTGTGTTCCCTTCTTGTTATTTGACCTGAGACCAAACTATGGAGGTAATGAAGATAACAGTGACCTCCTTCAAAAGGTCCCATGCATGCACTGCTACACTCAGTGTCCCCAACCCTGCAGCAGGCCACCGCCGACCCACGCCTCTGCTGGAGACTCCTGGACACTCATGGGCAAGTCTGGGTCAGTCTCTGGGGTCTTTCTCCTGGGTCCTAGTGGGCACAAGGTTCTGTTTGCGCCCTCCAAGAGTCTGTTTCCTCAGTCCTGTGTAAGCTCTGGTGGCTCTGTGGTGGAGTTAATGGTGACCTCCTCCAAGAGGGCTTAAGCCATACCCAAATCTGCTGCACCCAGAGCCCCTGCCCTGCAGCAGGCCACTGCTGACGCGTACCTCTCAGGAGACACTCAAACACAGTTCTGTCTCAGTCTCTGTGGGGTCTCTGCGTCCTCATGTGCACAAGCTATGTTTGAGCCCTCTGAGCATTTCTGGTGGGCATGAGGTTTGATTCTAAAAGGGATTTTGCCCCTGCTACTATCTTGCTGGGGCTTCTCCTTGCCCTTGGATGTGGGGTATCTCCTCAAGGTCGCTCCAGCTACCACTCTAGTGCCACGTCTAAAAGAAACTGGGTCTCTAAAAATTTCAAACTGCCCAAATACTGTGCCAAACACAATTCATTCTTGTCCACAGATGCTTATTAGGGACTAACCACGTGACCAAGTATTGTCCTAAGCATGGTGCCTTGCATAAAACAGACAATCTCTCCTTCCTGGAGCTTGCACTGAACTCCCAAAATAAAAGCCCCAGCCAGGTCTCTACTAGTCCATATGGTGCTTTCCTGTGAAGTATTAAAAAAATCCCCACCCAGCAGTGGAGCATGCTGCTGCTACTGCTGCGAAGTCGCTTCAGACGTGTCCGACTCTGTGCGACCCCATAGACGGCGGCCCACCAGGCTCCCCAATCCCTGGGATTCTCCAGGCAAGAACACTGGAATGGGTTGCCATTTCCTTCTCCAGTGCATGAAAGTGAAAAGTGAAAGTGAAGTCGCTCAGTCATGTCTGACTCTTAGCGACCCCATGGACTGCAGCCCACCAAGCTCCTCCATCCATGGGATTTTCCAGGCAAGAGTACTGGAGTGGGGTGCCATTGCCTTCTCCAAAGTGGAGCATAGGCTACATTTAAACTCCTCCTACACCCTGGGTTGGCCCCTTGTACAGTGTAGGACCTGTATAAACAGACAGTCACCCAGAGACTTGTTTATACAAAGCCCTTATGATTAAACTTTGTCTTGTTTATTTCTATTTAATATGCAGTTCTCAAACTCAATTATAGGTTGTCAAATCCCACAGCGTATTTCAAGGTTTTAGAGACCTTTACAAGGTTGAAGGGAAACTCAGGTACAAAGCTTGGACAATCATACTCCTCTATCCATGGAATATTCTTGTGATTACTCTGTAGCAGATTCATGTTTGTATTTTGCCTCTTCATCACTGGTTTTCTCCTCTCCCCTCTCTTACAGGAAATATACTGTATTTAACAGTAATTATATGCATGTATCATTTTAATGTATGTGTACAGAAATGTACAAACCTATATTTTTTTTTAAATATAATGCATTCATGTTATTTTAAGGTCAATGTGCTTTTAATTTCCTACACTTACATTATGCTGTAGGCTTACCCCTACTTATGTTTTTCACTCAATGCTACATTTTTTAATTCTAATAATACAGTTAAATGTACATCTAATTCATTACTTCTAGCTGCAGCAAAGTGTTCCATGGAGTATATCCACCATATTTTGTTTTTCCATTCCCCAAGTGATGAACACTGAGTTTACCACCAATGCCCCCAATTACTTCCAACAATGTTATAATGAAAATTCTGATACACATTTCTTAGTGGACTATTTCAGGATGAAATAATTACAAAGTGAGAAGTGATGGTGGGAAACAGGTGGAAAAAAAGAAAATTCACAACCTAGGCAGAAAATAAATTTTCAATGATTTTAGAATAAGTGTTGCTGGAATTGCCTTTTTATGGGAAGCAAAGGAAAGGCAATAAAAATTTCTTCAAGGATTGATAAATGCTTCATAACAGATGTGCTCTAATAACCACTCATAAAGAACAAACTAGAAGTATTAGAGTTCAGGACAAGTCACTTAATGAGAAGAATTAATTTATAAATTTAGAAAAGTGGTCATGGTAACCTAGCAAGGATTATTTTAGTATCAGCTGTGTAAAGGGGAAAAAAAGCACTATTCCACTTCCTATAAAGGACACTGCCCAACTGCTCCATAGGTCATAAACTTCTCACTCTGGAATAGTTCAGGAATGTTAGAAGAAAAACTGGTTTTAGTACTTAGAAAAACAGAATCAATAATTGTTGTTACCAGTGGTTCTTAGTGCTGCCTCACTTCAAAATCACCTATGAAAAATTCCATTGCCAGGGCTCCATGCTGGACTACTCAGCTCAGATTCTCTAAAAGTGAATTCAAGAGTGGTATATTTTTAAACTGTTCATATAACCCACATATGCTGATAGGCTTGGTAAAAATCACTGAACCAACCACTTGAAGTTACAAATACTCAGTTTGCAAATCAGGATATCAACAGCAAGTAAGAGAAAACATTGCTTCAAACTGGCCTAAGTAATAAAGGAACTTATCAGCTCACCCAGCCACAAGTTCATAAAGCAGACTCCTGTGAAGGTACATCCGGGGCACAGCTACACGTCTCCAAAGTTCTGCCACTCCTGCTCTAACGCACGCCTTCCTCCTCAGGCTGGTAACAAGATGGCTTACAGCCACCTCAACGCCACACATCCAACACACCCAGTAACTGCTGCTTCTGAGGGGAGGGAAAAAAACCGTTCCCGGCAATCCCCAATGCATATATACTCATGGCTAATTGTACGAGCTGATAATGGTAACTGACTTATCAAGACCAGCTGAGACTGATTGTCCTCAAATGTGAGTGTGCATTAGAATCGCCTGGGAAGCTGGTTCACTCAGATCACTGCCCTCCTCCCAGGGTTTCCTTTTCAGTTCTTCTAGGGTTGTTGTTGTTTAGTTGCTAAGTCATATCCTACTCTTTTGTGACCCCCAGGCTCCAAAATGGAGCGGGGTGCCATTTCCTACTCCAGAGAATTTTCCCAACCCAGGGATGGAACCCACATCTTCTGCATTGGCAGGCAGATTCTTTACCACTGAGCCACCAGGAATCCCTTTTCAAAGGCAGGGCACAAGTGTTTACCTTAACAGTACCCACAGCAATTGTGATGTATTGAGAACCATTCTGAGAAACTGATGACAATATAAGCAGCTTTCCCTAAAACACATGGCTATGTCAAAGAGTAAACACCTGTGGTTATTTAAATATGACCAGAAATTCTCGGACCCTCCTTTCAAAAGCTGGACTCTAATTTCCCTTCCTTTGAGTGTTGGACTTAGTGGCTCACTTATAACAAATAGAATAAGGTAGAAGTGATGGTATATGACATAAATCATGAGTCTTAAAACATACTGCAGTTTCCATCTTGGTCAGTGTCTCTTCTGAATTATCCACTCCAAAGGAAGCAAATGGCCATGTCATGAGGACTCTGATGAGCATCCCATACAGTAAAGAACCTCCAGACTACAGTCATGTGAACCAGTCTTCTTGGAAGCAGGTGTCCCAGCTCCAGTCAGGTCATCAAATGACTGCAGGCCCTGCCGTTATCCTGATTCAAACTCCTAAGAGATCCTAAGCCAGAACTCCCCAAACAGACTGCTTCTGAATTCTTGACCCACAGAAATATAAGATTATAAATGTTTGTTGTCCGAAGCCACTAAATTTTGAGGATAATCTGTTATGTAGCAATAGACAGCTAAGTAATAAGTGAACAAAATTGTATGAGAGAAAAGAGAAACCATCTTGAGTAATCCACAGTATCTGGTGCAGCTTGCTTCAGTTAATGAAAGTTTAGTGTAACAACACACATACCAAGAAACCAGGAAATCCAAACTAGATTTTAAGAAACAATGAAAAATATATCTTAAAAGTCAAAAAAAAAAAGAAAGAAACAATGGGAAGTTAAAGGTCTGTCTATATTCAAGCAACCACTAGGAATCTCAGCATCAGGAGCTCAGGGATCTTTATTACAGTGCTGTTCCAAGGTTAATTAAAGAAATATTTATTCCAGGAGTTTGGGGAAGAATGGATACATGTATATGTATGACTGAGTCCCTTTGCTGTCCATCTGAAACTATCACAACATTGTTGATTGGCTATATTCCAATATAAAATTAAAAGATTTTAAAAATTTGTTCAATTCTCTTCTTCCTATAGACCAGCCATCTCATTTCTATTCCATATCTTTTGTTATTAATCTCATAATCTCCATTCCTTCCTCCCTGTTTGTGCCTCCACCCAGGGTTCCTTAGACTCTCTTACAGCTATTCAAAGTGTGCTCTACGGACCAGCATCATCAGTTTCACCTGTGAACTTGTTAGACCCTATGGATTGTAGCCCACCAGGCTCCTCTGTCCATGGGATACTCCAGGCAAGAATACTGGAGTGGGTTGCATTGCCTAATCCAGGGAGTCTTCCTGACCCAGGGATTGACAGGTGGATTCTTCACCACTCAGCCACCTGGGAAGCCCTAATAAATAACTTTTAAAAAGAGAGAGAGAGAGCATTTGATTAACCTGTTTTATCTTTTAGTACAAAAGCATGTCATAGGCATTTAACCGTTCAATTGTGGGGAACAGTGAGTATTGCAGGATTACATGACCCGAAACATAACCACTGCTGCTGAGAAAGGCTGTGGGGAATGTAGTTTCCTGTAGTGCAATGTTTCTCGATCTTGACTACACATAGAATAATCTGGGGATCTTAGAAATCTCAATGACTAAACCCCACAGAACAATCAATTCAGAATCTCTGGGTTAGATTCAGACAGTAATAGTTAATCCACCCTTGGGCCTTCCCTTGTGGTCCAGTGGCTGGCGCTCCATTCTCCCAGTGCAGAGGACTCAGGCTTAATCCCTGGTTGGGGAGCTGAATACCACACACACCAACGGAGAGCTCACATGCCACAGCTAAAAAGGTTCTACATGCTGCAGCTAAGGGGTCCCACACACAGTAACTGAGGACCCCATGTGCCCCCACCAAGACTCAGTGCAGCTAAATAAACACATAATATATATTATATATATTAACTATATATGTACATACAGCTAATCCACATAGACTATTACAATTTGCAGCCAACATTGGAAAACACTTTTAAAATAAAGAGTGGACATAGCAGGTGACATGTCTATATAAACAGTATTACAAAACCAATACAAATCAAAATGATGTTAGCTTTACAATCATGGTTATTTATTTTTCACCTCAATGCAAAATTAGTTGAATGAATGGAAGCATCATGTAATGAAAAGAACACAGGCTTTGAATCAAACAGACCTAATTAAATGGGGTTTAATTAACCCCTTGGTTGAGTGAATGGGGGCAAGTTTTTTAATCTTGATAAACTTCAGTTTCCTCATCCACAAAATATACCAAAGAAAACCAACTAACTCACAGGGTTCTAAGAATAATAAATTTTATAATGCACATAAAACACCTTTGACATTGTAGGTAATAAAAGTTTTTTCTGTCTCTTCCATTTATGGGGAAATATTTTTTTTATGTAATTTGGTGTATTATTGGATGTAGACCTCTCATCAACCCCATAGGGTAGGAGAACTGTTGATTTTCTCATTTTATAGCCAAGAAAACCTGGCTATAAAAAAGAGGTTAAATAATGAGCAGTGGTGCTAGTGGTAAAGAACCCATCTGACAGTGCAGGGGCCATAAGAGACATGGGTTCAATCCCTGGGTTGGGAAGATCCCCTGGAGGAGGGCAAGGCAGCCCACTCCAGTATTCGTGCCTGGAGAATCCCATGGACAGAGGAGCCCGGCGGACTACAGTCCATGGGGTTGCAAAGAGTCAGACACAACTGAAGCAACTTATCACACATGCAATAAGCAATAAAACTGAGATTCAAACACAGGCTACCTAACCCCAAAGTCTAAATTCTTTAACATCCCATTCTACCACCTTTCAAATATCAGTGTGGAAGACAAATATCAGTGTGCAGACAAGGCGGAAGGAGACACTGGGAAGAGGACAATCACATCCTTAGTGATGGGGTGTGGCACTTGTGCTGCCCACATCCTACTAATTGTTCTGCTCTTTCTCTTCCCTCAGGCCAAGTTGTCAAGTGTAGATATTTCGTCCTGCCCCAGAAGGTCACAATGCAATTCTTCAAAGGTGGCACTGTCAGTACAGTTCTGAAAAATCACTAGAATGTGCTTATTTTTTCATACATAATTCTTGCCTACACAAGCATAACACAGACTGTACTTTCATAAACTAAGGAGTGGAAGAGATACAAACCTATAAATAACTATTTCCAATTAACCTTCTTCTACTCTTCCCATCTTTCAATTTGATCTGCGTTCTCTCTCTTCCAGAAGCCAATACAGTTGTCACTTTATTTTTTTCAGACATATTTCTTTTATTGTTTATACTGCTTCTTGTATCTTGTAGCTAATTCCTGCAATCTCCTGTGGTAAATTCATTGACCAGGCTGGTTTTCAATTTAACTAAATTTTATTTCTACTTTTCTGCATCTTTTCAACACGCTCGTCTCTCCATAACCCTTTAGTTTAATATGCATGCAGAAAAGATGTCTATCAACACTTGAAACTAACACAATACTATAAATCAACTATACTTCCAAATTTAAAAAGTGAGTTTGGATAGCAGTGAAAGTTGCTTAGTCATGTCTGACTCTTCGCAACCCCATGGACTATACAGTCCATTCAATTCTCCAGGCCAGAATACTGAAGTGGGTAGCCTTTCCCTTCTCCAGGGAATCTTCCCAACCCAGGAATCAAACCAGGGTCTCCTGCATTGCAGGCGGATTCTTTACCAACTGAGCTATCAAGGAAGCCCCTTGGATAGCAATGGATGTCTATATTTAAAATCAATTAAATCACCATTTTCTTAATAATAATATATTTTTTTAAAACTCAGATATAGATTTAAGAGTCAGAACTGAAGCAGGCCCAAGTCCTAAATTTCAGTTTAAATTTAAAAGTTATATGTTTGGCATACTTCACTTACTCTGTTTAGTTACTAAGATCGCACTTATTTCAGAACTTTTCCTATTTCTCTTTGTTGAAATGTAACCATCCCTTACAAACATTCCTTGATTCTCTGCTAAATAACAATTATCTTCTCTCTTTTCTATGTTTCTATACTCCTCTCAATTGATTCATTCCCACTGGCATACAGGTAAAACAGGAGGGAAGGGGATTGGGCACAGCCTTTAAAAGAATAACACAGGACAGGAGAAGACGAAAACCAGTTAGAACCAACTAGGTCCAAGATGGTGGAATATTCAGAGCTAGATCTTGAGCTCATCATGTGCTTATTGTAACATATTAGCACAAGCTAAATTGCACAACCACCAGCGCCATGACAGTTCTGATGCTGACCATCAGAGACCAAAATGTAGACAGTGGCCCGATTCCTGAAAATCTCTGCCCTGTCCCCAAAATAATCGGAATAATCTTCTCACCCAATAGCCTTTGAAATTATCCAGCCCATAAAAATTAATCACACCATATTTCAAGGTTGCTCTCCCCTTCTGAGACAGCCCTGTAGAGTATGTTTCTCTCAAGGCCTCTTGCCTTCTGAGATGGCCCAGTATCTGGAGTGTGTTACTCTCTAAATAAATCCACTTTTTTCCTATCACTCTGTCTCTCACTGAATTCTTTCTATGATGAGACATCAAGAACCTGAGCTTCATTAAATCCTAAGACCAGATATGTCTCCGTTTTTAAAAGAACCTGGGTTCAAATTACAATTTGAGTTATATATTTGAATATTTCCCATCTTAAAAAGAAATTTTCCTTGAGCCCACATCATCTTGAACCTACTAACCCATCTTTAACACCCTGTACAATAGAATCAATTTGGAGTTGTCCATAGTCATTCTCGACTTATTCACTCTGTAGTCCCTCTGAAACCAGTCTGAGTCAGGTAATATCTGGGCTCCAGGCTAGGCATTTACAACTAGCCTCCTGTTTACATTTTCTGACAAAGGAGGCTCTAGGGTCGATATTTATAGCCTTCTGTTTGCACTTCAAGATGGAAATAACAAAAACAGAGTAAATAGCCAGACTGCCTCCTGTGGACACTTTCTAAGATAACAGCTATGGCAGGGATAGTTCAGTTCAGTTCAGTCACTCAGTCATACTCAACTCTTTGTGACCCCATGGACTGCACCACACCAGGCTTCCCTATCCATCACCAACTCCCAGAGCTTGCTCAAACTCATGTCCATCAAGTCAGTGATGCCATCCAACCATCTCATCCTCTGTCATCCCCTTCTCCTTCCACCTTCACTCTTTCCCAGCATCAGGGTCTCTTCAAATGAGTCAGTTTGTCACATCAGGTGGCCAAAGTATTGTAGCTTCAGCTTCAACATCTGTCCTTCCAATGAACATTCAGGACTGACTTCCTTTAGGATGGACTGGTTGTATCTCCTTGCAGTCCAAAGGACTCTCAAGAGTCTTCTCCAACACTACACTTCAAAAGCATCAGTTCTTCAGTGCTCAGCTTTCTTTATAGTCCAACTCTCACATCTATACATGTCTACTGCAAAAATAATAGCTTTGACTCAATGAACCTTTGTTGGCAAAGTAATGTCTCTGCTTTTTAATATGCTGTTTAGGTTGGCCATAACTTTCCTTCCAAGGAGCAAGCGTCTTTTAATTTCATGGCTGCAGTCACCATCTGCAGTGATTTTGGAGCCCAAGAAAATGAAGTCTGTCACTGTGTCCATTGTTTCCCCATCTATTTGCCAGGAAGTGATGGGATTGGATGCCATGATCTTAGTTTTCTGAATGTTGAGTTTTAAGCCAACATTTTTGGCAGGGACAGAGAGGGGCTAAACCCTGTTTGAGTAAAAGATCAAGAAGTCACATATTTCCCATCCTTGGGGCAAGGGAGACATTGTACATGTGCAATGTCAAAACAGGATCAAAAAGGAGAGGGTGCCACCCCATAATAGGTGATGCCAATGCCCTCCATAGGCCTCTGAGGTGGAATCCATCTTGGAAAAAAGTTGTGCATACATGCTGGGGAGGCTTCCTAGGGCAGGTTAGGTGTGAAAAAGGAAGCCAGATAATCGGCCAAAGGTAAATAAAGATCTGGAAGAACTTCCCTATATAAATGATTTACCTGTCTCTTTACCACGCATAACCTCATTAGGAAGGACCCCCACACCCTTTCTCTCTGGGTATGTATCTCTGCCTCATTTCTGTCTTAAATAAACTATTTCTCCATGTGCTCTATGCTTCTAATAATAAACTTTGCACATGTTTTTATAGTTTTTGCCTCCTTAAAACATTCTTGCTTTAAATAGAGGCAGTTCAATTCAGTCGCTCAGTCGTGTCTGACTCTGCAACCCCATGGACTGCAGCACCTGTCCATCACCAACTTCTGGAGCTTGCTCATATCCAAACTCATATCCATCGAGTCAGTGATGCCATCCAACCATCTCATCCTCTGTCATCCTCTGCCAAGAGCCATGGAAATTTTGCTTCAAGCTTCTATCTCTTGCTGGTTTAGTGGCTAGGGTTTCTGATTTTCATCCAGACTACCCAAGTTCAAACTCTGAGCAGGGAGCTAAGATCTTGCTTCAAGCCACCGCTCACTGCTGCCTCTCTGAGATCAAGTTCAACAAAATTTCATCCCCACCACTCCACAAAACAACTCCTCTACAAAATTACCAGTTACTTCTTTCTTGCCCTCTTGACAACTGAACTCACACAGTGTGATAACCTAGTGATTGCACTGTTTTCATCAGTCACATTTTTACAAATAGGTAGACTCATTCATCGGAGAAGGTGATGGCACCCCACTCCAGTACTCTTGCCTGGAAAATCCCATGGACAGAGGAGCCTGGTAGGCTGCAGTCCATGGGGTCTCAAAGAGTCAGACATGACTAAGTGACTTCCCTTTCCCTTTCTTTCTTGCCAAATTCTATGGAAAATTATCTGCTTTCATCTTCCTCCATCTCTCAGCAGCATTTTACAGTGTTATGACTACCTCCTCCGTGAAAAACATTCTGACCTTGGCTTCCATGATACCAGGCCAGGCTTCATGTGGTTTTATTTCTTCCATTAGTTGCACTTTCATAATCTCCTTTCTAGTGTCTTCTTCCTCTGCCTAATTTCTGAGTGCTATCCTTCATGCACTTATCTACTCAAATTCTCCCCAAAGGTATTATTTACATATATTTACATCCCCATATTTACATCTCCAACCCTGACCTCTGCCCAGTTCAAACCTGCATATCTACTTGCAAAACTGTAAGCAGTCCACTTGATGTGAATTGTATGTTTAACAAGCATCTCAAATTTAACATCCAACACAAAACTCTAAATTTTCAAACCCCAAATCTGCACCTCTGCAAGCATTTCTATCCCACCCGGTAGCACCACCAATAGCCCTTTGCTCTTGATTCATTGACTCTTTCATCCTTCGCCTTTATCCTTGATTTGTCTCCTCATTCCCTTCGTCTCCCTACCTCATCCCACATACCACTCGTCAGTCCATCAGCTGATACTTTGGTTCTACATCTGAAACTAATTCCAAATCTAGCCATCTCTCATATCTTCACTGCCACTACATTACTTCAAGCCTTTGTCAGTTTTATACAGAGTAAGTGCAGTTCAGTTCAGTTCAGTTGCTCAGTCGTGTCCAACTCTTTGAGACACCATGGACCGCAGCACACCAGGCCTCCTTGTCCATCACCAACTCCCAGAATTTACTCAGGCTCATGTCAATTGAGTTGGTGATGCCATCCAACCTTCTCATCCTCTGTCGTCCCCTTCTCCTCCTGCCTTCAATCTTTCCCAGCATCAGGATCTCTTCAAATGAGTCAGTTTGTCATATCAGGTGGCCAAAATATTGGAACTTCAGCTTCAACATCAGTCCTTCCAATGAACATTCAGGACTGACTTCCTTTAGGATGGACTGGTTGGATATCCTTGAAGTCCAAGGGACTCTCAAGAGTCTTCTCCAACACTACACTTCAAAAGCATCAATTCTTTGGCACTCAGCTTTCTTTATAGTCCAACTTTCATGTCCATACATGATACTGGAAAAACCATAGCCTCGACTAGACGGACCTTTGTTGGCAAAGTAATGTCTCTGCTTTTTAATATGCCATCAAGGTTGGTCAAAACTTTTCTTCCAAGAAGTAACTGTCTTTTAATTTCATGGCTGCAATCACCATCTGCAGTGATTTTGGTGCCCAGAAAAATAAAGTCTGTCACTGTGTCCACTGTTTTCCCATCTATTTGCCATGAAGTGATGGGACCAGATGCCATGATCTTCGTTTTCTGAATGTTGAGCTTTAAGCCAACTTTGTCGCTCTTCTCTTTCACTTTCATCAAGAGACTCTTTAGTTATGCTTCGCTTTCTCATAAGGGTGGTGTCATCTGCATATCTGAGGTTATTGATATTTCTCCCGGCAATCTTGATTCCAGCTTGCGCTTCATCCAGCACAGCATTTCTCATGATGTAGTCTGCATTTAAGTTAATAAGCAGGGTGACAATATACAGCCTTGATGTACTCCTTTTCCTATTTGGAACCAGTCCATTGTTCCATGTCCAGTTCTAAATGTTGCTTCATGACCTGCATACAGATTTCTCAAGAGGCAGGTCAGGTGGCCTGGTATTCCCATCTCTTTAAGAATTATCCACAGTTTGTTGTGATTCACACAGTCAAAGGCTTTGGCATAGTCAATAAAGCAGAAGTAGATGTTTTTCTGGAACTCTCTTGCTTTTTCCATGATCCAACAGATGTTGACAATTTGATCTCTGGTTCCTCTGCCTTTTCTAAATCCAGCTTGAACATCTGGAAGTTCATGGTTCTCATACTGTTGATGCCTGGCTTGGAGAATTTTGAGCATTACTTTTCTAGCATGTGAGATGAGTGCAATTGTATGGTAGTTTGAGCATTCTTTGGCATGGCCTTTCTTTGGGACTGGAGTGAAAACTGACCTTTTCCAGTCCTGTGGCCACTGCTGAGTTTTCCCAATTTGCTGGCATATTGAGTGCAGCACTTTCACAGCATCATCTTTCAGGATTTGAAATAGCTCAACTGGAATTCCATCACCTCCACTAGCTTTGTTCATAGTGATGCATCCTAAGGCCCACTTGACTTCACATTCCAGGATGTCTGGCTCTAGGTAAGTGATCATATCATCATGATTATCTGGGTTGTGAAGATCTTTTTTGTATAGTTCTGTATTCTTGCCACCTCTTAATATCTTCTGCTTCTGTTAGGTCCAGACCAATTCTGTCGTTTATTGAGCCCATCTTTGCATGAAATGTTCCCTTGGTATCTCTAATTTTCTTGACGAGATCTCTAGACTTTCCCATTCTGTTGTTTTCCTCTATTTCTTTGCATTGATCACTGAGGAAGACTTTCTTACCTCTCCCTGCCATTCTTGGAACTCTGTATTCAAATGGGTATATCTTTCCTTTGTGCAATGGCCTCCTAACTTCTCTCTCTGCTTTTGCTCTTGTTTCTTTCACAATCTACACTCAATTTAGCAGAGACATCAAAGAATCACTCTCCCCTGACTAAAGCCAGTGGCATTTAATTACACTTGGTATAACATTTAACTCTTTACTTTGGCCTACATCTCTGATGGTCTGATTCCCATGGTGGCCTTTTCTGCTTTTCTCCCTTACATATATTTTTTCTTCATATGATTGGCCTAAAGCCATGGCTGTCAAACTTGAGTGTCAAATTGCTGATTCTAGGACAGAAACAGGAAATATTGACGATGATCCTGGGGCATCTTGTAGTGTCATAAAGTAAGGAAGCACTATCAGACACACACACACACACACACATACACACACACAGATAGAGGCATATCAAAAAGGCACAGAAGCCAACTGAAAGAGCTCCCAGTGACCAACATTGGGATAATCTGACCAAGAAAATACATTAAGTAGTATTGGGTTATAATCCAAAGAATAATATCCATGAGTCCATACCAATATAAATAAATGACTGAATAAATTAATAAATGGGGAGAAGAAACAATCTCACATGAAGAAGGATTCCAAATAAATTATAGATAACCATAAAGGAGATATCTGAGAAGCACTACTTCAGCCAGATGATCAAGGTCAACATCAACAGTCACAAATCATTTTGATAGTATGTACTCTTAATGGAAAATGACACTTCTGTGATCTTCTGAAAACTCATAACCACAGTATAATCATGAGAAAAACATCAGACAAATTGTAGTACCAGGGCATCCTACAATATACCTAACAAGTACTCCTCAAATTGTCAATCAACAAAAACAAGAAAGAGTGAGAAACACAACTGGGGGCTTCAAAGGTGGCTCAGTGGTAAAAGAATCCACTTGCCAATGCAGGAGACTCAAGAGATTCTATCCCTAGGTCAGGAAGATCCCATGGGATAGGAAATGGCAACCCCCTCCAGTATTCTTGCCTGGAAAATTCCATAGACATAGGAGGCTGGTGGGCTACAGTCCATGGAGTCCCAAAGAGTCAGACAAGACTGAGCGTACATGTGCATGCAAGAAAGTATCATATACAAGAGGAACTCAACAAGAGAAAAATTAATTGTAATATGAATTGGGAACAGGAAATGGCATCCTGGAACAGGAAAAAATATTAGATAAACATAAGAAAATATGAATGAACTATGAACTTTAGTTAACTATAATGTATCAAAATCACTTCACTAATTAAAACAAATATAGCGAACTAATGTCAATAATAGAAGAAAAGGTCAATAATAGAAGAAATTGGAGGATGGTATATGGAAACTATCTGTACTCTCTCTTTAGTTTTCCCATAAACTTAAAATTGTTTAAAAAATAATAACTGTCTTTTAAATTTTTCTTTTTTTAAGAAAAAAGAAAGATAAACCTTCTGGGGAAATTATAAACTTTCTGAGTAGGCAGTAGATTGCTCCAGGGCTTGAAATAGGAATATAAGTCAATCATTCAAATCATGGGTAACTTCTGATTTACACCACAAACTCACTAAGATGAAACACAGCTTTAATGCTCTAGGCAAAAATAAAAATCTGCTTTCCTCTCTCTGTCTCTACAAAGGCATTGTAAAATTGGCCTGAAGTTTCCTAGACTGTGTTTACCTGAAGAAGTTCTGAAATCACTTCTCTTTGGCTTTCTCAAACTTAGGACTATGACACTATCGTCAATAAATCTCACAAGTTTATACCCTGTTCCACTTTGAATCGTTGTTGTTTAGTTGCTATGTCATGTCTGACTCTTTTGTGACCCCTGTGGACTCTAGCCCACCAAACTACTCTATCAGTGGGATTTCCCAGGCAAGAAAGCTGGAATGGGGGCCATTTCCTTCTCCAGGTGAACTTCCCAACCCAGGGATCGAACCTGTGTCTCCAGCATTGGCAGGTGGATTCTTTACCAATGAGCCACCAGGGAAGCCCTCCACTAAAATATATGAGCTTAAAACAAAAACTTGAGCATAAATCAGAATCACCTGGTGGGCTTATGAAAACTTTGATAACTGGATGCCACATTCAAAATTTCTGATTCCTTCAGTTCAGTTCAGTTCACTTCAGTCACTCAATCATGTCTGACTCTTTGCAACCCCATGAACCACAGCACGCCAGGCCTCCCTGTCCATCACCAACTCCCAGAGTCCACCCAAACCCATGTCCATCGAGTTGGTGATGCCATCCAACCATTTGATCCTCTGTCGTCCCCTTCTCCTCCTGCCCCAATTCCTCCCAGCATCAGGGTCTTTTCAAAAGAGTCAGCTCTTCACAACAGGTGGCCTGCCGGGGCCAGCGTGAGGAACTCCGCCCATGGCAAAGGTCATGAGGAAGGAGGCTTGGCATACGCAAAGGCGTGACCAAGCCTCAGGAAACCCCTGTTCCCGAGCATCTACCCCAAAACCAGAGTCTGTTTTATGCTCTCACCTACACCTCTGACTTTACAGGGGGCTCTCTCCCATAACCGTTTCTCTTGGAGAAGGAGTAAATGTGCAGCTCCAAGGCAATAAAAATTCTTGGGCGTGACAAGAGTGTTTCAGCTTACAGACTCCTCTGAAGGTTATCTAGCCCGCCTGTATAGGTTCGTCAGGCCACATGTGATTGTTTACAGCCTCCCAATCTGAGAGGCACAAGATGTTTTAGACTTACTAAAGGCAAATTCTTTGCGGGAGTTGGAAATTATTAGTATAGTGGGTTGGTTAGGAATTATATTGGTGAAGGGTTTTTCATTTGTCGTGCCAATAATTGCTGCTAATTCCCTGCCCTGGGTGTGACAAGGGTGTTTCAGGTCAAACCTCTCTGCTGACAGGCTAGCTTGTGTGACAGGATTATCCATTGTTTACTACCTCTCAACCATAAATAGCATAGAGAGTTTTGGAGTATTTTGAGAGTCTTAATTAGCATAGGGCTTTTCTCATTGTTGAGTCAATGATTGCCGCCAGGCCTCCATATCCTTAGGCACCTGGGAATATATTAATCAACGTATTTGGAATATAGAAAAGGAAATATAGTAGTTTACAGGTTAGCAATACTGGACTTTTTGAGTTAATGAGTTTTCTCTTTTGTAATAGATCACTGTACTTTGTTATAAATCACTGTGTCCTTGCTATGTAAAAATATAACTTTATCACTATCTTAAGACTAAATAGATCTCAAGGGGAACATTGGTGAAAGGATTTTCATTCATTGGGCTGATGTTTGCTGCTAAATCTCCATATTCCCTGCCCTTATAATGAATATAACTAGCATATGGGAGAAATAAGCATTAACCTTTAAGCATATAGGAGAAATAAGTATTAACCTTTAAGATTAATCATGTTAACCTTGGGTTGGGTTAAATAAATTCCTTTCTTGATTGTAACTCACTACACCCTCACCCTATAAGAATGTAACTTTATTTGGAGGGTGGTGCCTGGTTTAAGAAAAAACACCCTTGGAAAAAATAAGTTTTTTGGTTATCAGAAAGAAAGGATCATGAAATGTCAGCAGGTCTCATGGCCAGAAGATGATGTAATATCCCTAAGACCTTTTTTTTTTATATATATACATTTATGTGAAGCACCTGATTTTGATAAAGGTCAGGACTGCTGACCCCCGCATGACTCTGTATTCATCCCTATGTGTAACAAAAGGTATATAAGCAAACCCAAAAATAAAGAAATCGGATCAGTTTCCGGAAAGACTGATACCCCCATGTCGCTTCTTTCTTGCTCCCCGTTTCTCTGGCTGAATTCCAAGTTATTCAGCCTCTTTTTCTCCACTAATTTTCCTACTACACTATCCGTTTCTAATCTCTCTATATCTCTGTAATTAAATATGTATTTTTTCAAGGACGCCAATGCCGTCCCCACCTTCGAATTCCCTGGATCCACCGGGGCTGGACCCCGGCAGTGGCCAAAGTACTGGAGTTTCAGCTTCAACACCTTCCAATGAACACCCAGGACTGATCTCCTTTAGGATGGACTGGTTGGATCTCCTTGCAGTCCAAGGGACTCTCAAGAGTCTTCTCCAACACCACAATTCAAAAGCATCAATTCTTTGGTGCTCAGCCTTCTTTATAGTCCAACTTTCATATCCATACATGACCACAGGAAAAACCATAGCCTTGACTTGATGAACATTTGTTGGCAAAGTAATGTCTCTGCTTTTTAATATGCTGTCTAGGTTGGTCATAACTTTCCTTCCAAGGAGTAAGTGTCTTTTAATTTCATGGCTGCAATCACCATCTGCAGTGATTTTGGAGCCCAGAAAAATAAAGTCAGCCACTGTGTCCACTGTTTCCCCATCTATTTCCCATGAAGTGATGGGACCGGATGCCATGATCTTCGTTTTCTGAAAGTTGAGCTTTACACCAACTTTTTCACCCTCCTCTTTCACTTTCATCAAGAGGCTCTTTAGTTCCTCTTCACTTTCCGCCATAAGGGTGGTGTCATCTGCATATCTGAGGTTATTGATATTTCTCCTGGCAATCTTGATTCCAGCTTGTGCTTCATCCAGCACAGCATGTCTCATGATGTACTGTATATAAGTTAAATAAGCAGGGTGACAACATACAGCCTTACATACTCCTTTACCTATTTGGAACCAGTCTGTGTTCCATGTCCAGTTCTAACTGTTGCTTCCTGGCCTGCATACAGATTTCTCAAGAGGCAGGTCAGGTGGTCTGGTATTCCCATCTCTTTCAGAATTCCACAGTATATTGTGATCCACACAGTCAAAGGCTTTGGCATAGTTAAGAAAACAGAAATAGATGTTTTTCTGGAACTCTCTTGCTTTTTCGATGATCCAACAGATGTTGGCAATTTGATCTCTGATTACTCTACCTTTTCTAAAACTAGCTTGAATATCTGGAAGTTCACAGTTCACGTATTGCTGAAGCCTGGCTTGGAGACTTTTGAGCATTACTTTACTAGCGTGTGAGATGAGTGCAATTGTGCTGTAGTTTGAGCATTCTTTGGCATTGCCTTTCTTTGGGATTGGAATGAAAATTGACCTTTTCGAGTCCTGTGGCCACTGCTGAGTTTTCCCAATTTGCTGGCATATTGAGTACAGCACTTTCACAGCATCATCTGATTCCTTAAGTCTTGTATTTCTGAGTGCCTAGGCAACATTCATACCACTGTTACACTTTGAGAACCACTTAACAAAACCAAGCATGGTAACTCTATTGTTACCCTAGCTTTTTTAAGAAAAGGATGTGAGACCAAACTTAGCCAATGATACATGAAAGGAAAATAGGTGAATTGCTTCTGAGAAAGCCTTCCTCATACTGAAAGGAAGGCACAGACTCCTCTCTTCTCATGCAAGCATTGTGCTGAAATAGAGCAACCAGCTTGAGATCAAGAGGGAAACTGCAAAAAGATGGCCTAGCAAAAGATGAGGAAACCTGACATCATTGAGCTACTGAATCAACTAACCTTGGAGTCCACCCTCGCTCCTAACATCCCACATGAGATAGGTTATTTGCTAATTCTCTATGCCACTCTGAATCATAATGCTTGGTTTCTGATAACAAAGATCATCCTGAGACACTACTTCCCAAATTGTATCCCTTTCCACTCTCCTCATCATTTACTAGTTCCATCCACAATGGTGTTCAGCTTCTCAAACCTACAAAGCTCATTCTACCTCAGGACTGCCATTGCTAGTCCCTCTCCCTGGACACTGGAGGAGGGCATGTCAACCCACTCCAATACTCTTGCCTGAAGAATCCCATGGACAGAGGAGCCTGGCAGGCTGCAGTCCATAGCGTCGGACGGAGTTGGACACGACTGAAGCGACTTAGCACACATGCATACTCACTGGTCACTCTGCTACTTTATGTATTTTCTTGCTCAGATTATTTCAGCGTTGGTCTTTGGGAGCTCTTTCAGTTGGCTCCTTGATGTGCGTCTATCAGTATGGATCACCTTGAATGTTTCCGGTTTCCTTCAGAACAGTTACATCATCCTAAATTATGTTCTTATATTTGTACATCTTTGTTCCTTTTCAACCTCTACCACTCTCTTTTCTTTCTATAATGTTAGGTCCATGAGAATTGTGACCATCACTATCTTGTTCATTTCTGCATCTCCAGTGCCTGGAAGAGTGCCTAGGAATGGCGTAATTAACAAATATTTTGTTTAATGAGTAAATTTGCTAAAAGAACTAACATATGCTCATTTTTATATAAATATGGACTTTTTCCAAATGTGAGAATTTCAGAAAGCTTGCTGAGACTATAATTTTAAAGGTAATTCTCAGAGATTCCCTTCAAACAGAAATGACTCCATATAGAGACCTATGTATTGCATCTGTGTATATGGCTCAGATGGGAAAGAATCTGCCTGTAATGTGAGAGACCCAGGTTCAATCCCTGGGTAAGGAAGATCCCCTGGAGAAGGGACAGGCTACCCACTCCAGTATTCTTGCCTGGAGAATTCCATGGACAAAGGAGCCTGGCAGTCTACAGTTCTTGAGGCCGCAAAATGTCAGCCATGACTGAGAGACTGACACCTTCACAGTGCATCCACATTCTTAATAAGAGATCAAGCAGAGATGCCGTCAAAGTTCCTGGTGTACAAAGAGAGTTGACAATGTATTCATACACCAGACTGCAGCAATGCCAGCAAAAGAAAGGAAAGGAATTTCAGAAAAGGAATGTCCTGTAATTAACAAGATAAGGGATTATTTCATATGCTTGTGTGTTTTTAATAGTGATATACATTTCTATATAAGTCAGAGAGTGGAATCACTACCATTCACATGACCTGTCCCAGAAATTCAAGTCAGTTTCTTACAAGAGGAGGTAAGAGACAGGCTTAGAAAGGAGGACAGCCCAGCGGAGCTGACAGGCTTCATTCTTACTTGTTTTCAGAGAAAAACTGTATCCAAAGGGCACCCTGAGGAGCATCTGGAGCATGGTAGTGGGATCATCTGTTTCTTCCTCCAACACCTGTGAGTTCCCTGTTTCCTGGATTGATTGTCTACTCTGAACTCACAGGAAGCACCCTCCCTGACTCCTTCTGGGATATCCTCACACAGATCAGACAAATGGATACTTCCCATATTCTGTTTTCATCCTCCTTTTGCAATTGGAAAAGCCTCTTTACCAAGGCCAGGCTGTCTTGATGAACGAGCAGAACCAGCAGCTACTGATGATGTAGAATTCATAGTTGAGAGATGATGCCTTTGACTTTCAAAATACTACCCCAACCACTGCCCACGATTGAACTTCACCTGAAAAGGGATGAAATCTTTTAAAAGGGAACAATTCTTGTTTGACCTGGTGTTCATGTCCTATAACTTTATGTGTCTTGTTGAATTTAAACTATTTTGGTAACTGGTTTAATAGATAGGTGTAAGTTCCCAGAGGAACAGCCATCACTAGAAGATACATTATCAGGCCATCCCTATTCAAGTGGTCATGCTCATAAATGTAAGTCAAACAGGATTTACTATGTTAAACTGAATGAATGTTTGGAGGAAGGATTTTGCTTGGTTTTCTTTTTCTCTAAAAATTACTTTTTAAGTCCAGGAGGTATCTTCCCATCCTCCTTCTCTAGGTGGGGGAAAAAAGAGCACCTTCTTTCTTTCCTATTCACCACCCAAATAAGCCACAATGTGTATCTGAAGGCTGCGAAGCTAGAGTTAAAAGATACGGCTATCATACACTATTCTATTCACAATTATGATTGCAAAGGATAAAACTCTACTTACTATAGCTGTATGTACTACTCATTTGTGGATTCATAGACGAAAGGTCCTAGTTTTCCCTTATAAATCACTCTTCCCTGAATTACTTCCATTTTTTTTGCTCCAGATTCTATAAACACACCTACATTAGTCCTGTTTGGTCTTTGTCTCCAGTTTGTCTAATGATTTGGAGTTGCTTGCCTTGTTTTCGCTACTAAATTAATTAGTTATTATTAGTTATTTTGCCTGACTACTCTATTAAATGTTAACAAGAGAAAAATTTATTTTTAAAGATTAGTCTTATGTTAGTTAATTTATTAGGACTAACAGGCTGTGCCTTCACTTGTTTATTTATAGCTATCAATCACCTATGTATCAAACATTATGTTAGGCACCATAGGGAAAAATTAAAATGAAGACAGTTTCTACCCATATGTTAGTTGCAGCATGATAAGAAATGTATAAAAACAAGCATTTTATGAGGTGGAAAGTGGTAAATATGCTCCAGAAACTTCACTAAAATTTGATGAGCGGTCACAGATAGAATGGATTTCCCAGGTGGCACAGTGGCAAAGAATCTCTGGCATCCAGGAGATGCCAGAAATGCGGGTTTGATCCCTGGGTTGAGAAGATCCCTGAATAGGAAATGGCAACCCATTCCAGTATTCTTGCCTGGAAAATTCTATGGACAGAGGAGCCTGGTGGGCTATAGTCCATGGGGTCGCAACGAATCAGACACAACTGAGCAAGAGAGAACACAGCTAGAATACAACAGAGGAGAGACCAGATTCAAGAGAAACAGCTCATTAGGACACTAACAAAAAAATTTAAACCAACAGGAAAATTGGAGAGTAGAAAGAAGCTGCTGAGCATTTGATTTTAGTAAAATATAGACTTCAGAGAAGAGTGAAAAAACTGCAAAATTATACAATAGACCAAGCTCAGAAAATATATGAGCTATTAAATCTTGATGCAGATTATAAACTTTACAGGTACAAGTTATACGAGTGACACAAAAGATCAACAATCAAGACACCACATTTGGTCAAACCTTATCTGAGAAATTCTGGACTTTGCTTCCAAAATGTGTTTCTCTCTGAAAGTATAGTCATCTGTGGAAACTGCTTCTATAACAGGAAATAAGGAGTCAATTAAATGAAAATGTCAAAACCTTGAGGAAAAGTAATCATATAACCTTGGAGTTTTGCAACAGACAGAAAAAGAGAAACTTGGCCAAATCAAGAATATACATTATCTAGGAAGCCAGATTCTAAGACATTCAAAAGAAAGGCAAGATTGAATCCATATTCTGGTCTCCCTAAAAGAAAATGACTCACAAAGTTGGAAGATAATTTAAAATAATTTTCATTATATAGCATCAAGTCTTCATTAAAAGGACAAGAAATGTATTAAAATAAGTGCTATATGGAATTTTTTTTTCAAAGTCAGAATAGGTAGGAGGAAGGTTATGTAATGAGAGAATAGATGCCCAAGAGGTTCCCTGGTGAGTTCACATTCTCATAAATTAACTTCATATTAATTTGTAAAAATGTACAAAAACTGGAAATAAGAAACATAATCAGGAATGAATATAAAAGAAGTCTCAGAACTAGAAAAAAAGAGTGAGACACTGGCTAAATCCTATAGTAAACTGAGGATTGAAGAAAAACTGGGACAAAGGGAAGAAGAATAAATATAGAAAGAATGAAAGAAACCTACATAATAAAATATTTTTAATGGCAAAGGAAAGGAATCAAATAATATCAGTTGCAGCTCATAGACAAAGGGAACAGTAATACAGTGGTGAGTTGAGTTTCAGCAAAATTGGTTTCTCACTCCTAGAAGTATATATTGACTTCCTTGACTGTCAATGTTCATCTTGGTCCTACAGTATTCTTTAGACCAGAAAGTCTATTTAGATCTATACATGGGTGAGACGTGTACTTGATCCACCACCTTCTTCCCAAGACCTCCTTTCTCTAGGTAGATTGTTTTCTTTTCTTAGTCTGGCTCTAAGGTAGTCCTGATCAACCTTCTTAGAGTCCTTCTACTCAAAAGTGTTTACATGAATAAGTACAAATACTGTGTTGGCCAAAGTGTTCATTCCTTAACATCCTACAGAAAAACCTGGACAAACTCTTTGGCCAACTAATACACTTAAAAATAAGACAACTGACCTGGCTGAAAATGGGAGAGAGATTTCCTTCTCCTTTTTCTTTGAGAATTTGGAATTGTAAGTATTTTCTCATCTCTTTGAAATGTATATCTATTCTTTTGAAGACCAGATGGGCCTTATACCAGCAAGCCTTTTGTCGATTTTATGATTTTCTCAAGGACAGGGAAGCCATCTGTTTGAAATGCAAACATCAAAAAGGTAGCACTCTTATCTCTTAGTTTTTATTAGAAGGTATGAGCCTAATTTCAGTGGGCACCTTACTCCAAGTTACAAAACTACCTCCTTATCATAAAGAGATGAGAAGTTTGGTTTTCCTCTGAATAAAGCAATTTGGCTAATACAGATGGTCACCCCAATTATCCAGTAAAGTTAGAACAAATTGTGTGTGACAAATGGTGGTGTTGAGTCCTCTCATTTGAGGACCAATTATTCATTATCTTAAAAACATATATGTAAAGGGTTATATCTGCTTTGCTGTATAAGGAGATGTGATTCCTTTCTGTCTTGAAATCTCTCAAAGCTGACTGTATGTGACACACAGAGCATTTCTAGTTTAATGCTTATTCAATCATAAAAGTGTTTTCTTTCTTTTATTACCTTTGTGAAGAGAATTTCTCGGTTAAGAGAAGATTTTGTTTTTAATCATATTCCTTCCTTCCGAAGATACCAACCTTTGTTTTCTTGGTGGCTCATTGAAAATTAACATAAAAACATTCTTCAAAAGACATGTTTATGTCTACAGGGAAAGAGCTAAATTTAAAATACACATAGCTTGGAAGTGTTGCTTTTTTCCTGTCAGCAGTCAACATCTTCAATGTTGTATTTATTATTGTTGGATAAAAAATTTAGAACAACTTTTTTCCCCTTGATTCTAAGTAAATAAAGATCAAAAGTGACCTAAAGCTGAATTTCTGTCCTAAAAAAAAAAAGATTCTGATCCATTTAATAACATTGAAATGACAACTGGAAATTTTTCCAAGTGTAAAAAAGGAATAGTATTCAGGTATTTTCATTGGTATATCTGAATACTACTAAACATTTGCAGGCTATATAGCAGGAGAACCATTGTGTTCTACTAAAATCACCATCTTTCTATAACAAAATATTTCATTAGGTTATTGAAACCATAGAAACCATTTGGCAGCATATTCTCTCCCACCAGCTGCTATGTACTGATATCAATTGACCTTTGACAGATATTTGCTAGTGGAAGTGGTATGTTTCCCCATGGGGTAGGGACTAGCAGTCACATTGGAAAATGGCATCATTCTGATGCATAGTCAACAGCAAAGCAGAGATGGTCATGTGGCGACGGATACAGAGGAAATCTTAGTGAGGGTTACAGAGTGCTGAGTTCCCTGTGGTCCGTAAACAGTATGTTTTATGAATACAGAGTTAAACAGAATTGTCAGAGATGTCATTGCAATGCTAAGATGAAGACTACAGATGACACGTGAGTTTAATTCCATGAGCCAAATTTAATTGGGAATGATTAATTGGAATGCTGTGCTGAGGAAGATTCTGAGGTTGTGTCTATCATGAATGTAGAATCAGGGAACAGCAGCACACGGATTACATACTTACTTTTCTTCATATAAAGCCTCTTTTGTACTTTCTAGATGAGATTTTGTACTTAATGACTGCTCTACAAAAGAAACCCAGGAAATGACTACAATTGGTTGGATGACAAATTTTGACACAGGCTAGAGCATGAGGAATGACTGGTAAGTTTTGACCATAAGAATTCAACTCACCCAAAGTCGTAATTTGGGAAAGAGACAACTGCTCAACAATTCGCCCAATTTAAGAGCTGAACGGCTTAGCTTGGGGGGGGCGGGAAATACATATAACGTAATTCAACTAAGTTCTAAGAAAGCAAAGTGCTGTGCTAATCAGTGATCATGTGGGGCTTTTTTAAAACATCCTGGCTTGTTGATTTTTAACTTTTTCTTTGAATCCCAACAGCCTCTATTTATTGAATCCTAGACCTGGAAAGTATCCTGGAAGTTATAATTCCATCATTTTCCAGGAAAGGAAGAAAGGAGAGATCCAGAAATGTAAACTTTTTAAAATCACACAGTTTCCAAGTGGGAGAACAAGGTCTAAAGCCCTAAGGTCAGAAGAATCCAGTGCTCCTTCATTTCACTATTCTGTGGAACTGATTCTCCCTCCTTCACTCAACCTGGAGTTCTTTTCCCAAGCAAACCCTCTCCTCATGGAAGGGCTCCACAGGGTCCAGCACAGAGACTTGAAGACATGCGTTAAGTGAATACTGCTGAGCACAAGGACCTACACGGCCTAACCTCATGGGCTTCTCCTATGATTCTTATAAGAACTAGGTACTTGTTGTCTCCCAGGTGTTCTTTGTAGATGCCTGCAATCCCATCAAAAGGTTGAATTAGGCTTCCACGCTAGGAAAAGGCCCCATCCCACCTCTCACATGTAGGGTCAATCCCATAAATAGTAGGTCCCTTCCCTCAGGGATCTCTCCATTCCTTGAGACTTTCAGTTTAGCATATCCTCAACCGTAGTCCTAATGGCTCCCATCTCCTATTCCTGACAGCTTCTGAGCAAACAAACAAACAAACAAAAAAATGTAGCATTCTTATTGTGCTTAGTTGCTCTGTTGTGTCCAACTTTTTCAGTTCAGTTCAGTCACTCAGTCGTGTCCGACTCTGTGACCCCATGAATCGCAGCACGCCAGGCCTCCCTGTCCATCACCAACTCCCAGAGTTCACTCAGACTCACATCCATCGAGTCAGTGATGCCATCCAGCCATCTCATCCTCTGGCGTCCCTTTCTCCTCCTGCCCCCAATCCCTCCCAGCATCAAAGTCTTTTCCAATGAGTCAACTCTTCGCATGAGGTGGCCAAAGTACTGGAGTTTCAGCTTTAGCATCACTCCCTAAAAAGAAATCCCAGGGCTGACCTCCTTCAAAATGGACTGGTTGGATCTCCTTGCAGTCCAAGGGATTCTCAAGAGTCTTCTCCAACACCACAGTTCAAAAGCATCAATTCTTCAGTGCTCAACTTTCTTCACAGTCCAACTCTCACATCCATACATGACTACTGGAAAAACCATAGCCTTGACTAGACGGACCTTTGTTGGCAAAGTAATGTCTCTACTTTTCAATATGCTATCTAGGTTGGTCATAACTTTTCTTCCAAGGAGTAAGCGTCTTTTAATTTCATGGCTGCAATCACCATCTGGAGTGATTTTGGAGCCCCCCAAAATAAAGTCTGACACTGTTTCCCTATCTATTTCCCATGAAGTGATAGGACCAGATGCCATGATCTTCATTTTCTGAATGTTGAGCTTTAAGCCAATTTTTTCACTCTCCTTTTTCACTTTCATCAAGAGGCTTTTTAGTTCCTCTTCACTTTCTGCCATAAGGGTGGTGTCATCTGCATATCTGAGGTTATTGATATTTCTCCCAGCAATCTTTGCAACCCCACAAACTATAGCTCACCAGACTCCTCTGCTCATGGAACTCTCCAGGCAAGAATACTGAAGTGGGTAGCCATTCTCTTCTCCAGGGGATCTTCCTGACCCAGGGATCAAACCCAGGTCTCCTACATTGCAGGCAGGTTCTTTATTGTCTAAGCCAAGAGGGAAGCCCACAGCATGCTTATTACCTGTTATGATTTCCAGTTTATTCTTCCTTCTTAATGAGGCTGACTAAATTAAACACTCTTGACATGGTACTCAAGATTCTCAAGTCAAAGCCTATGAAATGGAGTTCAGTGGTCAGAGAGAGAAGCCGAATAGCCTGACTGACTTCTTCCCAAGACAGAATAATGCTTTAGGGAAGAGTTTCACACTCTTTTTTCTTTTTTTCTTTTTTTAAAAAAATTTATTTGCATTTATTCAGTTTTATTTTTGGCCACACAGGGTCTTCATTGCTGCACACTGGCTTCTCATTGCAGTGGCTTTTCTTGTTGTGGAGCATGGGGTATAGGTTTGTCAGCCTCAGGAGTTGTAGCACATGGGCTCAGTAGCTCTGACACATGGGCTGAGTTGCTCCATGGCATGCGGGATCCTCCCGGAACTGAGATCAAACCTGTGTCCCCTGAATTGGCAGGCAGACTCTCAACCACTGGACCACCAGGGAAGTCCCCACATTAACTTTTATTTAGGATTTTTTTCATAGTTTTCTACTCGAAACTATGGATTTATCTTGAGTCTTAGGCCAGTGCCATCCTGTTTTAATAAATTTGGTTTATTAATAAATTGTGATGCCTGCTTGGGATGAAACAGTCCTAGACTTCTTTGCTGTAGGTCCCTGAGAAATTTTTGTCAAAGGGCTTCTTCTGGCTTGGAGTTGACCTGAGAATGCATGAACCTTGGTTTACTCTCCCTTGAGATTCCATATAAATTTTAGGATGGATTGTTCTATTTCTTTTTTTTTAATATAAATATACATTCTTTTTTCAACCTGTCTTAGCTGCTTAGCAAGCTGAGGCCTCGTGGGACTTTGCACTTATTTCCAAAGATCAGGATGAGAGAACAAGTTCAGATCAGACCATTCCTCTCTTTGGTCAGGTTCTGGGATCAGTGCCAAGGAGACTATTTCACACCTCTTCTGGTGCTTTACATTTGTAAAATATTTATTCTTCTCCAAGTTTATCTAAAACACAATGCTGTGTACCTTTTATCACATTGCCCATATCATGGAACAATTCAGAACACAAGCATGAAAAGGTCAGTTTGTTAATATTTTATGATTACTCTCAGTGCATACTGGCAACCAAGACACCATGGAATTTCAGTGCATACAAGGAGACCAATAACCACATAAATAACATCAGCAACAGGAACTCTCTTGGAAGGTGAACACTTTAAAAGTCTTATACCACATCACAGACAACAAAGTTTTCTCTACTTCTATTAAGACCTTTTCAGGGTAGGCAAGGTTCTCCTGGGGCCCTAACAGAGCCAGAGTCAACATCAGGTTATACTTTACCATAAAGCAAACTAGGACCCTGGAAGCCCTCTACCAGGCTTCAGCCTGACAGTGTCAGAACACCTTAGCTTCCTAAGTTCACTGCTGCAAGGGGGCATCAGAGAGGAGAAACAGCTGAAAGGACAGCAGTGAAGAATTACCAGCAGACAGTCCTTCCACAGCTGCTAATAGTCAGGGGGCTGACACCCTCCCTTTGATCTCATCTTTAAAAGTTGCTTTGAAATGAAAAGACTTGGAAATATCCTAGCAGTCATGATTTTAAAGGTCATTAATAGGAGCCCAAGTATTTCACTCTAACATTATGGTTATATTGAGAGAAAAAAATTGCCATTTACTTCTTGTGGATTTTGTTAAGAAGAGAGTCTCAGGCATATTATCTATATGTGTGCTTTGTCCTGAGAAGCAAAATACAAAGATTACCTGAAGTGTGGATCATGAGAAATCAGGCCCACAACAGAAACAGCACCAATGGTATGGATGAACTGACAGCTCAGCGTCACAATATTACGAGGAAGAGCAAAGGGAGCAGAAGAGACCGTGCCCAAGTGAAGACAGAGCAGACAAGAAATTGCCCCAAAGAAAAGAGCACACCAAGAACGGGTTTGAAACTGGGTCATTTGTAGAGATGTGGGTGGACCTTGAGTCTGTCATACAGAGTGAATTAAGTCAGAAAGAGAAAAGCAAGTATTGTGTATTTATATATAAATACATGGAATCTAGAAAAATGGTAAGATGAACCTCTTTGCAGGGCAGGAATAGAGATGCAGACATAGAGAATGGATGTGTGGGCGTGGGATAGGGGAAAAGGGAGGGGGAGACGAATTGGGAGATTGGGTTTGACGCATATATGCTACCATGTGTAAAACACACAGCTAGTGAGAACCTGCTGGATAGTACAGCTCCTCGATGCTCTGTGACCTGCAAGAGTAAGACTGGGGGCTGGGGGCTGGGGTAAGGTCTCAAAGGAAGGGATATATGGACCTGCCTGACAGTGCAGGAGACGTAAGAGACATGGGTTCTACCCATGGATTGGGAAGATGCCCTGAAGGAGGGCATGGAAACTCTAGTCTTGCCTGAAGAACCCCACGGATAGAGGAGCCTGGTGGGCTACAGTCCATGGGGTCACAAAGAGTCAGGCACAACTGAAGTGACTTAGCACGCACACATGCATAGTTGATTCACTTCGTTGTACAGAAGAAAATAACACAATATTGGAAAACAACTATACCCTGTAAAAATGCTTCAGGATAAAAAATTGATTAAAAACTATAAGAGCTTTTAAAAAATGTTCAAATGATGAGTTTGGCAAGGAGGTCAACAAAGCCACAGCCATACAGACATTACAGAGGAATGTTATAAACCCTTTGCAAGACCCACAGGAAAATGACAAATGAGGAGATGCCACAGCTAAATAGATGCTGGTCTGGCTTTGCCTGACCCAAGTTCCTCATCAATTCAGTGTGAGGAGGTTATGCTGGTAACAGCTAAATTCAATTTTGTATAACATGCCCAAAGTAAGGTGCATTCATTAAAATTTTTAACTGTTTGACTGAATTTATTAGTCACACATCTCCCCAAAGTAGAGGTATGATTGGTCCTCTGTAGCTAATGGAAGCCCTCAGCTGTAGTATCAGCCTTTCACACCAGTATAGCTAGAGCCATCATGAGAAACCACTGGAATCACTCGAATATATAGAACATCTCTGTTCCAGGCAGGCATTGGCTGGTGGAGGCCCAGATGGCTACCAATTTTACCCCAATCCTTCCCTCCTTCTTGAAAACAGTGGTCAGCAAACTACAGTATCATGTAGTCCAGACCAGGTCAGCTGCTTGATTCTGTAAATAAGCCTTTACTGGGACACAGCCATATCAATTTGTTTACATGTTGTCTGGGCTCCTTTATTACTAAGAGCAACCATCAGGACACTTTCTCCATCACTTGCCTCCTTCGTCCTCATCTTTCCTCTTTCCCTTTTTTAGAACTATTATTCAGCCACAGTCTTAACATCAGAAAGTGTCTGGATCCCCATATAATCAAGCAATCTAGAACCCAGCTGCCACTAGTGGGTTGTTCTAGTTTTGTTTTGGCGTTTGGAGAATTTCCATTGCTATTGCTTTGAATTTATTGAATTTATTAAGTTAAAAAAAATTTCTTTTGGTAACAATAAAAAAAGAAATAGTTAAGAATCTACCCCTTTTTCCTCCATTCTACCTCTTGAAACAATCCATATTGTTTCAATCCTTCCACATTTTTCTCTAGGGGTGGCTTCTAAAAATAATCTTTATTATTAAAATAAAGTTGATAGGATAAAACATTTAATATGCAGAGCACCCTTTGTCACTCAAGAAATATTTTTGAATACCTGTCTGTTTCAAGCACTATGTTAAGCACTGAAAAATCAATGCTCTAGGCCAGATACTTGAATCTCAAATAGTCAACTGTTTCTTCTCAGAGAGTGGCTAAAGAACTCTACCATGCTTCATAAAGTGATGACAGTTTGATTGCACACACCAGCTAGTCAAGTCAAGGATGGGTAACATTAGGCAAAAGGAAGACTAATAAATAGTTGAAGGCAACTCATTCTCCAGATTGAGAAAGACAATCAACTCATAATTCAGGGTGATAATGAACCAGTAGATATCTTCTTATATAGTTGACCCTTGAACAACACAGGGCCACTTATACAAAGATATTTTTTCAATAAATATTTTAGGAAAAACTTTAGAGATTTGCAGCAGTTTTAAAAATCTCACGTATGAACCACATAGCCTAGAAACATCAAAAAAAATTAAGATTAGGTATGTCATGACTGCATAAAATATATATAGATATTGGCCTGTTTTATCACTATGGCTTCCCTAGAGGCGCAGACAGTAAAGAATCTGCCTGTAATGCAGGGTTCAATCCCTGGTTTGGGAAGATCCCCTGGAGAAAGAAATGGCAACCCACTCCAGTGTTCTTGCCTAGGGAATTCCTTGGACAGAGGAGCCTGGCGGGCTACAGTCCAAGGGGTCTCAAAGAGTTGGACATGACTAAGTGACTAATATACACACATGATAAAATAATGCCTTCCCTGGTAGCTCAGTTGGTAAAAAATCCACCTGCAATGCAGGAGATCCCAGTTCGATTCCTGGATTGTGAAGATCCACTGGAGAAACAATAGAGTACCCACTCCAGTATTCTTAGGCTGCCCTTATGGCTCAGCTGGTAAAGAATCCACCTGCAATGCGGGAGGCCTGGGTTCAATCCCTGGGTTGGGAAGATCCCCTGGAGGAGGGCATGGCAACCCATTCCAGTATTCTTGCCTGGAGAATCCCCATGGACAGAGGAGCCTGGCTGGTTATAGTCCATGAGGTCACAAAGAGTCAGACACCACTGAGTGAATAAGCACATAGCACATGATAAAATATATACAAATCTATTATATAAAGTTGAAATTTATCAAAATTTACACAAACATTCAACAGATCATACATGGCACCATTCAAAGTCAAGACAAATGTAAACATAAAGATACAGTATTTAATCATAACTGCATAAAATAAACTGCAGTACACATTGTACTACTGTAATAATTTCATGGCCACCTCATGTTATTACTATGCTGAGCTCAAGCGTTGTGAGTATCCACTTAAGATGCCATATGACACCAGACATCTCTATGTAAGCATTTTATCCTTCCAATAAATTAAGTACAGCAATAAAAACTGATCTCTCACAGTTCTTTTGTATTTTTTCTTGTGTTTAGTGCATTACCATGAACCTCAAATAACACCAGGAGATGCATATAGAATGACACTAGTGATGCTAGAAGTGCACCCAGGAAGCAGAGAAAAGTCTGACATGACAAGGAAAAGTTGAGTTGCTTGTTATGTTCTATAGATTGAGGTCTGTAGCTGCGGTTGCCCATCATATCAAGATAAATGAATCCAGTGTAAGGATTATTATAAAAAGAGAAAAAAAACTTTGTGAAGCCACCACAAAAGCTACACCAGCAGGCATGAAAAACTTGCACATTTTACAAAATATTTTTTTATCTTGTATTGAAAATATAGCTTTTATGTGTGTGCTGGACTGTTATAAGAAAGACATTGTTTTTGTTGTTGTTGTTTAGTTGCTAAATTGTGCCTGACTCTTTTGCGACCTTTGACTGTAGTCTGCCTTGCTCCTCTGTCCATGGGATTTCCTAGGCAAGAATACTGGAGTGGGTTACCATTTCCTGACCTAGGGATCTAAGCCATGTCTCCTGCATTGCAGGCAGATTCTTTACCACTGAGCTACCTGGGAAGCCCTAAGAAAGGCATACCTACAGACTAATACTATTTGTGAAAAAGCAAAGTTATTATGTGAAAACTTAAAGCAAAAAGAAGGTGAAGGTTCTAAAGCTGGAAAGTTTCATGCCAGCACAGGGTCGTTTGATATTTTTACAGAAAGGTTTGGCTTTAAAAAAAATGTAAAGATAACAGGAAAAGCAGCTTTTGCCAACTGAAGGCAGCAGACGAGTTCTCGGATACCATTAAGAAAATCACTGAGAAGAAAGGATATCTCCCTGACAGGTTTTAAACGCAGATAAAAGTGCCTTATTCTCGGGAAAAAAATGCCACAGAGGACATTTATTAGTAAGGAAGAGAAGTGAGCACCAGGATTTAAGGCATGAAGGGATAGGCTCACTCTACTGCTTTGTGCAAATACAGTTGGGTTTATGATCAAGACTGCCCTCATCTATAAAGCTGCTAAAATCTGAGCCCTTACAAGTAAAGATAAATGACACTGCCAGACTTCTGATTGTACAACAAGAAGACCTGGACAACAAGAACACTTTGCATGGGTTGGTTCCATCAGTGCTTTATTCCTAAAGTCAGGAAGTACCTTGCCAGTAGGGACTGCCTTTTGATAATGGACAATGACCCTGGCTACCCAGAACTCCATGAATTCGACACCTAAGGCAGTTTATTGATCTACTTGACCCCAAATACAATGTCTCTAATTCAGCCTCCAGGTCAGAGAGTCATAAGGACCTTCAAGGCTCATTGCATATGGTATTCTATGGAAAGGATTATCAACACTATGGAAGAGAACCCCAACAGAGAGAACATAATGGAAGTCTGGAAGGATTACACCATTGAAAACGCCATCTTTGTTATAGAAAATGCCATGAAAGTTATTAAGCTCAAAACAATAAATTCCTGCTGGAGAAAACTATCCAGATATGATTTCAGAGGATTTACAACAGATCCAGCCAAAGAAATCATGTAAGAGATTGTAGACATGGAAAAAAAAAAAAATGTGGAAGGGAAGGTTTTCAAGATATGGATCTTCAGAGAACTCAGGAGTTAATAGACATGATACCAGAGAAATTAACATAGGAGTTTGATAGAGATGAGAGCTTCCAAACCAGTGCCAGATGCTAATGAACAAGATGTAGAAGAATCAGTGCAAAAACAAATTGACTTCTGACCATCTGGCAGAAAGGTTCAGAATATTCAAGACTGACTTCTTTTATGACATAGACCTTTCTACGATACAGGTACTGAAAGCAAAGCAAACAGTGGAAGAAGGATTGGTGCCACACAAAAACATTTTTAGAGAAATGAAAAAGCCAAACCCTAGACAGAAGTTACAATGTATTCACATAAAGTTACACCAAGGACACCTGCTTCTCCTGCCTCCCCATCTCCTCTGCTCCTCCTCCGCCGCCACCCCTGAGACCACAAGACCAACCCCTCCTCCTGCTCCTCTGCCTATTTAATGTGAAGATGATGAGAATGAACATCTTTATAATGACTCACATTCACTTAAAAATAGTAAATAATTATCTTGCCATACAGTTAATAAATGTGTCTGTTGCACTTGTGTGTGAAATCTATGTGAAAATCTAACAACTGTAAGGCAAGAACAGTATCCTTGTCTCATTGTTTTTATCATCACTTGAGTAGCCATTCTTTAGAATATTGCATGCAAGACTTGTATTAAAGCCTATCGTTACAAAGGATAAAATATAAAATTAATAATATATTTCCCTTCTTACAATTTTATAACTTTGCTTTCAAAGAATTACATTACTATACATATGCCATCTCTTTCATCACTGGAGAAACTGCGTATCAGACTATCATCACAGTTAAGTAGTTTTTAAAATGTAACACTGTTCCCTATACTGTATCATGAATATGACTGTAATACTGTGTGCCACAAAAATGTCATTAACAATTCATTCATTACTGTAGAGGCTAGGCTACCATGAAGCAACTGGAAAGATTATACTAGGCTACCATAAAAGAATCATATGTTATTTTATTATCTATGCATGAATTGTTATACCTGTAAATAAATATGCATTTTCTTTTCATACCAGCTTTTCATTTTTTATGTCTAGTGTTAGCAATACACATAATATCTTACAGTGCTTTGTGTCATATAAGACATTATTGATGTACTGACAAACTATCTTATAAATAGATGATATGAACTTTATGATATCAATAAATATAGTACAGTACTATAAATGTATTTTCTCTTCTTTATGATTTTCATAAAAACATTTTTCTCTAGTTTACTTTATTATGATTATACATAGTATATACTATATATAATGTACAAAATATGTGTTAATCAAATGTTTATGTTATCAGTGAGGCTTCTGATCAACAGAGGGCTATTGGTAGTTAAACTGGGGAAGAGTCAAAAGTTGTATGCAGATTTTTAACAGCTTTATAGTTGGTGCCCCTAACCTCCACATGGTTCAAGGGTCAACTGTACTTTTTGATAGTCATTAGTAATATTCAGCATCAAGTTTGGTTCTCTTCCTTGCAGCATCTTGGTAGGACTCCAGTATTCCACATCCTCCAAGTAAGATGGTACTGTAGCACTTTCATTGGAGGTAGGAAATTAGGAAGAGAGAGACCTGTTATGCCTACACAGGAATTAAGGTATATATCAAAGAAGAAATTAGGACAGAAATAGGGTGTTCTAGTGGAACATGTGTCTACTAGCAATTTTAAGATGAGAACTCTGTGCTGATAGGATGAGACACTGAGTGAGAGCAAATGTCCAGTTTCTGGCCTGCATAATTGGGTAGAAGTAGATGATGCCACTCACTGAGAGAAAGAACGGGATCATAACTGGGCAGAAGAAGGACCCTACTACGTTGAATTGGACACAAAATGCATTTGAGGTACCATGGAAAGACACACAAAAGTTGGCTATACAGGACTAGAATGCTGGAAAGAAATCTATGTATCTATAGTTACATAAGGAATAAAGTCACAAGCTCGAGTTCATTCTCTCAAAGAGAGACTCTAGAGCAGCACAATGTAAATTTCTGTGCTGACAGAAATAGTCTGTATTTGCCAAGTCCAGCACTGTAGCAAATAGACACATGTGGCTATGGAACACTTGAAATGTGACTGGTGCAACTAAGCCACTGAATTTTTTATTCTAACTTTGATTTATTTAAATGTAAATGGCCATATGCAGCCATTGGATCCCATAATGGACACCGCAGCTCTTGAATGAATAGTCTCAAGAAACATTGACAAGCCTGCTCTATAAGTGTATATCCGCACACGTGCCCATATGTGCACTCAGTGTTTATCTGTGTTAACAGCTTTGACTTCTGCTTCCAGCCAAGATAGGGTAACAGAGACCAGATTTACCCTCCCACTTGAAACATCTTTTAACAAGGCAAACGGATATAACAATATTTTTTAAGACATTAGATCTCAGGCGGTGAAAGAACACTGATCCCTGAAAAATGAAACTGATGAGGTGAGCTTTTTGATTGCTCCCAGTTTACTGCTTGGAGGAAGTCTCCAGGAAGTGATACAAAATTAGAGAACATAGGTAGACCCTGGATGACTCTGTTAGTTAAAAGCAGACAGAGTTAGGAGGCTGGAAAGCCATGGTACCTAAAATTTACAGAGCAAAATACCAAAGAGGACAGAATTGCCCAGAGAGAGAGACAAAGTCAGCGAGCAAGAGCCCTCTAGAGATTAGCAGTATTCCCTTCAGTTTTACAGAGAAGGCAATGGCACCCCACTCCAGTACTCTTGCCTGGAAAATCCCAAGGACAGAGGAGCCTGGTAGGCTGCAGTCCATGGGGTCACAGAGTCGGACACAACTGAGCGACTTCACTTTCACTTTTCACTTTCATGCATTGGAGAAGGAAATGGCAACCCACTCCAGTGTTCTTGCCTGGAGAATCTCAGGGACGGGGGAGGCTGGTGGGCTGCCGTCTATGGGGTCTGACAGAGTCGAACATGACTGAAGTGACTTAGCAGCAGCAGCTTCAGCTTTAAGTAATCAGCCCATGCATGTGAAGAAACCACGTGAGGTCAGGATTAAAAACCTGAGAGGGTTAGAAGGAACTATTCTTTGGGCTCACACAGAGCCAGAAATGGTTCCTCTTCCCATTAACCACAGCAGAAAACCACATAATTCTTGAGCATTGGATGGAGTACTCAGAAAAGCTTGGCCTCAGTAGTGGGAAAAAATGATCCTTAGATGAGTAATTCTCAATCATGTGTGCTTTTTGTCCCAGGCAACATATGGCAATGTCAAGAGACAATTTTATTTGTCACACTATTGAGATTATATATACAGAGTATATATGTATGCATGTAGATATGTATACAGAGATATGTATATGGAGATTGTGTATATCACAACACTGGCATACAGTTAGTAGAGACCGGTCATTCTGCCAAACATCTCATATAGCACCATCCTCCACAGCAAAGAACTATACAACCCAAAATGCCAAGTGACATGGTTGAGAAAGCCTCCCCTAGACTAATGCTGCTCTTGCCCCACCTAACAAACCTTAAAAGAAAGACCTGAAATGATCACACTGTTTCCAAATAACTACATTCCACAACAAAGCTCAAGAATACTCATAGGAATACACACCTATACAACACCCAACAATTTAAAAATGCTTGGCATCCAATCAAAGATTATCAGGAATGTAAGCAAACAGGAAAATAGAATTCAAATGAAAAGAAAAAGCAATAAATCAAAACCAATGGAGAAAAGACACAAATAATAAAAGTAGTAGACAAGGATATTAAAGGTTAAGATAACTGTATTTCATATGTTCAAGAAGCCAGAAGATTGAACATATTAAGACATGGAGAAAGAAAAAAAGACACAAATAAAATTTCTAGAGATGAAAGCTATGACTAAAATGAAAAGTGCACTACATGAGATTAACAGCAGATTAGCTATTGCAAAAGAAAAGATCAGTAAGCTTGAAGATTAAACAATAGAGTGTCCAAAATGAAAAACAGAAAGCGAAAAAAGCTTAAAAAAATTAATAAAGGGTCAGTGAGCTATGGAACTCAAGTGATCTAAAGCACATATAATTCAAGTCTCTTAAGAATAGAAGAGGGGTGAATGCAAAAAGTATTTGAGGAAATAAAAGCCAAATGTTTTCCACGTCTGATGAAAGTTATAAACCCACTGATCCGAGAAGCTTGATGAATCTCAATATGAAGAAAATGCAATTATTTCTGTCCAGATTTTGATACAAGCGCCAAGACTATGGATGCCAATCTTACCTACCAAACCCATCTGTCATAAGTTGATTTATGTCCTCTCAAAATATCTATTGAGTTCCTAACACTCTACTTATGAATATGACCATAAGGACCATGATATGGTCCTTATGATATAATATGATCCATATGATATAAGGACCATATTTGGAATAGGGTCCTTCAGATGGAATCAAGCTAAAATGAAATGATGCTCAAATAGGGTAGGCCCCAATCCAGTATGATGGATGTCCTTTAAGAAGGTGAAACAGAGACACAGAGACCCACAGGAAGAATGCCATGTTATGGCAGAGCCAGAGATTGAAGTGGAATCCAAGCTAAGAAACTCCAAGGACTGTTGGCAACACTAGAAAGTAAGAAAAAGTACTGGAACAGAATCTTCCCTGGATCTTTCCGAGAGAACATGGACCTGATAAGATCTTGTGTTTGGATTTTTTGCCTCCACAAGTGTGAGAGGGTAACTTTTTCTTATTTTAAGCCACCCAATTTATGTAATTTGTTATGGCAGCCCTAGGAAGTCAATACACTCACTATCCATGCAAGACCTGTAATAACTGGCAAAAACTGCTTTTGTCACACCCTACCCCTGCCTTGGGGGCTTCCTAGTGGTGCTAGGTGCTAGTGGTAAAGAATCTGCCTGCTAATGCAGGAGATGAAAGAGACGTGGGTTCAATCCCTGGGTCAGGAAGATCCCGTGGCATAGGAAATGGCAACCCATTCCAGGATTCTTGCCTGGAGAATCCCATGGACAGAGGAGCCTGGTGGGCTACAGTCCAGAGGGTCTCACAGAGTCAGACACAACTGAAGCAACTTAGCACACATGCACCCCTGCTTTGAGAGCATAAAACTGTTTAAACTAAAAAGTACAGGATGTGGGAGGGGAGTGAGGTTCAAGAGGAGGTGATATATAGATATAATCATGGCTGACTTGCATTATTGTATAGCAGAAACCATCACATGTTGCAAAGCAATTTTCCTCTGATTAAAAACCAAAAACAAAAAATATAGTGCAAGATCTTTCCCATGTGCTCTGAGTCTCATTTCTATCATCCCTCACTCAACGTCTGATGACTGAACTGATGCAGAATAAGACTGCCTTCATGCCCAGGGTGGCATTATATCTCACCTGCCACCTACACACACAGCCCCAAACCCACAAAGCTGGGCTACCAAGGCAAGTGGATCATAATGACAAGGAGTTAACATTTCTAGGAGGAGATCTGCTTATTTGAGTCTCCTAAAAAAGTGCCCTCAAGTACAAGAGGACCCAGCTGATGAAACTCCTAGAAAAAAATGTCAGTCAATCAGGAAAGCTAAATAATTTGTCAGGCAGCACTACTAGAGTCAGATGCAAGGTTCAGAAAATCACAGAAGAGTGGACCCAATTGACCTCTGGCCACCTCTCAAACACATCATAATTCATACCAGGCTGTGGTGGAGAGTTGTACAGCACAAAGACCCTTTAATTCTCAACAGGAATTCAGAGGTAGACTCTGAGCTCTGTGATAACAAAGACCTAGAGAACAGAACACAAGCAGGAACACATCCAGAAATGTGGGCCACCTACAGGTCCCTAAGAGCAACTCAGCTGCCCTGTTTAGCTGCCATTGCCAACAGGCCTCCAATTTCACACACAGCTACTCAGCGAGGTATCATATCTCTAAGTCCCTCTACATGTGAGGTGTGTGTATGAGTGGGGTGAGTGCGTGATGTGTGTGGTGTGGAATGGGTGTGTGACTGTGTGTGTTCTGTGGCATGTAGTGTGTGGTGTGTTGGGGGAGGATTATGTACAGTGTGTGAGGTGGAAGAGTGCTGGGAGGCAGGGAAAGGGGTCTGTATGCCTGGCTTCAGGCTTCTCTAGGTTCAGATGGAGCGAAGCAAGGCTTGAGTATGTAGCTGCAACGTAAGCAGTGACTTGGAGCTGATCCACTGTCTGCACTATTTTTAGCAATGACGCCCCATGACTTTGCACTCTTCCCTAGTATAACTGACGGCAGCAGGATCCCACCGGGAACAACAACTGCAGCTAAGCACTCTCTGCTTTCCAGATCACATCATCTCATAATACTTTTGAAAAAGTCATGAAGCATTTCAGGACCCTCTGAGACATTTCAAACACTACATAATATTTTCCAAAATTTGCAGAGCTAAAGAAAAAATGATTCAATATTTCAATGCTAACTCTGTGTGGGAACTTTTAACCAGTCTCTCGAGTCACCTTAAAATTTGGAAGCTAACTAAACAAATGCCAACCTAGCACAAAATCATGTGCTGGCCAAGCATCAATAAAGAAAGGAAAATGGTGCCATAATTAGCATAAATTCATTAGCCTCTAGGCCCACTGTAAAACTACAGGGCATGCAGTGAGTAAATAAAATATAATAGCTAGTATTACTGTCCTTTTATAAAAGGATGCTGTATCACAGATATTATAAGAATTCACATGAAGATTGCTAAGAGATAATAGTTGCTCCAGGAACTCTAGCTATTTCCTTGTTAGAAATGAAGTGGAAAAAAATATTACAGACAAGTTCAGGAACTCCTAGAATGCCAAATCTGATAAAAATGCAAGTCTGCACTTTAATTGCATTAATAATTAGAAAATGCCTGTGAGAATCACAGGTTAATAATGAACGCTGTAGGAGACATAGAGGTTGAGATTTTTATTTTACAGACAAGGAAATAAATTGCCCGAGAGGTTAAATGACTTACCCAAGGTCATATTCAATGTTAAGTGGCAGCTCCTGAATTAATCCAAATCTTCCAACTTCTTGCCAAAAATTCTTTACACTTCCTGGACTATCTTAGAACTCTCTATGCCTGACCAATTCCAGGAGCTATAGAAACCACAAAAATTGATAAAACCCAGTTATGGCCAACTTGGAATTTACTAGAAGTCTCTTGCTAGTATGGGCGTCCTTAAAGAAAGAATTCTGAACTAAAGTTCTGAAGATCTGTTGCACAATAATGTGAGTATACTTAGCACTATTCAATTGTGCACTTAGTAGTAAAAGAAGGTATATTTCATGTTACGTGTCTTTAATCATTATTTTTTTTTAAAAAAAAAGAGGCAGATATAAATCTCTCAGAAGTAACAAGCTCTCCTTATATCTTCCCACCTTCTATCACCAAAGAAATAAAGTTCACACAGAAATTGAGAGTAAAGACCTCAAGGAACAAGCCCCTAATCTAACCTTATTTACTAACACATGAGCATCAGGAAAGTGCTGTAGTCCCTGGTGAGGTTGGAGAATCTTCAGGGCTTCTTATGATTTGATCAGGAAGGGTGGTGAGTGCCCTAGATGGCTGGGAAGGAATACTGTTGGTGAACAGAGGCAAATCAGATCAGCCAAGGTCAGACCAGGAGACAGATGAGATGCATAACTGGGCCAACAGGAACACATCTGCAGACTTGCCCAAGAGGGAAATCTTTTCTCACCGATGCCCACAGACTGAAAGGAACACTGGATAATTGCTACCATGGGACTAGGAGATCCTATAATTTGTTTATTAGAAGAGATATAACTTTGCTGATTTCCTTTGCTTCAGTAACACTTTCTTCTGAAGCACTGCAGATTGCAAGGGGTAGAGTAAGTATCAGCTTTGGGCAACAGCCAATGAAGGGGAAAGAGCATTGTTCCTAGACTGTAAATCCAGTGGTAACACCTCCCTGTCAAGTAATTCAAGCAAATGACTTACATTTTCTCATACTCAATATGCACATTAAAAAAAATGGGAGTAGTAATGTCAACTCAAAGGGCTACTATGAAGATAACAAGAGAGAAAGAATACAGATAAAATCCCTAGTAAAGTAACTGCACACTTTGAAAAATGGATAAATTAAGCCTAGAAACTTTAAGGAGTCCTATGACATATGATTCAGTTCAGTCAGTTCAGTGGCTCAGTCGTGTCCAACTCTTTGCTGCCCCGTGGACTGCAGCATGCCAGGCCTCCCTGTCCATCGCCAACTCCTTGAGTTTACTCAAACTCATGTCCATTGAGTCAGTGATCCCATCCAACCTCTCATCCTCTGTCATCTCCTTTTCCTCCTGCCTTCAATCTTTCCCAGCATCAGGGTCTTTTCCAATGAGTCAGTTCTTCGCATCTGGTGGCCAAAGTACTGGAGTTTCAGGTTCAGCATCAGTCCTTCCAATGAACATTCAGCAATGATTTCCTTTAGGATGGACTGGTTGGATACCGTGCTGTCCAAGGGACTCTCAAGAGTCTTTTCCAACACCACAGTTCAAAAGCATCAATTCTTTGGCACTCAGCTTTCTTTATAGTCCAACTCTCACATCCATACAGGTCTACTGGAAAAACAATAGCTTTGACTAGATGAACCTTTGTTGGCAAAGTAATATCTCTGATTTTTAGTATGCTGTCTAGGTTGGTCATAAATTTTCTTCCAAGGAGTAAGCGTCTTTTCATTTCATGGCTGCAGTCACCATCTGCAATGATTTTGGAGCCCAAAAAATAAAGACTGTCACAGTTTCCACTGTTTCTCCGTCTATTTGCCATGAAGTGATGGGACCAGATGCCATGATCTTCGTTTTCTGAATGTTGAGTTTTAAGCCAAACTTTTCACTCTCCTCTTTCACTTTCATCAAGAGGCTCTTTAGTTTTTCTTTGCTTTCTGCCATAAGGGTGGTGTCATCTGCATATCTGAGGTTATTGATATTTCTCCCGGCAATCTTGACTCCAGCTTGTGCTTCATCCAGTCCAGCATTCCTCATGATGTACTCTGCATATAAGTTAAATAAGCAGGGTGACAATATACAGCCTTGACATACTCCTTTCCCCATATGGAGCCAGTCTGTTGTTCCATGTCCAGTTCTAACTGTTGTTTCCTGACCTGCATACAGCTTTCTCAGGAGGCAGGTCAGGTAGTCTGGTATTCACATCTCTTTAAGAATTTTCCACAGTTTGTTGTGTCCACATGGTCTAAGGCTTTGGCATACTCAATAAAGCAGAAGGAGGTGTTTTTCTGGAACTCTCTTGGTTTTTTGATGATCCAATGGATACAAATATTATCTTTTCAATACATGTGTGAATGTACATGACTGTATAGATCAGCACCATCCTTACTTCTGGCATTTAGTTTATGAAAACTGTCTGCCCTTCCCATCACATTGGTCAATGACTGATTGTCCTAAAAATAAGAGAAGGAAGGACAGTGGGAAGGGCACACTCACCAGGACCAGCACCATCACATCCATAATTTCATTGAAAATATTTGCATAATATACAGCTTGAGCCTTATTATACCCTAGCTCAAAAACCTCCCACGGTTTCTGATATGCATGCTCAAGCATTTAGGGGGAACAGTAAGATGGATTGACCCACAGTTAAAAGAATAGATGTGTTTAGATATGTAATTATACATACCAATTGCTGGTTATAAAATTATTTCAACTTTTCTCTATGGTTGAATATTTTCATAATAAAATGTTGAGGGGAAAAAAAGCCATCCATGGCTGGCCAACACAGCAGTTTATCTATAGAAGATGCTCAATACATGTTCGACTGATAAAACCACAGTTCAGTTCAGTTCAGTTCAGTCACTCAGTCGTGTCCGACTCTTTGCGACCCCATGAATCGCAGCACGCCAGGCCTCCCTGTCCATCACCATCTCCCGGAGTTCACTCAGACTCACATCCATCGAGTCCGTGATGCCATCCAGCCATCTCATCCTCTGTCATCCCCTTCTCTTCCTGCCCCCATTCCCTCCCAGCATCAGAGTCTTTTCCAATGAGTCAACTCTTCACATGAGGTGGCCAAAGTACTGGAGCTTCAGCTTTAGCATCATTCCTTCCAAAGAAATCCCAGGGTTGATCTCCTTCAGAATGGACTGGTGGGATCTCCTTGCAGTCCAAAGGACTCTCAAGAGTCTTCTGCAACACTACAGTTCAAAAGCATCAATTCTTCGGCGCTCAGCCTTCTTCACAGTCCAACTCTCACATCCATACATGACTACTGGAAAAACCATAGCCTTGACTAGATGGAACTTCATTGGCAAAGTAATGTCTCTGCTTTTGAATATACTATCTAGGTTGGTCATAACTTTTCTTCCAAGGAGTAAGCGTCTTTTAATTTCATGGCTGCAGTCACCATCTGCAGTGACTTCACAAGTGAGTGATAAACACGTCAACAGTGACAATGCCCAGTGATGAAAACAACACAAAGCCCAAAAGGATTTAAACCTGGGTACAGAATATAAGATCTGAGGGACATGATAACCTCTGATCCTTTTTCCAAATCTTTTCAGTATCCATTGTGAGTGGATTTGTCTTTTATCTGGTACAAGTCCTATGGAAAGCCACTATCTAAATCCACAACCATCCACACAGATGTTACTACAGAGCTTAAGGGCCTAGATCTGATAGATAGAGTGCCTGATGAACTATGGAATGAGGTTCCTGACATTGTACAGGAGACAGGGATCAAGACCATCCCCATGGAAAAGAAATGCAAAAAAGCAAAATGGCTCTCTGGGGAAGCCTTACAAATAGCCGTGAAAAGAAGAGAAGTGAAAAGCAAAGGAGAAAAGGAAAGATATAAGCATCTGAATGCAGAGTTCCAAAGAAGAGCAAGAAGAGATAAGAAAGCCTTCAGCGATCAATGCAAAGAAATAGAGGAAAACAACAGAACGGGAAAGACTAGAGATCTCTTCAAGAAAATTAGAGATACCAAGGGAACATTTCATGCAAAAATGCGGTCGATAAAGGACAGAAATGGTCTGAACCTAACAGAAGCAGAAGATATTAAGAGGTGGCAAGAATACACAGAAGAACTATACAAAAAAGATCTTCACAACCTGGATAATCACGATGGTGTGATCACTCTTCTAGAGCCAGACATCTTGGAATGTGAAGTCAAGTGGGCCTTAGAAAGCATCACTACAAACAAAGCTAGTGGAGGTGATGGAATTCCAGTAGAGCTGTTTCAAATCCTGAAAGATGATGCTGTGAAAGTGCTGTACTCAATATGCCAACAAATTTGGAAAACTCAGCAGGGGCCACAGGACTGGAAAAGGTCAGTTTCCATCCAATCCCAAAGAAAGGCAATGCCAAAGAATGCTCAAACTACCGCACAGTTGCACTCATCTCACATGCTAGTAAAGTAATGCTCAAAATTCTCCAAGCCAGGCTTCAGCAATACGTGAACTGTGAACTTCCTGACATTCAAACTGGTTTTAGAGAAGGCAGAGGAACCAGAGATCAAATTGCCAACATCCGCTGGATCATGGAAAAAGCAAGAGAGTTCCAGAAAAACATCTATTTCTGCTTTATTGACCGTACCAAAGCCTTTGACTGTGTGGATCACAATAAACTGTGGAAAATTCTGAAAGAGATGGGAATATCAGACCACCTGACCTGCCTCTTGAGAAATCTGTATGCAGGTCAGGAAGCAACAGTTAGAACTGGACATGGAACAACAGACTAGTTCCAAATAGGAAAAGGAGTACCTCAAGGCTGTATATTGTCACCCTGCTTATTTAACTTCTATGCAGAGTACATCATGAGAAATGCTGGACTGGAAGAAATACAAGCTGGAATCAAGATTGCTGGGAGAAATATCAATAACCTCAGATATGTAGATGACACCACCCTTATGGCAGAAAGTGAAGAGGAGCTAAAAAGCCTCTTGATGAAAGTGAAAGAGGAGAGTGAAAAAGTTGGCTTAAAGCTCAACATTCAGAAAACGAAGATCATGGCATCCGGTCCCATCACTTCATGGGAAATAGATGGGGAAACAGTGGAAACAGTGTCAGACTTTATTTTTGGGGGCTCCAGAATCACTGCAGTGGTGACTGCAGCCATGAAATGAAAAGACGCTTACTCCTTGGAAGAAAAGTTATGACCAACCTAGATAGCATATTCAAAAGCAGAGACATTACTTTGCCGACTAAGGTCCGTCTAGTCAAGGCTATGGTTTTTCCAGTAGTCATGTATGGATGTCAGAGTTGGACTGTGAAGAAAGCTGAGCGCCAAAGAATTGATGCTTTTGAGCTGTGGTGTTGGAGAAGACTTTTGAGAGTCCCTTGGACTGCAAGGATATCCAACTAGTCCATTCTGAAGGAGACCAACCCTGGGATTTCTTTGGAAGGAATGATGCTAAAGCTGAAGCTCCAGTACTTTGGCCACCTCATGAGAAGAGTTGACTCATTGGAAAAACTCTGATGCTGCAGGGAATTGGGGTGGGAGGAGAAGGGGACGACAGAGAATGAGGTGGCTGGATGGCATCACAGACTCGATGGACTTGAGTCTGAGTGAACTCCGGGAGATGGTGATGGACAGGGAGGCCTGGCGTGCTGTGATTCATGGGGTTGCAGAGAGTCGGACACGACTGAGTGACTGAACTGAACTGAACTGAACTGATGTATGGATGTGAGAGTTGGACTGTGAAGAAGGCTGAGCACCACAGAATTGATGATTTTAAACTGTGGTGTTGCAGAAGACTCTTGAGAGTCCCTTGGACTGCAAGGAGATCCAACCAGTCCGTTCTGAAGGAGATCAGCCCTAGGATTTCTTTGGAGAGAATGATGCTAAAGCTGAAACTCCAGTATTTTGGCCACCTCATGTGGAGAGTTGATTCATTGGAAAAGTCTTTGATGCTGGGAGGGATTGGGGGCAGGAGGAGCAGGAGACAACCGAGGATGAGATGGCTGGATGGCATCACTGACTCAATTGACGCGAGTCTGAGTGAACTCTGGGAGTTGGTGATGGACAGGGAGGCCTGGCGTTCTGCGATTCATGGGGTCACAAAGAGTCGGACATGACTGAGCGACTGAAATGAACTGAACTCAACTGATATCTGTTTATGCCAACTAGAATTTCACATTCACTCTCCTATCACTGGTTGACTATCAAGGATACAGAAATGTGTTCAGTATAAGTTGCCGTCTCAACTCTATTTTCAACATTCTATAGGACATTCATCAAGTTGTCAGTATTGTTCTTCGGGCCCCAAAGCCACCAAACAGGAGTTATGCTGAGGATATTAGACAGCGGCAGAGCCAAAATCAACAGTGCTGCCTCAGTGACACTGCCCATGAGGCCTCTTGCTGCATGTGGTCATCAGGAGCCCTGTAAGTATTACCCATATATGCACCCAGTGACAGATACGGGGTGATCACCTTGACTCCTAATCTTTGGACAGTAGATCAGCATTCACAAAGTAGTTTTCACATTATTATCTTCTCTAATACACATAACATTGCTCTTAGGTAATGTTGTTCCCATCTTGTAGATGAATAAACTGAGGATTAGCAACATTATAAACTTCCATCAAAGTCCATATTAAAGTCAAGGACCAAGCCCAGGTCATCCCATTCTGAATCTCTCTATGCTTTCCTTGCTTTGTTGTCTATACCACTCCTTAAACCACCAGGCTGTTCCATTAGACACGGCTCTCAGAGTGACCTCTCAACTCACAAACTTAGGGCCTTTTATCATCTCTGTACCCCATTCCTAGCTGCCATTTTTACTCCATAGCAAATGAAGGATGAACACCACTGAGGCAGGACACTGGGAAATGTTCTTCCCCTTGCTGAGGCTACCCTATCATTCATCTTCCCCACATGTCCAACTCAGCACAGGAGAAGTTTTGACTGTACTCCAAGACCTCCTTCTAATTCAAAAGTGCAAATAGGCATCTCTACCATGCAAACAGGTACTTGTCAAAGCAAAAATAGATCTTCAACACACGTCCTATAAAATATTGAAAGACATTTGTGCAAAGTGATGTCCACAGAACTTCAAATAAATAAACATCTGATACTTCTGAAGATATATCCAACATGTTAAACAAGAAAAAAGCATCATAGGAATTTCAAAATAGATGGAAACTAAAGGGAACAGGTTTGACAGTAACTTTAACTATAGAAAAGCCTTGGTTTTTCCAGTAGTCACATACAGATGTGAGAGTTGGACCTTAAGAATGGATGAGCACTGAAGAATTGATGCCTTTAAATTTTGGTGCTGGAGAAAGTCCTTTGGACAGCAAGGAGATCCAACCAGTCAATCCTAAGTGAAATCAATCCTGGATATTCATTGGAACGACTGATGCTGAACCTGAAGTGTCAATATTTTGGCCACCTGATGCAAAGAGTTGACTTGTTAGCAAAGACCCTGATGCTGGGAAAGATTGAAGGCAAAAGAACAGGACAGCAGAGTATGAGATGGTTAAATAGCATCACTGACTCAATGGACACAAATCTGAGCAAACTCTGGGAAATAGTGAAGGACAGGGAAGCCTGGAATGCTGCATGCAGTCCATAGTGTCACAAAGAGTCAGACACAAATGAGTGACTAAACAACAACAAAGGAAACAGGAGATAAGGAGGGTGGAATGAGAAAGAAGCAAGTGCCAAGTGTTTCGCATGCTTCATCTCATTCAATCCTTACAACCACCTGGCCAAGTAGGTGTTATTATTCCATTTTACAATCAAAGAAACTGAGTCATTAGGGTATATGCCCATGGTCAACTAGTAGATGACTTAGAAGTCAAATCCAGGTCTGTCTGCAGCCAGCAATCATCTCACCCCTGAGGACTGCTGCTGCTAAGTCACTTCAGTCATGTCCGATTCTGTGTGACCCCATAGATAGCAGCCCACCAGGCTCCCCTGTCCCTGGGATTCTCCAGGCAAGAACACTAGAGTGGGTTGCCATTTCCTTCTCCAATGCATGAAAGTGAAAAGTGAAAGGGAAGTAGCTCAGTTGTGTCTGACTCTTCACGACCCCATGGACTGCAGCCTACCAGGCTCCTCCGTCCATGGGATTTTCCAGGCAAGAGTGCCGGAGTGGGGTGCCATCAGAGGTCTCCTTCCAATGGTTTTCAATGAGAGCACCTGTCTGCATACATTTACACTTTCGGTTTCTGGTGGATTTCTTTTGAAATTTGCTGCTAGAAAAGAAAAATTCTTGAAAACAATCTATTAATTCTAAATCTTTCATCTTACCCATGGGAAACTGGGGCTTCCACACATGAAGGGAATTGTTCAAGATCACCCTAATCAGCAAGATGAGCAGGGGTATTACACTGTCACAGGAACTCCAAAACTCCAAGTGGCTTAACACTGCAAAGGTATATTTTTGTCTCACACTCTGCCCAGCACATCTCTTCATAACCCCTCAGGGCCCCAGACTAACAGAAGCTTCCTCTTTGTACATGCTTGTAGGATGACCACACCAAGCAGAAAGAATGCCAGTTTAATTTCAGTTTAAAAGGCAAAATCCCACGCTTAAGAGGAGACAGTACAAACTGAGCCAGGCAATGCATTTTAGCCCTATGAAGCAATGTTTGTTAAAGTGAAAGTGAAAGTGAAGTCGCTCAGTCGTGTCCAACTCTTTGCAACCACATGGACTGTAGCCTACCAGGCTCCATCCATGGAATATTCCAGGCAAGAATACTGGAGTGGGTTGCCATTTCCTTCTCCAGGGGATCTTCCCAATCCAGGGATCGAACCCAGGTCTCCCGCATTGCAGGCAAACGCTTTACCAACTGTTAGGCTGGATATTATTTAGTCTGTTCTGTTTTGCTTTGCTTTGTTCTACAGTCAGCATCGATTCCCATTCTTCTGCCATGCTCTTTCCGTAGCACAAGAGCAGGTCACCCAGAACTACAGTTTATAGGTTTCCTTGCCTGCAAAGAGATGGATGTGAGTTATGTTCTGCCTCTGAGATCCATTAACATGAAACCTGAGAGGAATAAAGGAGGCACAAGTCATTTCTTTGTCCCTCCAGCAGTAGCACCAGATACGTGGGCTTCACAGAAACAAGTTTTTCAACAGCCTGTGCATTTCCCTGCCATTCATTCATCTCAGGATATGAAAATTCTGTGAAGTCAGCAGCAATTTCCTGTAGGTTCCTCACTTTCTCAGGTAACAGCCCTCTGACTCTGGAACATGGTCATGGCGAAATTAAAAACTGATGGCTGATTCTCTTTCACTCCTCCAGGCTCCAGAGTGATTTGTAGGCACCCAAACAGCAACACAAAATTATATGAAGTTCCTCTTTTCCTCACTGAATTCCAACAGAAACAATCACTTATTTCTGATAGTAAAAGTAATACACAAATTATAAGTAATAAAGCGAGTATAACCCATGACCTAGACATTACACTGTATAAATATTGATATGTTTACTTTTTCTTTTCTATACAACACTGCTGTGCTCAGTCACTTCAGTCATGTCTGACTCTTTGCAAACCCCATGGACTGTAGACGGCCAGGCTCCCTTCTCCATGGGATTCTCCAGGCAAGAATACTGGAGTGGGTGCCATTTCTTCCTCCAGGGGATCTTCCCAACCCAGGGATAAATCCCATGTCCCTTATGTCCCCTGCATTGGCAGGTGGGTCCTCTTATCAACACTATTCCAGTCCTAATTCAAGGAGAATTCCATATACACACAGACAATTCCAACATCCTTAGCCTTTCAGTTCCTAGAATTCCTCTTCTCAAATGACCTTGTCCTCTGCCTTGCCTCAGTCACTCACTCACATGATCATGTCCATAATGACCCCATCATGACTAATAACTGCAACCCCTCCATGAGCTCATTTGCATACATCTCACTCCCTGACCACCATATTCCTTTTCTGCTCACACCCTCTAGTACTCAGACTCCATCTATACTAAGACCCCAGATAAGACCTCCCATTCATTGGTCCTATCTTACTTACTCTCCCTCATCCACTGATACTCCCTCTTCCCTCCTTACCCAGCTTATTCCCGGGCAAATAATTATAATCAATCCATTATTTTGTATTCCTTCATCTCCCTTGCCCCCCTCTCATGTTATTACACTTGTTCTGGCAAAACCACACTAGTTAAACCCAGCTTGCTTCTACACTATGCCTGCTCCATGCAGCTGCATGGGACTGAAGAAAAACATACAACACATGATAACCGGTCTCAGTTTAAATCCACTCCCTGGGATCACCTCTTGATAAACATCTTGCACTTGTATTCTTGTCACAGAGTATGCCTTTTTAAGGAACCAAAGCCAAGAGAAGGAATTTAGATCAATGTTTGTCAAAACTGTGTGTTATATAATCCCTTAAAGTTTCCCCAAAGGTACACATGAGCACTCATAAAGTGAAATTCAGTAGGAATTCAGAAGCATCTCAAAAACCACCCAATAAGGTTTCATTTTTACCTGTTTTATGTAAACTGTGGCCCCTTATAAGATCTCTAAATATTAGACATACTAAACCTTACAAAATAGAAAACTCTGGATACTGTGAAACCAGAAGATCTCCAGTGATCCCTAAGGCCCCTCTTAGTTCTAATATTTGGTCCTTCTATCAAGACACTTGTGAGTATTCACATCCAAGGAAGTTTTCCACATTCAGCCTTTGCTATAAGGTTGTTACAAGCTTCTCAGGGAGGTACCAGAAACAGGTAAATTTGGAAGGTTTCCCCATAAACTAGTGATGCGTCTATCTGGGAGCATTGCAGCACCTCATACCTGGCTGAGCGCAATTGCCTAGAGATGATCGCCTTCCTCCTGGAGAGTTCAGTGTCACTGACACCCACACAACTTGTTTCTCTCCTGTTACCTCTTGCCTAAACATCACAGGCAATGACAACCTGGCCATGGGATGAATGGATTGAGAGGAAACTCGGACTCTCCTGCTTTTTCCCCAGTCAGAATCTGGTCAAGTATTTGACATTTTGCTAGGGAGTTGAGCCACTGGTGACTTTCCACTGGGGAGTTGGCATTTCCAACAGACTCCTACTTGGCAAGTGAGGGTTGTTTGTTTGATGTAATTTACATAAATTACATCATGTTTAGCTTGGCTGCAGGGTGTACCAATATGGACAAAAATAAGTTAATAATTGCATTCCCTATTCCCCAGCACTCACAGCCTTACTGCTGATATTTGCTTGAATCCACAAGCAAAAATCTAATTAAACTCTTTATCCCTGATTATATAAATCATTATAAGAATCCCCAGATTGCAAGATTGTCCCTTATTGCCAATATTCTAGTCCTAAGGCTCTACACATCTATTTCTCCCCACTTCCCATCCCTGCCATGCTCTCTGGAATTCAATCAGTCATTCTCAAAATGTCCTTGCTTGACTTTCTATCTCTATCATTATTATCTTGTTTAAACTGAAATAGATCTTCCATGAGGATGCTACTTCTGTGAAGCTCTCACAGTGGAGCCTATTTTTTCTTCCAGAGCCATTAAGCCACTGGACCCAGGGGTGCAGTACGTGTTATCCTTGCTCTTCATTGCTACTCTAATTCTCCCTCACTCTTCCCTAAAAATCTCCAACTCTGAATCTCAAGTCATCAGATTATATCATCTCTTATACCCCACTGTCATTGTTATCAGCAACACCCAGGCCTATCTCACCTGTTTCTCACTGATTTTAGCTCTTGGTTCATTGCTATTCTAGTCTTGTTTTAATCTTTGGTAATTTTAACAAATTTATAAACAATTTCCCAAATACCCTGGCCACTGTGTTCCTCAACTACCTCTTCCTCATCCCCTGTCCTTCATCCTACCTAAACCACAGACTCCCAGCATCATATGCTGGACCTTGTTGTTATTGATTGCTGAAATATTCAGACTCTAACATATCAATCCACCTGACAGCATCTCCCCTGCCTAGTCTTGCCTTTCACCTGTTAAGAGAGTTAAACATATTTCTATCTAAAGTTTCTCCTCCAATTTCACACTAAATTCCACTCCACTCTCCAGAATTCCCCTCTCATTAATTTTCCAAAGAGAACACACACATGTCGTTAATTTCCCATCTTAAAAGAAATGGTCAACTCACTTTCCCCACAAGTTAGTGCCTAATCCTTTACACCCTTTTTCAGCAAAATTCCACAAAGAAGTGCTCCATAATTTGTGATTCTAATCCTACAACTCTCTTTTTAATCCACTCCAATAAACTTTTGTAGGCCACAAAATAAGTCTCAACAAGTAAGAAGATAGAAACTACATAAAGCATCTTTCCTGACCACAATGGTGTGAAACTAGAAATATAGGAAGAAAACTGGGAAAAACACAAATGCAGGAAGACTAAACAACATGCTACTAAAAATTTCAGGAGTCAGTGAGAAAAGTAAATAGGATATCAGAAAATATCTTGAGACAAGTGAAAATAAAAACAAAACCTTCCAAAGTCTATGGGATGTAGCCAAGCAGTTCTAAGGGATAAGCCTATAGGAATACAGCCATACCTCAAGAAACAAGAAAAATCTCAAACAAAAAATCTGAACAACCATTTATGAAAAGAAAAGCAAAGTCAGAAGTGAGCAGAAGAAAGGAAATAATAAAGATCACAGAGAGGAAGTAAAGAAAATAGAGACCAAGAAAATAAAATTAAATTAAAAAGATCAATAAAACCGAAAGTTGGTGTTTTTTGGAAAAAATAACAAAATCCATAAAACATTAGCTAGGCTCATTGAGAAGAAAGAGAGGACCCAAATAAACAAAATAAGAAATGAAGAGGAGAAATTACAACCAATATCACAGAAATATAAAACAATCATAAAAGAATGCTATGAATAGTTTTATGCCTACAGTTTGAACAACCTGTGAGAAATGGATAAATTTCTAGAAATATACAATTTTTTAAGGCTGAATCGGGAATAGAAAATCTGAACACATCAATTACTAGTAGTGAAATTGAATTAGTAATCAAAAGCTTCCAGAAAACAAAAACCCAGTACTGGATAGCTTTGCAGGGGAATTCTGCCAAATATTGAAGAAGAACTAATATCTATACTCTCAAGTTATTCCCCCAAAATTGAAAAAGTGGTAATACTCCCAAATTCATTCTAGGAGGTCACCATTGCCTTGATGGTAAAACCAGATAGACACTATAAAAAAAGAAAACTACAGGCCAATATCCCTGAGGAACACAGATGCAAAAATCCTCAACAAAATGCTAGCAAGAGGATTCTAATAATATATACAAAGGATTATACATCACAATCAAGTGGGATTCATTCCAGGAATGTGATATCAACAAATTAATCAATGTGATGCACCACATTAACAAAATGAAGGATAAAAATTACATGACTATCTCAATAGACACAGATAAAAACCTTTAAGAAAATTCAACATCCATTCATGATAAAAACTCTTATCAAAGTTGGTATAGAGGGAAAAATATCTAAATATAATAAAGACCATATATGACAAACCCACAGCTAATACCATATTCAATGCATGAAGAGTTGAAAATTCTTCCTCTAAAATCAGGAGTAAGACAAGAATCCTCACTCTCACCACTTCTATTTAACATACTATTGGAAGTCCCAGTCACAGCAATAAGATAAGAAGAGAAATAAAAGGCATCAAAATTGGAAAGTAAGAAGTAAAACTGAAACTATTTGCAGATGGCATGATATTATACATAAAAAACCTAACGTCTCCATCCAAAAACTATCGGAACCAATAAGTGAATTCAGTAAAATTGCAGAATACAAGATTAATATACTGAAACTTTCTATACACTAATAATGAACTATCAAGAAGAAGAGGCAAGAAAGCAATCCCATTTAAATTAAAACTACATCAAAAAGAATAAAATGTACTAGGAATAAACTTAATATCAAGGAGGTGAAAGATTTTACTTTGAAAGCTATTACAGCATTGATGAAGGAAAATGAAGATTATATAAAGAAATGGAAATACATCCCATGTTCATGGATTAGAAAAATGAATATCGTTAAACTGGTCATACTACACAAGGAAATGTATAGATCTAATGTAATCCCTATAAAAAATACCTATGACATTCTTCACAGAACTAGAATTAAAAAATCCTAAAATTTATGTAGAACTATAAAAGACCCAAAATAGCCAAAGCAATCTTGAGAAAAAAAGAACAAAACTGAAGGTATCCCACTCCCTGACTTCAGACAAAATTACAAAACTACAGAAATCAAAACAATATGTGGACAGAGGAGCCTGGTGTGTTGCAGTCCATGGGGTCACAAAGAGTTGGACACGATTTAGCAACTAAACAACAACTGGCCCAAAACCCAACACGTAGATCAGTGGAAAAGAACAGAGAGCCCAGAAACCAACCCACACACTGACGGTCCCTTATTAAGACAAAGGAGAGAAGAATGTACAATGGAGAAAAGACTGTCTCTACAATCAATGGCACTGGGAAAACTGGACAGCTCCATGTAAAAGAATGAAATTAGAACATTTTCTCACACCATATGAAAAAATAAACCCAGAATAAAGACCCAAATGTAAGACCAGAAACCATAAAAATTCTAGAAGAAAAGAGAGGCAGGACACTCAAAGAACACTCATTTACATAAATCATAGCAACATTTTTTTAATAAGTCTCCCAAGTCAAAAAAAAGCAAAAATAGACAAATGGGACTTAAACTTTAAAGTTTTTGCTTTAAAGCAAAGGGAACCATCAACAAAAGGAAAAGACAATGACTGAATGGGAGAAAATATTTGCGACTGATACAACCAATAAGGAGTCAATATCCAAAAAATATAAACAGCTCTTACAACTTAATATCAAAAAAACAAACAACTCATTTTAAAAATGGGCAGAAGACCTGAACACATAATTCCTAAGGAGACATACAGATGGCCAGTGGGTACATCAAAAGATGCTCAACAATGCTAATCATCAGAAAAATGCAAAACGAAACCACAATGAGATATTACCTTACACCTGGCAAAATGCCTACCATCATAAAGAACACAAATAACAAATCCCAGTAAGGATGTGGAGAAAAGGGAATCCTAATACACTGTTGGCAGGATTATAAATTAGTGCAGCCACTATAGAAAGCAGTATGGAAGCACCTCAGAAAACTGAAAAGAAAACTACCACATGACTTAGCAATTTCAGTCCTGGGTATGTAGACGAAGAAAATGAAAATACTAATTCAAAAAGACATATGCATTCCCAAGTTCACAGCAGCATTATTTACAGTAGGCAAGATAGAGAAGCAACCTAAGTGTCCATCAACGGATGGATGGATAAAGGCGCTATATATACGCAGACATACATGCATGGAGTACTGAGCAATATGAAAGAAAGAACTTTTGCTGTTTGTGAATCGTGGACTTGAATCATGGATGGGCTTGAAGGGTATCGTGCTAAGTGAAATAAGTCAGACAGAGAAAGACAAATACTGCTTGTTATCACTGATATGTGGAATCTAAAAAATAAAGCATGCTAGTATATCAAAAAAGAAACACTCACAGATGTAAAAGACAAACCAGTGGTTATTAGTGGGGAGAGGGAGGAGAAAGACCAAAGAAGGGAATTAAGAGGTATGAAGTACTATATATAAAACAAATAAGCTACGAAGATATATTATATGACACAGAGAATATAGACAATATTTTTAATAACTATAAATTGAGTCTAACCTCTAAAAATTCTGGCTCACTATGCTGTACACCTGAAACGTACATAATATTGTACACCACTATGCATACATAGATACATACATACATAAAACCATTTAAAAACTAAAAATAGAACTACCATATAATCTAGCAATTTCGTTGCTAGGTATATATATATCCAAAGAAAACTAAAACACTAATTCAAAAAGATACATGAACCCCCAAATTCACAGCAACATCGTTTACAATAGCTAAGGTGTGGAAGCAACTGTCCATCAGCAGATGAATGCATGAAGAAGATATATTCTATATATACAGTGGAATATTAAGTCATAAAAATAATAAATTCTGCCATTTGCAACATTCAAACCTAGAGAGCAATATGCTTGGTGAAAAAAGTCAGAAAGATAAATACTGAATGTTACTAATGTTTGGAATCTAAAAAATAAGACACACAAATGTGACAGAATCAGACTTAACAGATAGAGAGAACGAACTAGTTGTTACCAGCGGGGAGAGGGAATGGAGATGGACAAGACAGGGAAGGAATTAGATAAGGAATTAAGAGATACAAGCTACTACATATAAAATAAACAGGAAATTCCCTCGTGGTCCAGTGGTTAGGACTCGGCACTTTCACTGCTGTACCCCAGGTTAAAACCCACATATAAGAACTAGGGGAGGGGCAGATTAGTAGTACGGAATTAAGAGATACAAACTGCTATGTATAAAATAAATAAGCTCTAAGTATATACTGTACAGCACAGTATACATCAAAATTTTATAGCTTTAAATGGAATATACTATATAAAAATATTGAATCACTATGTTGTTCACCTGAAACTAATGAATTGAATAAGATTGTAAATCAACTATATTTCAATAAAAAAAATTTTAAGAAACCAAATATATTGAGAAAAGCTAATAATAATAAATAGTAATATGATCCAGTAATCCCACTTTCAGATATTTAGCCAACAAAGAATTTAAATCAGGATCTCAAAGAGCTCCCACGTTCACTGTAGCGCTAGTCACAATAGTCAAGATGTGGACACACCTAAATGGCCATCAATTAATGAATGGATAAGGAAGTGTGGTTTATACCTATAGTGAAATGTTATTCGGCCCTATAAAAGAAGGAAATCCTGCAATATGCAACCTCATGGATGAACCTGGAAAACATTATGTAAAGTAGAATCAGCCAATCACAGAACAAAAACTGTGATTCCAATTATGTGAGCTTCTAAAATAGTCAATTCATAGAACCAGAGAGCAGAATGGTGGTTGCCAGGGTGAAAGGGGTGGGGGAAATGGGGAGTGCTAGTCAATGGGCATAAAAGTTCATAAAGGTTAATAAGTTCGAGAGATCTGCCATAGAACACTGTGCTTATAGCTAACAATATTGTACACTTAAAAATCTGTTAAGTGGGTAGATCTCAATGATGTGTTCTTACTATAATAAAGTAACTTAAAAAAAAATTAAATCGGTCAGATTCATTCCTTGGTCAAAGTCTCTACTCCATCCTTACTTACTCTGAAGTGAAGTCACTCAGTTGTGTCCGACTCTTTGCGACCCCATGGACTGTAGCCTACCAGGTTCTTCCATCCATGGGATTTTCCAGGCAAGAGTACTGGAGTGGGTTGCCATTTCCTTCTCCAGGGGATCTTCCCAACCCAGGGCTCGAACCCCAGTCTCCTGCGTTGTAGGCAGACACTTTACAGTCTGAGCCTAGTGGTTGTCAAAGTTACATGATTTTTGAATACTATATGTCAATGGTATTCAAATGGACATGTCATCCAAATATTTCTCCTAAACTCCAGTTTTATAAATCCAACTACTTACTTGACATCACATATACGTCTGCCTTTGTTTTCTATTCCTATAGAACAAATAACTAGTAACAGTCCCTTACAACAGTCGTTTATTATTTCACAGTTTCTGTAGGTCAGAAGTTTGTGTGGTTTAGTCTGGGTTCTTTGTTTGGAGATCTAATAAGACCACGTCTGGAAAGTAAAACTGTGGTATGCAAACAAGCAAAATTCAGGTTAAGATTTAGACCTCTTTATAATATTAAAAGCCAGAAACTACTGAAAAACAAAAATGTTCGCTGGGGTGAGCTCTTATCTGAAGGTTCTGGGAAAGAACTGACTTTGAGTTCATTCAGATTACTGACAGAATTCAATTCCTTGCAGCTGTTGTACAGATGACCCTGTTGCCTTGTGGGCTCTTTGGTATAGGTTGCTCTCAGCTTCTAAGGGGGCACCCACATTCCTCATCACACTGCCCCTTCCATCTTCAAACCATGGAGAAATCTTCTCATGCTTCAGTTCTTTCTAGCTTCCCCTTCTGCTTTTTCCTTCTGCCACCAGCCAGGGGAAAAAAAACTCTGATTTTAAAGTGCTCACGTCATTACACTGGGAGATAATCCAAGATAATCACCCTATTTTAAGGTTAATCTATTAGTATACTTTGTTACATTGGCAAAATCTCTTCCCCAAGTAACATAACATATTCATGGGTAAGATATCATTGTCATAGTCCCAGGATTTAAGATGAGAGATCTAAGGGAGAGGAATGTATTTAGAAATCTGTCTTCTACAATATATAACTGACATCTCAAATTTGACATGTCCAAAACTGAACCTCGGCTATTCTGCCACAAAATCTGCTTCATTCTCAACCTTCCCCATCTCAATTGCTCAGGTTAAATACCATGGGGCCTCTCATGTGGCGCTAGAGGTAATGAACTTGCCTGCCAATGCAGAAGATATAAGAAATGTGTGTTCGATCCCTGAGTTGGGAAGATCTGGAGGAGGGCATAGCAACCCACTACAGTATTTATGTTTGGAGAATCCCATGGACAGAGAAGCCTGGCAGACTATGTCCATAAGATCACAAATGGTCAGACACGATGGACGCAACTTAGCATGCATGCTCATGTACAATATAGCAACTGGAAGGGAATATTTTGATACCTAAATCAAGTTTTGTTCCTCCCCATTCTAGCTAGATTCAAAGCCAAAATCCTTACAGTTCTTACAATGTTCTCCATGATCTATTCCTTCCTTTATCTCTGACCTCATCCCTTATTTCTCTTCCTTCCTTCCTAGGGGCTCAGTAGTGTCCACCTCTTTTGTGAACTCTTGGACTACAGCCTGCCAGGCTCCTCTGTCCATAGAATGTCCCAAGCAAGAATACTGGAGTGGATTGCCATTTCCTTCTCCAGGGGATCTTCCCTACCCAGGGATCAAACCTGCATCTCCTGCATTGGCAGACAGATTCTTTACCACTGAGCCATCTGGGAAATCTGCATTAACTATACATGATAGTTATATATAGATAGAGATACTATTCATTCCTAGGAGGGTAAGATGAGGCAAGATTGTAAAGAAAAGTCCACAAAGAGAGCTTTAAAATTCTACCACATGCCTACTCTTTAGATTTCATTTGTACCCAAAACTGAACAAAATTACTAGTGAAAATATAGCTCTTATCAGGCTTTCCTCTCATAATCATCATGCCTATTAGAACATCCCAATGTACCAAAGGATACAAAAAGTTCATATCCTACTTAATTCTGTGTTCTTCCCTTATCAACTTCCTGAATGATAGGAGTAAAGCTATATTAAATCTAATAAGGACTAGGATATAGAAGTGAACCATAGTCTAAACTCGTCCCTTGCTACTTGAGCATCTCCTGAAGCATGTACATGTCTTAAATATAGAATGTCCCCAACTTGGTTGCCCAAGATCAACCCTTCCTTAACAACCTCTTTCAAATTCTAGGTACTAAGATATCTTTATTTTGTTACCTTGAGTCTATAACACCAATTCTCCTTCCTTTGAATAATGAAAATATCCAATACTCACAGACTCTTCACTAGATGTCACGTTATTTTGCAAGCACTTTTATCATAAAAATACTAAGGTAGATATTATCTTCTTCCATAGATGAGAAAGTTGTATGTGGAATGTAAGGGTTCCCTGGTAGCTTCCCTGGTGGCTCAGATTGTAAAGAATCCTGCCTGCAATGAGGGAGACCTGGGCTCGATCCCTGGGTTGGGAAGATCCCCTGGAGGGTGGCATGGCAACCCCCACTCCAGTATTCTTGCCTGGAGAATCTGATGGACAGAGTAGCCTGGCAGGTTACACTTTACAGGGTTGCAAAGAGTCAGACACAACTGAGTGACTAAGCACACACATGGATGAGAAAGAGAAACCCCAAGCATGCAAGTTTAAGGAATTGCCTTAAGTCCCACAGCCAGTAAAAGTGGTTGAGCCAAGCATGAAATCCAAGCAACCCTATTTCACCCTTACATTCCACATATAACTTTCTACTTTTCTTTTTTCAATGCTAATTTTCTCCTATTGCTCTCAACAAAGTAGTTGGTAACTATCACCTTGCTTAAGGCAGCTGGCTATTTTATATAGAAGCTGACATCTTATACCATCTTGAAATCAGGCTTCTGGTTGGAGTTAGAATGAAGTAGTAGTAACCTAAAATTCTCTTTTACTGTAGGAATGTCAGGAATTGCCAAACTATAGGGAACTCACTACATTAATAACTTTCAGTTATACATTGCTATATATCTCTATACCTTATATACATTATACATTGGTACATATCTCTATACATGTTATATAAATTAAACTTCATTTATTTATTCAAGAAATATTTGCCAAGTGTTTCGTCTATGCCAAGCACTGATAACAGTTCCATGAGGTAGGAGACTAGTTTTCATCATTCCTATTTTACAAATGAGTTAAGCAAGGCTCAGAAAAATCACATGGTTTGCCCAGTACCACACAAAGTCACTTGATGGAAAGCAAGGACTAACCAAAGGCACTTGACTCAGAGTTAATGTCTTTATTAGCCACCCTTTCTACAAAGTATACATATTTTTCCCTGAAACTACTCAAGATGAGTTACTTTATTTGAAAATGAAATCTTATGCACTTTATGTACTCCCTCCTACAGTTTTCTGTACCCTATGTTGTCTTTTTTTTAATTCATTTATTTTTAATTGAAGGATAATTGCTTTACAGTATTGTGTTGGTTTCTGCCAAGCATCACCTATTTTTTCTTTTTAAAATAAGAAAGTTGGAAATGAAAAAAAAAGTGGCTCAGCTCTAGCTAGCTGAGATCGTGCTTGGAAATGAGGGGAAAGCTTTGATCACCTGAAGAAAATTAACAGAGGAAACCAGGAGAGCCTAAGAAATGCCAAGGGTCTTCATACCTTCAGAAAACAAGTCTCGATTCCTCTTGCAACACAAAGATAGCAGTGGCTTCCTGTCCAGGCTTCCCCTTTACCCACCAAAATATCCATTTTGTTTTAACATATCATAACACTTGTGATATGCTATGCTGATTTACAAATATTCCCTTAAGAAGTCATCGAATTTCTCATGCATTGCTTCAAGCATATCATCCTTCTCAGAAAACTGCAATGCTTCCAACTACCTCTCAGACTGAAAACTCCTTATTAAGGATCTCAAACATGACATGTTCCTGCAGCTTTTTTGCAAAGTAGGAAATTCAGTGTAAATAGAAGTTTCAACCTCCCTACCACTTAGCATTTTCCACCACACCAAATTTTCCTCTCTTGTTGCTGTTCAGTCACCCATTCATGTCCGACTCTTTGCCACCCCAGGGACTGCAACACACCAGGCCTCTCTGTCCCTCAGCATCTCCCAAAGTTTGCCCAAGTTCATGTCCATTGCATTGGTGATGCCATCCAGCCATTTCTTCCTATGATGCCCTCTTCTCCTTCTGCTTCCAATCTTTCCCAACATCTGGGACTTTTCCAATGAGTCAGTTGTTCCAATGAGTCAGCTTCAGTACTTCCAATGAGTATTCTGGGTTGATTTCCCTTAGATTGACTGGTTTGATCTTCTTGCTGTCCAAAGGACTCTCAGGAGTCTTCTCCAGCACCATAGTTCGAAGGCATAAATTCTTCGGCTCTCTGTCTTTACAATCCAGCTTTCACAATCATATTGACCACTGGGTTTCCTCTCTACTCTAAGCAAATAAACACTTCTACTCCTTTTTTCTTTTAACCAACTTTCCCTCCTCTTATCTCAATGCTTTCCATATGCTAATATTTTTTCAAATTCTTTGGACTTAGTAAATTTCAAAAATTCTTCTTATAAGAGATCATAGCACATTTGAGAAACTAGGGAATCTCGGAGGCCATCTAGTCCAACCCTCTTAAAGGTAAGGAAACTAGGACCTAAGAAATAAAAATAATTTCCCAGTATTTAATGACAGAACTGGAACTAGACACTGATTTCTAATCATTAGCCATTTCAGCAAAGAGAAAAATGAGCCACATCTGATGAACAAATAGGAAATCTAAGCACAGATGCATCTATATAGCATTAATTTTTAATTTAGTTAAAATAGATTCATGTCAAGTAAACATTTTTTCTTTAAGACAATTTGTAATATTCATTTTCATTTTAAGAATTTCTACACTACACTGTGTACCAGTATTGATTTATGCTCTGTATTTCATATTGATCCAAAAGGACACCGCCAAGGTCTGCTTTAATCTATATTTAAAGAAGAAAAGCCTCCAAAGTTAATTCCAGGCACCTTACATGCTGCTGTTTCACAATCAAATATGTTACAACAGTTTAAGGATATACTTTGCTCACTATTTCTGCTGAAAGAGAAAAATGTTTAAAATAAATGTCTAGTCATTTGAAATAACATTTCACATTTATATGCCCTCAGGTTTTGTTTAAAATGGTGCTGATTGACAGGAAAAGGGCAAATTCACTGTAAATCTTTTCCCTTTGTCTCTTTCTGTTAGGTAAGTGTTCCCTGGAATTTTTTTTTACCAACAGCCAATTTAAATTCAGCAATCATGTTCCTCTCTGGCACAAAGAGCTGCAGTAATTACAAGTTAAGAACGGAAATTCAGTCAAAAGAGTAACAATTCTCATGGATGAAGTGACTCTTGGCCTGGACCTCCAAGATGAATCAGGGACTTTTGTAGGCCAGGCAAGACAGTCTAGACAGAGGCATGAGCAATGCTGCAAAGAGAAAAGTCATGGAACACAGGTGGGGAACACAAAAGATCCATTTGGCTGGAGCGCCAGGCAGCACCCAGGCAGTAGGAAATAGATCGAAAGAGAGGTTAACATTTATTTTGCACTTTGAGAAAAGTCAGATGGTGACTCCCCACTCAGCCAAAGAGGAATGAATTCTCCTGTTTCAATCACTCTAAGAAACACAGGGAACATTCACTTCCTATTCTGTCTTTATCTCTTTAGTGTAGCTTAGCTTGATAAACGGCAGTGTAACATACAGTTTGAGAGCACAGAGCCAAATAGACTAGATTCAAATCTGGTCCTCACCACTTACTAGCTATGTGACATTGGGTAAGTCTCACATCTTCTCTGACTTCACTATTTTATAATAAAATGGTCTAATAAAGTGTTACTTTGAGGACTCAAGGAAATTATTGATGTTAAAGCACATAGTACATTGCTTGCCACATCACACTCATCAAACATTAGATAATATTATGGTTTTGTTGCTATTAATTTTGCCTTCTTTAGCTGGCTTTCCTCACTAATAAGTGTAAGGTATATCTGTATATGCTGGGAAATACTCAAGATATTCAACAACCAGTGTGGCTTAGGCACTGGCCAGTCAGAACACACATGTACACTGGCAGCTCTCAGCCCCAGGAATAGTAAATGTGTGAAACTGCCCATGGACATTAAAACAGACTATTTCACGGGCAAGTTAAATTGAAAATTTAGATTGATGGTACATGAAATGAAGTGTTAACTTATTAAGCAAATGCAAACTACACAGTGGGTGTGGGGGTATGAGAACTAACACAGTTATTTTTAAAGCTCATCTACCAAGATTCTTCAAATGAGTACCAAATGCAGAGATTCCAAGGAAGTAACAAGTATAACTTATTCAGTTTTAAAGAAACTTCTGAAGGTGCTTCAAGTCAAAGAATATTTAAAACAACAATAACCAAGCATACTATGGGATCAGGCAAAAGAGAAAGAGGAATGTTTTTAGGCAGACTGAAAAAAATGTATTATAGGATAATATTTTTAAATAAATAAATAGATACTTCTCTGGGGATCTAATGTACAGCATGATGACAACAGTCAACAGCACTGTATTGTATACTTAGGAGCTGCTATGAGAGTAGGGCTTTAATAGTCTCATTATAAGAACAACAACAAAATTATAATTATGTGGGGTGAATGATGTATGAAATAATCCTATCATGGTAAACATTTTGCAATAAATGTATATCAAATCAGCACACTGTATACCTTATACTTACACAATGCTGTACATTAGATCACCAGAACTTATTCATCTTGTAACTGAAAGTAGGTACTCTTTGACTAACATCTCCCCATTTCCCCCAGCCCTCATACCCTGGTAACCAACAATCTATTCTCTGTTTCTTTGAGTTCAACATTTTAGACTACTTATTAAAGTGAGATCATATATCATACAGTATTTGTCTTTTTCTGTCTGACTTATTTCACTGAGCATCACTTCAGTTCAGTTCAGTTCAGTCGCTCAGTCGTGTCCAACTCATTGCGACCCCGTGAATCGCAGCACGCCAGGCCTCCCTGTCCATCACCATCTCCCAGAGTTCACTCAGACTCACGTCCATCGAGTCCATGATGCCATCTAGCCATCTCATCTTCGGTCGTCCCCTTCTCCTCCTGCCCCCAATCTCTCCCAGCATCAGAGTCTTTTCCAATGAGTCAACTCTTCGCATGAGGTGGCCAAAGTACTGGAGCTTCAGCTTTAGCATCATTCCTTCCAAAGAAATCCCAGGGTTGATCTCCTTCAGAATGGACTGGTTGGATCTCCTTGCAGTCCAAGGGACTCTCCAACACCACAGTACAAAAGCATCAATTCTTCGGCACTCAGCCTTCTTCACAGTCCAACTCTCACATCCATACATGACCACAGGAAAAACCATAGCCTTGACTAGGCGGACCTTAGTCGGCAAAGTAATGTCTCTGCTTTTGAATATACTATCTAGGTTGGTCATAACTTTTCTTCCAAGGAGTAAGTGTCTTTTAATTTCATGGTCGCAATCACCATCTGCAGTGATTTTGGAGCCCCCCAAAATAAAGTCTGACACTGTTTCCCCATCTATTTCCCATGAAGTGATGGGACCAGATGCCATGATCTTCGTTTTCTGAATGTTGAGCTTTAAGCCAACTTTTTCACTCTCCTCTTTCACTTTCATCAAGAGGCTTTTTAGCTCCTCTTCACTTTCTGCCATAAGGGTGGTGTCATCTGCATTTCTGAGGTTATTGATATTTCTCCCGGCAATCTTGATTCCAGCTTGTGCTTCTTCCAGTCCAGCGTTTCTCATGATGTACTCTGCATAGAAGTTAAATAAGCAGGGTGAGAATATACAGCCTTGACGTACTCCTTTTCCTATTTGGAACTAGTCTGTTGTTCCATGTCCAGTTCTAACTGTTGCTTCCTGACCTGCATACAGATTTCTCAAGAGGCAGGTCAGGTGGTCTGGTATTCCCATCTCTTTCAGAATTTTCCACCATTTATTGTGATCCACACAGTCAAAGGCTTTGGCATAGTCAATAAAGCAGAAATAGATGTTTTTCTGGAACTCTCTTGCTTTTTCCATAATCCAGCGGATGCTGGCAATTTGATCTTTGGTTCCTCTGCCTTTTCTAAAACCAGCTTGAACATCAGGGAGTTCACGGTTCATGTATTGCTGAAGTCTGGCTTGGAGAATTTTGAGCATTACTTTACTAGCGTGTGAGATGAGTGCAATTGTGTGGTAGTTTGAGCATTCTTTGGCATTGCCTTTCTTTGGAATTGGAATGAAAACTGACTTTTTCAGTCCTGTGCCCACTGATGAGCTTTCCAAACTTGCTGGCATATTGAGTGCAGTACTTTCACAGCATCATCTTTTAGGATTTGAAATAGCTCAACTGGAATTCCATCACCTCCACTAGCTTTGTTCATAGTGATGCTTTCTAAGGCCCACTTGACTTCACATTCCAAGATGTCTGGCTCTAGATTAGTGAGCACATCATCATGATTATCTGGGTCATGAAGATCTTTTTTGTACAGTTCTTCCGTGTATTCTTGCCACCTCTTCTTAATATCCTCTGCTTCTGTTAGGTCCAGACCATTTCTGTCCTTTATTGAGCCCATCTTTGCATGAAATGTTCCCTTGGTGTATCTAATTTTCTTGAAGAGATCTCTAATCTTTCCCAATCTGTTTTCCTCTATTTCTTTGCACTGATCACTGAAGAAGGCTTTCTTATCTCTTCTTGCTATTCTTTGGAACTCTACATCACTGAGCATAATGTCCCTAAAGTCTACTGCTGTTGCTGCTAAGTCGCTTCAGTTGTGTCCGACTCTATGCGACCCCGTAGACGGCAGCCCACCAGGCTCTCCCTTCCCTGGGATTCTCCAGGCAAGAATACCGAGTGGGTTGCCATTTCCTTCTCCAATGCATGAAAGTGAAAAGTGAAAGTGAAGTTGCTCAGTCGTGTCCAACTCTTCGCAACCCCATGGACTGCAGCCCACCAGGCTCCTCCATCCATGTGATTTTCCAGGCAAGAGTACTGGAGTGGGGTGCCATTGCCTTCTCCTAAAGTCTACTATGTTCTTGCAAATAACAGGATCTCCTTCTTTTTTAAGAATGAAATATATATATATATATATATATACATTCACTCTGGTTTCTTTATCCATTCATCTGCCAATGAACACTTCAGTTGGTTCCATGTATCAGCTATTGTGACTAATACTGCAGTGAATATGGGAGTCCAGATACCTCTTTGATAAAGTGATTTCATTTTCTATATGTACCCAGAAGTAGAATTAGTGAATCGTACAGTAATTGTATTTGTAATTTTTTTGAGGAAACTCCAGACTGTTTTCCATAGTGGCTGGACTAGTTTACACTCCTACCAATAGCACATCAGGTTTTCCTTTCTCCACATCCTCACCAGCATTTGTTATCTCTATTCTTTTTATAATAGCCATTCTAAAAGATGTAAGGTGATATCTCACTATGGTTTTCATTTGTACTTCCTTGATGATTAATGATGTCAAGCACCATTTCACATGCTTGTTTGCCATTTATATATCCTCTTTAGAAAAAATTCTCTTTCAAGTCCTTTGCCATTTTTAAACTGGATTGTTAGTTTTCCGGGCTATTGAGTTGTATTAGTTCCTTATATATTTTGGATTATCTCCTTATCAGATAGATTGTTTGCAAATATTTTCTTCCACTCCATTGGTGATTTTTTCATTTTGTTGATTGTTTCTTTTGTGGTGCAGAAGCTTTTCTGTTTCATACAGTCACACTTGTTTTTGCTTTTGTTGTCTGGGCTTGTTGTGTGATAGCCAAACAAAATTCTTGTCAAAATTGATATCAAAGGAGCTCTTTCCTTATGCTTTCTTCCGTGAGTTTTATTATTTCTAGGCAGTATGTTTAAGGCTTCAATTCATTTTCAGTTAAGTTTTGTGAGTAGTATAAAATAGTGATCCAGTTTCATTGTTTCCATATGAATATCCAGTTTTCCCAAAACCATTTATTAAAGACACTTTCTTTTCCCTATTGAATATTCTTGGCTTCTTTGTCAAATATTAGTTGACTATATCTGCATGGGCTTGTTTCTGCACTCTTAACTCTGTTACCTTGGTATATGTCTATCTTTATGCCAGTACCATACTGTTTTGATTACTATAACTTTGTGAAACTGTTTGAAATCAGGAAGCATGATGCCTTTAGGTCTGCTCTTTCTCAAGACTGCTTTGACTATTCAGAATCTTTTGTGACTCGAAATGAATGTTTTAATTGTTCTTTTTCTATTTTGGTGGAACATACCATTAGAATTTTTATAAGAATTGCATTGAACCTGTAAATGGCTTGGGATAGTATGAAAATTTTAACAGTATTAGCTCTTCCGATCCACGAACATGGGATGTTTCCACTCATTCATGTCTTCTTTAATTTCTTTCACCAATGTCTTACAGTTTCTGGTGTATAAACCTTTCACTTCTTTGGATGAATTTATTCTTAAATATTCTGCCACTTTTGATGCTATTGTAAATGTGACTATTTACATTATTTCTCTTTCTCTCTCCCTTTTTTTTTTTTGGAGGGAGGTGGCGGGGTAGGGGAGGGTATGGTGCACCACCATGTGGCATGCTAGATTTTAGTTCCCTGATGAGGGACCAAATCTGTGCCCCTTGCAGTTGAAAGCAGAGTCCTAACCACTAGACCACCAGGAAAGTCCCCTTTATTTCTCTTTCTAATAGTTCCTGTTAGTGTATAGTAACATAACTGACTTTTTGTATGCTGATTTTATAATTCAAAACTTAATTTCATTTATTAGGTCTAGAAATTTTTTGGTGGAGTGTCTAGAATTGTCTATATATAAGGCCACTGATATATAAACTTTAGAATAAGTTTTTTGTATTTTTTATAGTTCTGCTGAAATTCTAAATTAGAACTGAATTAAATTTGTATATTAATTATTGGGAAAATGACAAATTTACAGTGTTAAAATATTCAGTCATGAACATGGTGCTTTCCCAATTATTCAGATAATTGTTACACCCTTTATTGTGCTTCCCTGATAGCTCAGTTGGTAAGGAATCCACCTTCAATGCAGGATACCTGGTTTGATTCCTGGGTCAGGAAGATTCCCTGGAGAAGAGACAGGCAGGCTACCAACTCCAGTATTCTTGGGCTTCCCTTGTGGCTCAGCCAGTAAAGAATCTGCCTGCAATGTGGAAAACCTGGGTTTGATCCCTGGGTTGGGAAGATTCCCTGGAGAAGGGAAAGGCTACCCATTCCAATATTCTGGCCTGGAGAATTCCATGGACTATACACACCATGGGATCACAAAAAGTCAGACACAACTGAGTGACTTTCACTTCACTTCACTTACAGGATTTAAAAAGCATTACCTAAGTTACCAAAAAAAAAAAAAAATGATTTAAGGATATATTTCCCTAAAATACTTTTTTACATATCTGATAAACTAAAAAACTTATCTCCAAGAAATAGTAATGTCTGAAACTATAAATAAGGTGGAATATCTACCCGCTAGGCAGTTAAAGGAAACAGGGCGTGGCAGAGTACATGCCCTTTGAGGCTGGCATGAAGAAAATCCTACCATCTGATATTATGCCCTCTGCTCTGTTGTCAGGCAGAATTACAGGCTTCATACGCAGAATTCTCTGGTCTGATGCAGAGAGGCAAATATGACGCAAATGGAAGATTGTCCTAAGACATTTGTCTGTCAAACTGTATTCACCCAAAGAAAACAAGCATGAATAACTAAAAATAGAGGCACAAGAAAACCTGTTTCTTAGGATGCAAGAATAAACATCAGTCACTAAGTAAGGGAAGGAGAAAATGCTGAAAAATTAGGAGTCCCATGTGCTGAAAATCCATTCACTTTGTAGCAAATGCAGGGAAAGAAGAACCTAGAAAGAAAGTTAGTTTATAAAATGTTTAAAATCCTAGAAGTTGTCTATAATCACTGTATTACTTACTGGTCAGTGGTAAGAAATACATTTTTCCCTCCCTTAGTCTTTCAACCTACTCCTAGTCGAAGTGTCATGAACCATACATACTACTTCTCTCTTAAACTTTCCTATCAGTCATTTACAACACTGAAGGATATTTGCGCTGCATCCTGAAGCCACCGTGTAATTTCGTGCATTCGCTTAAGCCCTTTCTTCTGTCTGGAAAACCTTCCCCTTCCACTCTGCCTCCTATCATCCGAGAAAATTCTAATTTACTCACCAAGGCCCAGCTCAAATATTATCTCCTCTCTGTAGCTCTCCCTCATCTTCCCAGCCTCACAGGGGGAATTAACTGATCATTCATTTGAGGTATCTTTCCCATTTATCTCATTGACTTTTAGTTTACTGTTTAACTAGTTAACATACATATAAAGTTCTTAAAATGGTGCTGGGCACATGATAACCATTACCTAAGTACTAGCTATCATTATAATTAGCACTGTTATTGCTATCATTACTGTTTGTGCATCAGTTGAGTTCAGTTCAGTTCAGTCACTCAGTCGTGATCTACTCATTGCAACCCCATGAACTGCAGGACACCAGGCCTCCCTGTCCATCACCATCTCCCGGAGTTCACTCAGACTCACGTCCATCGAGTCCGTGATGCCATCCAGCCATCTCATCCTCGGTCGTCCCCTTCTCCTCCTGCCCCCAATCCCTCCCAGCATCAGAGTCTTTTCCAGTGAGTCAACTCTTCACATGTGGTAGCCAAAGTATTGGAGTTTCAGCTTTAGCATCATTCCTTCCAAAGAACACCCAGGACTGATCTCCCTTAGAATGGACTGGTTGGATCTCCTTGCAGTCCAAGGGACTCTCAAGAGTCTTCTCCAACACCACAGTTCAAAAGCATCAATTCTTCGGCACTCAGCCTTCTTCACAGTCCAACTCTCACATCCATACATGACCACTGGAAAAACCACAGCCTTGACTAGACAGATCTTTGTTGGCAAAGTAATGTCTCTGCTTTTGAATATACTATCTAGGTTGGTCATAACTTTCCTTTCAAGAAGTACGTGTCTTTTAATTTCATGGCTGCAATCACCATCTGCAGTGATTTTGGAGCCCAAAAAAATCTGACACTGTTTCCACTGTTTCCCCATCTATTTCCCAGGAAGTGATGGGACCAGATGCCATGATCTTCGTTTTCGGAGTGTTGAGCTTTAAGCCAACTTTTTCACTCTCCTCTTTCACTTTCATCAAGAGGCTTTTTAGTTCCTCTTCACTTTCTGCCATAAAGGTGGTGTCATCTGCATATCTGAGGTTATTGATATTTCTCCCAGCAATCTTGATTCCAGCTTGTGGTTCTTCCAGCCCAGCTTTACTCATGATATGCTCTGCATAGAAGTTAAATAAGCAGGGTGAGAATATACAGCCTTGATGTACTCCTTTCCCTATTTGGAACCAGTCTGTTGTTCCATGTCCAGTTCTAACTGTTGCTTCCTGACCTGCATATAGGTTTCTCAAGAGGCAGGTCAGGTGGTCTGGTATTCCCATCTCTTTCAGAATTTTCCAGTGTCCACACAGTCAAAGGCTTTGGCATAGTCAATAAAGCAGAAATAGATGTTTTTCTGGAACTCTCTTGCTTTTTTGATCATCCAGTGTTGAATTTGGCAATTTGATCTCTGGTTCCTCTGCCTTTTCTAAAACCAGCTTGAACATCTGAAAGTTCATGGTTCGTGTATTGCTGAAGTCTGGCTTGGAGAATTTTGAGCATTACTTTACTAGCATGTGAGATGAGTGTAATTGTGCGGTAGTTTGAGCATTCTTTGGCATTGCCTTTCTTTGGGATTGGAATGAAAACTGACCTTTTCCAGTCCTGTGGCCACTGCTGCATTTTCCAAACTTGCTGGCATATTGAGTGCAGTACTTTCACAGCATCATCTTTTAGGGTTTGAAATAGCTCAACTGGAATTCCATCACCTCCACTAGCTTTGTTCATAGTGATGCTTTCTAAGGCCCACTTGACTTCACATTCCAGGATATCCAGCTCTAGGTGAGTGATTACACCATTGTGATTATCTTGGTCATGAAGATTTTTTTTGTACAGTTCTGTGTATTCCTGCCACTTCTTCTTAATATCTTTTGCTTCTGTTAGGTTTATACCATTTCTGTCCTTTATCGACCGCATCTTTGCATGAAATGTTCCCTTGGTATCTCTAATTTTCTTGAAGAGATCTCTAGTCTTTCCCATTCTTTTCTTTTCCTCTATTTCTTTGCATTGATCGCTGAGGAAGGCTCTCTTATCTCTTCTTGCTATTCTCTGGAACTTTGCATTCAGATGCTTATATCTTTTCTTTTCTCCTTTGCTTTTCACTTCTCTTCTTTTCACAGCTGTTTGTAAGGCCTCCCCAGACAGCCATTTTGCATTTTTGCATTTCTTTTCCATGGGGATGGTCTAGATCCCTGTCTCCTGTACAATGTCACGAACCTCCGTCCATCAGGCACTCTATCTATCAGATCTAGGCCCTTAAATCTATTTCTCACTTCCACTGTATAATCATAAGGGATTTGATTTAGGTCATACCTGAATGGTCTAGTGGTTTTCCCTACTTTCTTCAATTTAAGTGTGAATTTGGCAATAAGGAGTTCATGATCTGAGCCAGAGGCAGCTCCTGGTCTTGTTTTTGCTGACTGTATAGAGCTTCTCCATCTTTGGCTGCAAAGAATATAATCAATCTGATTTTGGTGTTGACCATCTGGTGATGTCCATGTGTAGAGTCTTCTCTTGTGTTGTTGGAAGAGGGTGTTTGCTATGACCAGTGCATTCTCTTGGCAGAACTCTATTAGCCTTTGCCCTGTTTCATTCCGTATTCCAAGGCCAAATTTGCCTGTTACTCCAGGTGTTTCTTGACTTCCTACTTTTCCATTCCAGTCCCCTATAATGAAAAGGACATCTTTTTTGTCGTTTTTGAGAGTGCAGCCAAGTACTGCATTTTGGACTCTTTTGTTGACCATGATGGCTACTCCATTTCTTCTGAGGGATTCCTGCCCGCAGTAGTAGATATAATGGTCATCTGAGTTAAATTCACCCATTCTAGTCCTTTTTAGTTCTCTGATTCCTAGAATGTCGACATTTACTCTTGCCATCTCCTATATGACCACTTCCAATTTGCCTTGACTCGTGGACCTAACATTCCAGGTTCCTATGCAATATTGCTCTTTACAGCATCAGACCTTGCTTCTATCACCAGTCACATCCACAGCTGGATATTGTTTTCGCTTTGGCTCCATCCCTTCATTCTTTCTGGAGTTATTTCTCCACTGATCTCCAGTAGCATATTGGGCATCTACCGACCTGGGGAGTTCCTCTTTCAGTATCCTATCATTTTGCCTTTTCATACTGTTCATGGGGTTCTCAAGGCAAGAATACTGCAGTGGCTTGCCATTCCTTCTCCAGTGGACCACATTCTGTCAGACCTCTCCACCATGACCTGCCCATCTTGGGTTGCCCCACGGGCATGGCTTAGTTTCATTGAGTTAGACAAGGCTGTGGTCCATGTGATTAGATTGTCTAGTTTTCTGTAATTATGGTTTCAGTGTGTCTGCCCTCTGATGCCCTCTCGCAACACCTATCATCTTACTTGGGTTTCTCTTACCTTGGACATGGGGTATCTCTTCACGGCTGCTCCAGCAAAGCACAGCCACTGCTTCTTACCTTGTACAAGGCGTATCTCCTCAAGGCTGCCCCTCCTGACCTTGAACGTGGAGTAGCTCCTCTCGGCCCTCCTGTGCCTGCGCAGCCACCACTCCTTGGACGTGTATACATCTCCCCTATCAGCACTTGACATTTCTCAAGGGCAAGGACAATATCTCATTCATTTTCATCTCCCCAGTGCCTGGCACAAGATGTAGCCTACAACAGAAATTCAAAAATGTTCACTGAATTAAGTTTCCTCAGGACCGTGGGAACTGCCATATCCAAAGCTAGAATATGATGCTGACTCTGACATTTCCAAGCCTATTCATCTAGAACTAAACCTTTGGCTGTTCTGCCCCTCAACTGATGTAGTCAGTTGGGTAATGCAGCCATTGCTAGTGAAATCATCCATAATAATTGAGGTATATGCAATCTATGGTGCACAAGGAAAGCATGCCAAACACACTCTCAGAACTCATACTCATCAGGAAAAGAACTAATTTATTTTATATTGGTTCACTGCCAGCATGCCTGACAATCTTTACCACTGAATGACAATAAAGTTTGGTAACTTTATTTCCTGCAGGTAAAAGATTGGATACTCTTGATTATGTCATCTTTTCTCCAAAATCAAGTGTGCCTGAGGCAGTGATAGGGAACGAATCACAAGTACCATATCAATATCCACAATGACTTTTTTTAATCTGGAAGAATTAAGTATCTCTTTCCAATATCTGTCATGTTTATGACCAAAGATGTCAATATACCGTGCTTTCAACTGAGCCAATTATCTATCTACTAAAATGAATGTACTGCCCTTATTTCTCAATTCACTTCTGTGGAACTAGTCTTGAAAATATTCTGGAAGAAAATAAAAATACATTTTAGACATTTCTCATCTAGAGATTCAAATAATATCCAGATGATTTATAAACCAAAACCAGCTTCCCAACCAAAAATACAGTCTTGAATCCTATACAAAGAGCAAAGAGTGCATATCTTGACACTTACCAATGAAGTTGTACATACCTGTGCATCCTAACGGAGAAGGCAATGGCAACCCATTCCAGTACTTTTGCCTGGAAAATCCCATGGATGGAGGAGCCTGGTAGGCTGCAGTCCATAGGGTCACTAAGAGTTTGGCACTACTGAACAACTTCACTTTCACTTTTCACTTTCATGCATTGGAGAAGGAAATGGCAACCCACTCCAGTATTCTTGCCTGGAGAATCCCAGGGACAGGGGAGCCTAGTGCACTGCAGTCTATGGGGGCGCACAGAGTCGGACACGACTGAAGTGACTTAGCAGCAGCAGCAGCAGCAGTGCATCCTAAAAATACTCTGGAATACTCATTAAGCAAGTGTGTAGTTTCAGGAAGGGCAATGTGGAGTTGTACAAGTAAACAAAATTACCTCTACCCACATTACCTTTAGAAACAGGCACTTACCCATGCTGCCAGAGTCTTTGGTGCCTACTCAGGGAGCATGTCTAGCACCTGCATCCTTGGTTCCAGACTACATATTTCCCAGCAAGCCCCCTACACAGCAGGTAATATCAGAAAAGTCTATGACATGAAGAAAGACAGTGTCTTGACCCTTTCAGTCTCAGCTCTTATTCCAAAGCAGTTGCCATACAGCTCCCAAGCTGAACTTCCTTAGCCCATGACTCTCGTAAAATTTCATCTTTCTGGAGCAGCATGACACTCAGAAAATTTACATGATTGTTTCAATTATGTCATACTCTCTTACTGTCCAAGAAATTGTTGAAATCTGCAAAGAAATATCCCCAACATCAGAAATTATTCAGTCAAGGGGCTGAAACTAGCTCTGAGAAACTGCTGAAATAATTCTATCTGGGATCAGGATTTTCCTGGAACATGTAGGTTTGCCACCTTCTTGGCCTCTTTCTCTACTACCCAGTACCATGCTGTCCATTTAAATTAGACAGAAGCTACACGGATTAACATTATTATATATATATAAACAAAGTGTTTCTAACTGAGGCCCTTATACTAGATTTGAGCCTTATGATTACAGAGTGAAGTCCTAAAATTGATGCAAGTCTTTATAAGACTCTGATCATAGGCTGAACATAGAACAGAAACAAATGGACTCTGAGAGATGAAGCATAAGCAGGACATTCTAGGAGCCTGGGGGACAGCGTAGCAGAGATGGTCATTTGCTGACTTCTGAAAAGAGCCTGGCAACACTCTGGTACCCTAAGCATTAGTATCTTGTGGGACATAAGGAGACAACATGCTCAGAGTGGACAATGCCATGCCCACGATGGGTACTGGCAGCATTAAGAATGGCGAGGCTCCCTCAAACATTTCTGTGCATATGGTCAGTAAAGCCTGCTTTAAGAAATCTTGGTGGTTAAATCAATTCCATTTACAAAAATATTAAAAAAATAAAACACTCAGAAATAACCAAACTAAGGAAGTTAAAAACTGGTACACAGAATGTGACAAAACACTCAGTAAAAAATTAAAGACACAAATAAATGGAAAGACATCCATTGTTCATGGATTAGAAGACTTAAGATATCCTTGCTACTCAAAGCACTCTACAAATTCAAAGTAATCCCTGTCAAAATCCCAATCACAATTATTACATAAGTTTAAACTATTAAGTTAATGTGAAGTCTCAAGGGACTCTGAATAGTGACAACAATTTTCAACAAGAACAAAGCTGGAGTCTCACACTTCCTGATTTCAAAATATATTACAAAGCCACAATAATCAAAACAGTGTAACAGTGGCATAAAGACAGAAAAATGGACCAATGGAAAAGAAAAGAAAGCCCCCAATTAACTCTTGTATAATGGTCAAATGATCTTCAACAAGGAAGCCAAGACCTTCATAGGGAAAGGATGGTCTTTTCAACAAATGCAGTTGGAAAAAACAGATATCTACATATGAAAAAGATGAGACTGGAACCATATCTTATACATATATCACAATTAATTCAAATAGATTAAAGATCTAAAATGTAAGACCTAAAACTATAAAAATTCTGGAATAAAATATGGCAAGTTTCATGACACTGGATGTAGCAATAATCTCTTGTATGTGACATCAAGCATCAAAAGCAAAAAACAGATAATTTTTTTGTGCACAGGCATCAAAAGCAAAAAATAGATAAATGGGACATCAAACTAAAAACCTTTGTGTACCAAAGGACAAAATCAACAGAGTGAAAAGGAAGCATAGGAAACAGGAAAAAATATTTGCAAATCATATATCTGATAAAGAATTAATATCCAGAAGACATAGAGAATTCAAATAACTCAACAACAAAATTCAAATAACCCTATATAAAAATAGGCAATGGACTTGAATAGATATTCCTTCAAAAATGGTATACAATTAGCCAACAAACATATGAAAACATGCCCCAACAAATCACTAATGATATGCAAGTCAAAACTCCAATAAGATACTACCTCACACATGTCAAAATGGCTATTATAAAAAAATAAAATGACAAATGCTGGGAAGATGTGGAGAAATTGGAATCTTTGTGTACTACTAATGGAATTACAAAATGGGGCAAGCAGTATAGAAATCAACATTAAACTTCAGCAAAAAATTAAAAATAGAATGACTATATGATCTAGCAATCATATTTCTTGATGTATATCTAAGAGAATTGAAAGCTGGGTCTCCAATAGATATTAGCACACCCATATTCATAGCAACCCTATTCTAAGAGGTAGGCAAGCTAAGTGTCCACTGACGATTGAACAGAGAGACAAAATGTGCTACATACACAAGTGAAATATTATGCAACCTTATGAGATAAAGAAACATGTCACATGCTACAACATGTATGAAACGTGAAGACATTATGTTAAGAAAAATAAACCAATTACAAAAAGAAAAGTACTGTATGATTCCACTTACACAAGGCATCTAAACTAATAAAATTCATAGAAATAAAAGGTAGCATGTTGGTTACCAGAACCTGAGGCAGGGAAAAGGAGATGTTGTTTTTAATGGACATAGAGTTTCACATCTGCAAGGGAAAAAAGTTCTGGAGATCTGTTTTATAATAATGTAAATATACTTAACATTATGAAATTTTATACTTAAAAATGGTCATGAAGGCAAATTTTGTGTTATATGTTATTTACCACATTTTTTAAAAAAACTAAAAAATATATTGATAGTCATTGCATTTAATGAGTACATGTATATGCACATGTGAGACATATCTTGGGAGTGGGTCACAGAAATATCTGTGGGAACACTGTAAGGGACTGAGTTAATCCAGGGAAGACTTCAAAAATCATTTTGATTTGAGAATTAACATAAATGCATATTTGTGTAATTATAAATAATTATGTTAGATATTGTATAATATATAATATGCATGTGTAATACAAACATAAAGATGAGCCCATTTTTCATTACATGATAAGACCAGGAGACAGTTATTGGCATCGATGGTAGTCTTCACCCAAAAGGATGAAAAGAACTTTCTTTTCCACATTTACAAATAACTCCAGATATCTGGCCAGCTCTAAACATCACAAAATGTATCCCCAAATATTTATACTACCTTGTGTATTACAGCTCCATGTGATCATTTTATATATATGTGTGTCATAACTTCTCAACACTAGGGGAACAACTCATGGTTTCAGAATAGACACTTAAATTATTCCTGATTATAATTAATAATATGATGGACTCAGAGGAGACGATAATTCATGAACAAGATCTGAATTGGTGCCTTGGGGATTCTTTGGCACTAGAAGAAGATCTATTCTATATCAATTCATCACAGCTTAAGAATAATATGTTATGGGATTGTTAGCAAAAGTTAAATAATTCAAAAAGACAAGTCTCTTGGGGTATAAAGGAAAAATTAAGTTGAACTTTAAAGCAAGACATAAAATTGACTTTTGGATCTGTCAAGGTGTATGACAAATCCATTTACACCTTACCATTCAATCCAGTAGTTTTTAAGTCCTCAGCATAGGGGTTGTTTAAAGCCAACACCTTATCAGAATGGATAAGATTTTCCTTTATGAAGGAGAGAGAATGGAAAAAATAGAATCAGGGGCCTCAGTTGTGCCTTGGGGAATGCAGAGATAGAGGCAGAGGAAGGGGGCAGCATGGTGTCATGCTAGCTGATGAAGTGGGCAATGTTTCTCACAATGGAAGAAGGTTCTGCATTCATTTGCCTAGTTTCTGAGGGTTAAGCAATCATCACATAGTAGCTCCAGTCCCTGAGGAGGACCCAGGAGTGGAGTTTCAAGATATCTATGGTCAAAAATTAATGAAGTGTGAGAAAAAAAATCTTTGCCCAAGGCAGGAACCAAGTTGGGTCAGGAAAGATTAAAAACAAGGAAAAGTTGGATGAGGGAGAACAATAAAATTTAGTTTGAATCAAGCCACAGTGAAAGGTCAAATGAGAAGTAAAGATGACCCTTTGGGGACTTTCCTGATGGTCTGGTGGTTAAGACTCTCTTCTTCGAATACAGAGGATACAGGCTTGATCTCTGGTCAGGAAACAGATCCCACATGCTGTGTGGAACATCCCTCCCCAAAAAAAGGATGACCCTTTGAACAAAATTACAGACTGACTAGGGTCCTGACTTTACCAAAACCAAACACCATGTGGAAAGATTCAGTGATGCTCTATACTTCGGGGCTGACTAGCCCTGTGAGTGAACAGAGTTCCAAGGACTTCACTGTACACCGTACACAGTGGTTAAGAGCACCAGCTATAGCATCATATAGACTTCCAGTCCCACCCTGGATCTGTCACTTACACTCCTGTGACTTTGGAATAATAACCTATTCTTTCCAAGACTTGGTTTTCTGATCTATAAAAGGGAGATGATGAGAGTATACATGTCATAGAATAGTAGTAAGAATTTAATGATAATATATGGGGAGCACTCTGGAGAAGGCAATGGCACCCCATTCCAGTACTCTTGCCTGGAAAATCCCATGGATGGAGGAGCCTGGAAGGCTGCAGTCCATGGGGTTGCTAAGAGTCAGACACGACTGAGCGACTTCACTCTCACTTTTCACTTTCATGTATTGGAAAAGGAAATGGCAACCCACTCCAGTGTTCTTGCCTGGAGAACCCCAAGGATGGGGGAGTCTGGTGGGCTGCCGTCTATGGGGTCGCACAGAGTTGGACACGACTGAATTGACTTAGCAGCAGCAGCAGTAGCAGCAGCATGGGAAGCACTCAGTATAGTTCCTAGCACATTAGCAAATGCTCAGTAAAGCTATGAAGTAGGCTAAGCCTCACCAATTACATTTCCCCACACCAAGGGCCCAAATTCTCTCAAGTCAATTTGGGAGAAGCTATTTCTGTAATGTGTAGAGTCATAACTTTTATTTCCCAATACTTGTGAAGTGACACACAAATCCAGCGAATCCTAGGTTGGGGAAGACAACCTATTTTGTCTGGGCATCCTCTATAATAAAGAGGAACTATCTATCTTTCGTTCTGGAAGGCTAGTGCTCTACAGTGGAAAATGCTGTCATAAACAGGGCCATCTAATAAGCTATAAATTTCCCCAGCAACATTATTACTACTTCCAGAAAGCATGGGAACCAAAATGAAAATCAGACTTGTCATGGCAAGTCATGAATTCCCAGAAGTAAGAAGGTACTTTGGGGACCCTGGACTTACATTTGGACAACAAAGTTGCTTATATACCAGTTCATGAAAGGATATAAGGAAGAATAATCCCATTCAACAGAGGGAGAAATAGAGGCTTAATGAGATGACATGGTCTGCCCAAAGACACATAGTGTAGGTATTTCTAATGCTTTCTAGAGACCCAGCATATTTTTAACACCTTGCTATGTTTGGAAAACCTTCCAGGTCACATCTTTTATCAAGGTAAAACCCAGACAATGATGTATGATATTTCATAGTACAGATATACTTTACCCATAGTCTAGATGATGGGAATTTGGGTTGTCTCCAGTTTTGTTGTTATAAATTGTCCTTCATTAAACATTTCTAGACAAATCATTTCAAGGAAGAAAAAAAAAAAAAAGGTAGAACCCAGAGAAATCTTTACCCCAACCTCCTTAAAAGATAACACATGGACATGTGCTCCAGACTTCACATGACACAAAGACTCCGAAGTAGGAAACTAAATAGAGGAGGACCTCATGTTTTAATTCTGTGGGTGACGCAAAAGGTATCTAGCTTTGGGGGTTGGGAACAACTGGAAGGCCAAGTTTCCTGTGCAGAAGTAGCACTGGTGCTGGGCAAAGTGCCAGCGTTACTGAGGTGAGGTATGGTTCTGGACGTGGTTCCTGGGAACTTAACCTCAGGCCTGTTCTCCAGTCAGGTCAATGATACTATGAGCTTCCCAATAGCCTTTCAACAAAGTATCATTTTGCTTAGTCAGCCATAGTCAGCTTCTTGTGCATGCTTCTAAGAAACTTGATGGAGTGAGTCAGCAGTTAAACCTATAAAAGTCATATTACTTTCAACATAGGATGTTTCTTCTACAAGCTTATTTGAATATGATCTCAATGATAATTCTTATTTCACCAGAACAGACCATTCACCAACAGTTCCAAATAAAACAAGAATTTATTATAATTCACTTTATGTTGGAAAGGCTATCCTATGTCTGTGAGTAAATTGTGTCAAAGAAGAAAGTCAGTTTTGTCCAAAGCTCTGTCAACTCACCAATGAAAAAAATAAGTCAAAATAGGTTAATTTGTTCCACTGTGTATGACCAATATATTCTCCTAATTAAATGAATTGTTCTCTTTTTCAACCAACTGTGGCACTAAGAAAAGACATAGCTTTAAAAATTATTTCCTCACTATAAATGTAATATCCTCAGTATGTTAAACAGTATATAGTTATGGGCAATAAACTTTTCTCCGAGAAAGGGAAATTAAACAGACATCTTCCTTCTGTCAACATCATATTAGATCACTGGGCAAAATAAATAGCATTCAGCTACACCACTTGAAAACACTGTAACTGAACTCTAGCCACTCTACTACTATCTCCCTAAATTCCCCCAACAATTTCCCCTAAAGAAAAAGAGAGAAAGAAAACATTTCCTAAATAGTTTTTAAGACTATTTGGAAATTTTATAACATGACAACCATCATCACATCTTAGGAAATCCAGGACACTTTGTCTAGAAGCCCCACCACTAGAGAATCCCTTCACTCTTACTTCCTCAATTTAACATTATCTAAGTGTTATCTTGGAGAAGGCAATGGCAACCCACTCCAGTGCTCTTGCCTGGAAAATCCCATGGACAGAGGAGCCTGGTAGGCTGCAGTCCATGGCGTCAGGTCGCTAAGAGTTGGACTCGATTGAGTCACTTCACTCTCACTTTTCACTTTCCTGCATCGGAGAAGGAAATGGCAACCCACTCCAGCATTCTTGCCTGGAGAATCCCAGGGACGGGGGAGGCTCCTGGGCTGCCATCTATGGGGTCACACAGAGTCGGACACAACTGACGCGACTTAGCAGCAGCAGCAGCAGCAGCAGGTGTCATCTTCCAACATTTCCTCAATCCATGAATAATTATGCTTGCTTTGCTTCCCAGACCAGAGCCTCCTGAAAGACTTACCAACACCCAACTTGTCCCAGACTTCTACACAAACCCCGTTTTCTGCATACACCAATACCACTCTCAACATCACCTTCTCCCTTACCAAAGTGGATTTAAAGCTTTCCCAGAAAAAATCAAAACTTTTGAACAGTCTTAATCCTTCTTTAAATACTGTCTAAAATTAAAAATACTAACATGGGACAAAGTACTGCTTAGTGTTCAAACTACATACTGTTGCCATTCATACTACTATTGAGAATTAAGTAACCAAAGCAGACTGATATACCTGGGCCCTAGACTCAACACCACTCTGAATGGATGGTGACTAGGGAAAGTCTCTTTACTTTCCTGGACTTTGTTTGCTCAGTTGTGAAAAAATAATGTTAAACTAAGCTCTAAATTTTTGTTTTTATAGTACATTTATTTACTGCAAAACTACCCATTTGTTTATGTTTATATTTATATTAATCTAAGATAAGCAGTTAAAGTCATCTCAGAGAAAGTATGGTATTAATTCTTTATATTCACAGGTCAAGCAGTTGAAGGTGATCTAATTTTCTAGGAGTTTGTCCCATGATCCTATAGCATGAAGAAGCAAGAACTGAGGCCCACCATTTCTGGATCCCAAAGTAGAACCAAAGATGTCAGACTTTCTGATTTTTGACAATGCCTGGGCCACAAACAGGCATAACCAGAGTTCTGTCCTGAGCTTTCCAAAGGTGTAACAGACTATTTACAACTCTTTCAAGTAAAACTTCAGAGTCGTTACCATTGGCCTCTCTTGTGAATACATCTGGGATTGTAGACAGCACAGGAAATAATGACATTCAATCCTCACATTGATCCAGCTGCTGGAGCAGGAAGAATCAATACACATTACTGCAATGATTTGCTGAATTTTCCATTTGAAGAAATCAGCTTCTATTTAGGCTGAGGAACGAAATTTCTATGGCTCCTCAAAAGAAGTCTGAGAGCTGGGAAGAATATTTAAGTCACAAAGGAAGTCAACGTTGGGGAAATTAGATGGAAAAAGAAAAGTCTGAAAAGTAGGGCAACCAAGTTATTTGGAAGGTTCAGCGGCCTATTCTTTCTGCCATGGCAGATGCCCAGGTGGTGATGACTTCTAGGTAGAACAACACTGCAGCTTAATATGGGCTCTCAGACAGGAACAGTGTCTTCTCCCAAACTGTCACCAATTGAGAATATAAACTTTTTTTTTCACTTTAAAAAATTTTTAATCAAAAAGTTACAGTAAAAATGATAATAACAGTTACTTCTTTTACCATACTACATGGGGTGTTGTTGTTGTTCAGTTGGTAAGTCATGTCCGACTCTGTGACCCCATGGACTTCAACATGCCAGGCTTCCCTGTCCTTCACTACCTCCTGGAGTTTGTGCAAACTCATGTCCACTGAGTCAGTGATGCTATCTAATCGTCTGATCCTCTGCCAGTCTCTTCTCCTTTTACCTTCAATTTTTCCCAGCAGCAGCCTCTTTTCCAATGAGTCAGCTCTTCGCATCAGGTGGACAAAGTATTGGAGCTTCAGCTTCAGCATCTGTCCTTCCAATGAATATTCAGGGTTGACTTCTGTTAGGATTGACTGGTTTGATCGCCTTGCTGTCCAGGGGACTCTCAAGAGTCTTCTTCAGCACCATAGTTTGGAAGTATCATTCTTCAGTGCTCAGCCTTCTTTGTGGTCCAGCTCTCACATCTGTACATGACTACATGGGATACACCCGCATAATGTCCTCAAAACAAAACCGTTAAATGAGAAATACAGTCCTGTTTGAAAGTGTCTTCTACTTTAAGTCTTGGAACATAAATACTTCTAGGCAAGAGGACACAAGGACCATAGCTGCCTTCATATATTGAGAAAGTAAATATAAATACATTTATACTCAAAATGTAATTTGTGGTCTCAGGAAATCATCCTACCTCTCAAGCAAGATCTGGGAAACTTCCCTAAATAGATAAGCATCACTCTTAGGTCAGCTGTTACTTCCAGAACTTTATTCTTCCATGTTATGCAAAAGTCTCTCGGATCATCCCTTTCTTCCCTAATGAAGGTCACTGGGTTTCCCTCTACCCTCCTGATCATGGTCTCACCTTCACTGAGAATTTTGACATCTAATTACAGTTTTCCTCTCCTCTCCTAATATTACCGCCATTCTGGTAGATTCCCAAATTGGTATGGACAGTCTATACAGGTCGAGGTCAATAGTTCCTTGATTTCCTCAGTACCGGTGACCTTCACCTCATCTCTATAATACCAATACCAGACTTTACTGGCTGGCATACAGAACTGTTTTACCTCAAGTTAGACTCGATTATTCCATTTTCAGACCAAAACTTCAGCTTGACTACAGATCACTTACCATATGATTCCCCACCTGCTTTTCTTTTCCTTTTTTTCTTTTCAATTTGGCCACACCACTCGACATGTGGGATCTTAGTTCCCTGACCAGGGATCAAACCTGCAGCCTCTGCATTGGAAGCACAGACTCTCGACCACTGGACCTCCAGGAAAGTTCCTTTTCCACCTCTTTTTTTTTTTTTTTTTTTTAATGTACTGCTGTCTCTAGTATCTTGAGCCCTTTAATTTTTCCCAGCTAATCACCAACTCCTAGATCCACAACACATCCTACTAGATCCTTACAGACATGATCAACCCTGAGAGACAAAATTAGCATCTGTATTGCTGTGATTTCCCACCTCACCTCACGCTAGATCAAGCCAGTCATCTGCTTTTACTCTCAAGTATTCAGGAACTTGATTCTGAAATGAAAAATTAAGACATTAGCTTTGTAACTAGGGCCTCCCAGGTGGCGCTAGTGGTAAAGAACCTGCCTGACAATGCAGGAGACAAGAGAGACGTGGGTTCAATCCCTGGGTTGGGAAGATCCCCTGGAGAAGGAAATGGCAATCCACTCCAGTATTCTTGCCTGAAGAATCCCATAGACAGAGGAGGCTGGTGGGCTATAGTCCATAGAGTCACAAAGGGTTGGATACAACTGAAGCAACCTAGCACGCACAAACAGCTTTGTAACTTCTAAACATTAAATAAGTCACTAAATTTTGAGGCACTAGATCTTAGAAATAATCTAGTTCAAGTCTGCCTCAATTTACAGATGAGGGAACAGAAACTCAAGGCAGTGAAACAGCTGACAAAGGTCTCAGAGCTCATTAAGCAGCAAGGCTGGGATGAAATCCCAGGGTTCCTGGCCACCTGACTCCAGCTTAAAACTGTTTCCTTTATGCTGCATCACCTCCCCTGGCTAGTCACTCACCGACAACTGTCAGATAGGAGTTTGAATAAAGGGCAGGTTATTCTCTGAGAATGGACATTTACACCATATAAGCATCCTTTAAGACATTAGAATACATTCTCTATGTTTTGTTTCATTCTGTTTTATCAATTACTCTCTTATCCATCTGGGAAAAATAACTTTTAAATACCAACAACACGGTAATTATAAACAATCTATAATAATCAATAAAACTAAAAATAAGCACTGAATTATAATACTAATTCCCTATGTCAAAAGATCTCAATCCCAATATACATCAGCGTCACCAGGGAAGTTTGTCTTTTTTTTTTTTTGGCTGCACTCAGGCTTCTGTAGTTGCCTCGAGCAGCTTTAGTTGACCCCAACACATGAAATCTTAGTTTCCCAACTAGGGATTGAACTTCTGTCCCCTGCATTGGAAGGTGAATTCTCAACCACTGGACCACAGAGAAGTCCTGAGGTTTTGGTTTTGGTTTTGTTTTTTAACAAATAGAGATACAGGATTCTTGTATTGTCATCCAATATAAACAATGGGACATATAATATGTACAAATTCCAATCTTAAAAATATCTCTAGCAGCACAATATTTCCATTATTTAATTGGTATATTATAATACAGCAGTCCCTTGGTATCCACAAGGTGTTGGTTCCAGGATCCCCTCTAGATATTAAAATCCATAAATACTTAAATTCCTTATATAAAATGGCATGATATTTGCATACAACCTACACACATCCTCCCATATACTGTGTCACCTTCAAGACTACCTATAATACCTAATACAATGTAACTGTTATGTAAATTGCTTTCAATACAATGTAAATGCTATGTAAATAGCTGCCAGCCCAAGGCAAATTCAAGTTTTGCTTTTTGGAATTTTTTGGAAAATTTTTCCATATGTTCTTCATTTTTGAAACTACAGATGCAAAACCTGTGAATACAAAGAATCAACTGTATATATTAAAGTTATTTGGAAATTTTTAAGAAAAAGTGAGATAAAAAATACTGAGACATTTCTCTCCCAGCTAAACATTAGTGAGGCCAAGTTATCAGGACTTTTTTTAATTGTCCCAGGCAATCTCGATGCCCATCTTGGTTGAGAATCTTTATCATCTATGGTCATACTGCCCTGAACGCACCCAATCTCTTCTGATCTCAGAAGCTAAGCAGGGTCGGGGCTGGTTAGTACTTGGACGGGAGAATCTTTATCTCATGTAGCAGCATCCTTAAAGAATGAAGTGGGTAGTGTCTTTTGGAATCCTGTTTCTTAAAGAAACCCAAATTTCTTGGCAGCTGCTGCACCTGACCTGAAAATTCCTGAACTGGGCTTATATAGAAATCAATCCAGGTCCAAAGCTCATACTCACTGTTACTCAGGTGGATAATTCAGTCATACAAAAAGCTTTTTAAGAACACTGTAAGGTCATTAAATGTAATGTTTGTGGCCTCATACAATATCCTCCTATGGTTTCTTTTTATTCATTTTTATGTAACTTTACCTGTATGACCTGTATGGGTATGTCAAAACTACCCAGAGATATTATTTTCTCACCTTAAAAATTAAAAGAAAAACTTGAATTACTCTTAGTCTGAAGATCTGCAGTCACTCCCAGTGATACCGAACAGGACACTGTGGGCTCCTGGATACAAAAACCTTTATGTGCCTCCTATTTCTTGACTATAGGCTTCATTCAACCTTCATGACCTTCCCTGAATTCCAGTGGTCAGGGTCAAACAAATGCTAATTAGGGAAGGAAGGGGATGGAGAAACAGAGGAGGGGCAGTCAAAAAGAAACAATAGTTCAGCCTTGGGGCAGAGCCCTGGTTTCCCAATGGGATATACAGAACAATATCTTAGAGCTGTTTTACAGATACTGAAACCTCCGCCAGGGAGGAGAAATACCCACAAGCACATAAACCCAAGATGAGATCTGGCAGAACCAGAAGGTTGATGAGGCTGATACCCACTTACCTCACCACCAACCAGTCAGAAGAATGTCCATGAGCTGATCACACTCTCTTCAAACAATTACTATAAAGCTTCTTACTACTCTCTCAGTAGGAGCACACAATTTTGAGCCTGCTGTGGCCCCTTTTGACTGGCAAAGTAATACTTCTTACTGCCAAATTAGATTTAAATTGAAACTCATTATTCAAACTCCTTATTGACAAATTCAGACATAAATTGAAGAAAGGAGGAAAAACCACTAGAACATTCAGGTATGACCTAAATCAAATCCCTTATGATTATACAGTGGAAGTGACAAATAGATTCAAGGGATTGGATCTGATAGACAGAGTACCTGAAGAACTATGGACAGAGGTTCATGACGTTGTACAAAAGGCAATGATCGAGACCATCCAAGAAAAAGAAATGCAAAAAGGCAAAATTGTTGTCTGACGAGGCCTTACAAATAGCTGAGAAAAGAAGAGAAGGGAAAGGCAAAGGAGAAAAGGAAAGATATAAGCATCTGAATGCAGAGTTCCAAAGATAGCAAGGAGAAATAAGAAAGCCATCCTCAGTGATCAACACAAAGAAATAGAGGAAAACAATAGAATGGGAAAGACAAGAGATCTCTTCAAGAAAATTAGAGATACCAAGGGAACATTTCATGCAAAGATGGGCACAATAAAGGACAGAAATGGTATGGAGCTAACTGAAGCAGAAGATATTAAGAAAATTGGCAAGAATACACAAAAGAACTATACAAAAAGATCTTCATGACCCAGATAATCACAATGGTTTGATCAGTGACCTAGAGCCAGACATCCTGGAATGTGAAGTCAAGTGGGCCTTAGGAAGCATCACTATGAACAAAGCTAGTGGATGTGATGGAATTCCAGTGGAGGTATTTCAAATTCTAAAAGAGGATGCTGTGAAAGTGCTGCACTCAATATGCCAGCAAATTTGGAAAACTGAACAGTAGCCACAGGACTGGAAAAGGTCAGTTTTCACTCCAATCCCAAAGAAAGGCAATACCAAAGAATGCTCACACCACTGCACGATTGTACTCATCTCACATGCTAGCAAAGCAATCCTCAAAATTCTTCAAGCCTGGCTTCACCAGTACGTGAACTAAGAACTTCCAGATGTTCAAGTTGGATTTATAAATGGCAGAGGAACCAGAGACCAAATTGCCAGCATCTGCTGGATCACTATAAAAGCAAGAGAGTTGCAGAAAAATTTCTGCTTTATTGACTATGCCAAAGCCTTGGAGTATGTGGATCACAACAAACTGTGGAAAATTGTTAAAAAGATGAGAATACCAGACTACCTTACCTGTCTCCTGAGAAATCTGTATGCAGGTTGCTTCCACAAGAAGCAACAGTTAGAACTGAACATGAAACAATAGATTGGTTCCAAATCAGGAAAGGAGTGCATCAAGGCTGCATATTGATACCCTGCTACTTATTTAACTTATATGCAGAGTACATCGTGAGAAATGCCAGGCTGGATGAAGCACAAGCTGGAATCAAGATTGCTGGGAGAAATATCAATAACCTCAGATATGCAGATGACACCACCCTTATGGCAGAAAGTGAAGAAGAACTGAAGAGCCTCTTGATGAAAGTGAAAGAGGAGAGTGAAGAAGTTGGCTTAAAACTCAACATTCAAAAAACTAAGATCATGGCATCTGGTTCCATCACTTCATGGCAAATAGATGAAGAAACAATGGAAACAGTGATAGACTTTATTTTCTTGGTCTCCAAAATCACTGCAGATGGTGACTGTAGCCATGAAATTAAAAGATGCTTGCTCCTTTGAAGTAAAGCTATGACCGATCTAGATAGCATATTAAAAAGCAGAGACATTACTTTGCCAACAAGGTCCATCTAGTCAAGGCTATGGTTTTTCCAGTGGTCATGTATGGATGTGAGAGTTGGACTATAAAGAAAGTAAGCACCAAAGAATTGATGCTTTTGAACTGTGATGTTGGATAAGACTCTTGAGAGTCCCTTAGACTGCAAGGAGAGCCAACCAGTCCATCCTAAAGGAGATCAGTCCTGAATACTCACTGGAAGGACTGATGATGAAGCTGAAACTCCAATACTTTGGCCACCTGATGCGTAGAACTGACTCACTGGAAAAGACGCTGATGCTGGAAAGATTGAAGGCGGGAGGAGAAGGGGATGACAGAGGTTGAGATGGTTGGATGGCATCACCAACTTGATGGACATGAGTTTGAGTAGGCTCCAGAGTTGGTGATGAACAGGGAGGCCTGGTGTGCTGCAGTCCATGGGGTCACAAAGAGTCAGATATGACTGAGTGACTGAACTGAACTGAACTTTCTACTTCACCCAAAACTCTGTCTCCAAGAATTAATTCAGTGCCAAAGCACAGAGGCTGGATTCTTATTCACTAGCTGCTCTTTCCTCATATACCCTCTAAAGGCTCCATCCTGGCCCAAGTTCTGGTAATACTGACCAGTTAAAACCATATTTTATACATACAACACCAAACTGAAATACAAGTATTAGTATTAAGCACTTACAATAGGACAAATACTGTGCTAAGTATTTTTTTAAGAGATTCATAAATTATTTTTTATTTTTTTTAATGTTTAACAGCTGCTTTTCTTTTTCCATGAGCTATCAGTTTATATCATTCAGTTCAGTTCAGTTCAGTCACTCAATCATGTCCGACTCTTTGCGACTCCATGAATCGCAGCACGCCAGGCCTCCCTGTCCATCACCAACTCCCGGAGTTCACTCAGACTCATGTCCATCAAGTCAGTGATGCCATCCAGCCGTCTCATCCTCGGTCGTCCCCTTCTCCTCCTGCCCCCAATCCCTCCCAGCATCAGAGTCTTTTCCAATGAGTCAACTCTTCTCATGAGGTGGCCAAAGTACTGGAGTTTCAGCTTCAGCATCATTCCTTCCAAAGAAATCCCAGGGTTGATCTCCTTCAGAATGGACTGGTTGGATCTCCTTGCAGTCCAAGGGACTCTCAAGAGTCTTCTCCAACACCACAGTTCAAAAGCATCAATTCTTTGGCACTCAGCTTTCTTCACAGTCCAACTCTCACATTAGCCAACCTTTATTTTTTTAATTTTTATTTTTTGGATTTTTTTAAAATATAAATTTATTTATTTTAATTGGAGGCTAATTACTTTACAATATCCTATTGGTTTTGCCATACATCAACATGCATCCGCCACGGGTGTACACATGTTCCCCATCCTGAACCTTCTTCCCAGTACCATCCCTCTAGTCATCCCAGTGCACCAGTAAGCATCCTGTATCTTGCATCAAACCTGGACTTCATTTCATATATGATATTATACATGTTTCAATTCCATTCTCCCAAATCATCCCACCCTCGCCCTCTCCCACAGAGTCCAAAAGACTGTTCTACACATCTGTGTCTCTTTTGCTGTCTCACATACAGGGTTATCGTTACCATCTTTCTAAATTCCATATATATGCATTAGTATACTGTATTGATGTTTTTCTTTCTGGCTTACTTCACTCTGTATAATAGGCTCCAGTTTCATCCACCTCATTAGAACTGATTCAAATGTATTCTTTCTAATGGCTGAGTAGTACTCCATTGTGTATATGTAACACAGCTTTCTTATCCATTCATCTGCTGATGGACATCTAGGTTGCTTCCATGTCCTGGCTATTATAAACAGTGCTGTGATGAACACTGGGGTACACGTGTCTCTTTCAATTCTGGTTTCCTTGGTGTATGCCCAATATTATATTACATTTAACACTTTCCAGCCCTTACAGAGACAGACATCATTATTGACCACATTTACAGATGAGGAATTAAACTTAAAGAGATTAAATAATTTTTCCCAAATGGCACAGTTAATGGCAGAACCAAGATCCAAACCATATCTGGCTGATTCCAGAGCCCTCTCTTCAGTTTTACTCCTCTTCATGTTTAGAAACTCAAGTCATTAGATACTCCAATGAGGACTGCCTCATGCTCACATTATTGAGAATTTGAATAATTGGGTTTTGGATCAATAAATTATGAATCTATTTTGTTTTTACAGAGTTGTAACCCTTTGTGCCTTACAGAGACCACTCTTTTCTGTTACAGAAACACACACACACTCTGGATAGCCAGTGGATACAGTCTCCATATGTTTGAGAAGGATGCAGTCTCTTAAAGAATTACCCACTCCAACTCCTTTTCACACATAGATGGTGAAACTGAGGCTCATAATCTTGTCTAAGATCACAAATCTAGTGGGAGGCAGAGTTGAGAATCCTCTCCACTATTCATTCTGTCTCTCACAATTAGGCATTACCAAGTTCTTTACAGCCACAATTGATTTTTTTCATACACTCATCAATTTTTTAGAGACACTGATAAAATCCCATTACAATATTTCTGTGCAACAAAGCTTTTTCTATGGGGCAGAGAATAGTTCAAAATCATCCTACTTTGTCTTTCAAAGTCACATACAACCTTAAGAGTACATGAAATTCTGAAGATAAATTGTTTTTTTCTGGTGTCCCCATGTGGGAAAAGACTGGCTGTGTATTTTTGTGTCTGTTGTTTCTTTTGAAATTATCTAAGCATACCAAGCTTTTGGTTCTTTTACATGAAAATCACTTGCTCTTTACTAACCCTTTCTTCTCCTGAAATATCAGATCCCTTTTATCACAAGGCTACAGAACACCAAGTCTTGCTCCTAAGAGATATTTTAAGGAGATGCCCAATGCAGAGTCAATCCTCATCATGGCTATATTTGGAAATATCCCATGCATATTTCCTATTCAAAAGAGAAGATTTCTACAATTAATTCATTGGGCTTACCATCTGTGAGCACCTTGTGGATGCTTTCTATAAAATTGGGTGCTGGGAGCAAAGAGATGGACAAAGCAGAAATCCTGCCTTCAGAGAACTCATAGTCAGCCAAAGAAAATGGGTGTACACAATGAAATAGAATTTGATAAGTCCTGTGACAAAGATAAACTCAGAATACATGAAATCTCAAAGAAGGGGCATCTAACTACATTTTCAAATGGCTATGAGACATGAGGTATATCCTGAAGGATGAATACAAATTCTCTAAAAGGATTAGATGAAGAAGGAAGAGGGAACACCCTATGCAAGCACAAGAAGCAGAGGAGAATATAAAAAATACTTAGGAAAGTGGAATCAGTGAAGCATGGAGTTGAAAGGTAGGAAGTGTCTTTGCCATAAACAGGTTTTAGCCTATGGACTGGAGGAAGCCTGCTGACCATTCCATTCATTGATAACTTGCAGTCTCCAAATCATCTGCTCCATCTCAAAGTCCTGTTATCCTTTTGAACAACTTCTATATCCAACCCATTTAGCCTTCATTTTTCTTAGCTTTTACTCAGCTCTAATGACTTTGCTTCATTTTTGTATTAGGAACAGTCTTCATTCTTCCTTCAGTTCAGTTCAGTTCAGTCGCTCAGTCATGTCCGACTCTTTGCGACCCCATGAATTGCAGCATGCCAGGCCTACCTGTCCATCACCAACTCCCGGAGTTCACCAAGACTCACATCCATCGAGTCAGTGATGCCATCCAGCCATCTCATCCTCAGTCGTCCCCTTCTCCTCCTGCCCCCAATCCCTCCCAGCATCAGTCTTTTCCAATGAGTCAATTCTTTGCATGAGATGGCAAAGTACTGGAGTTTCAGCTTCAGCATCATTCCTTCCAAAGAAATCCCAGGGCTGATCTCCTTCAGAATGGACTGGTTGGATCTCCTTGCAGTCCAAGGGACTCTCAAGAGTCTTCTCCAACACCACAGTTCAAAAGCATCAATTCTTTGGTGCTCAGCTTTCTTCACAGTCCAACTCTCACATCCATACATGACTACTGGAAAAACCATAGCCTTGACTAGACAGACCTTTGTTAGCAAAGTAATGTCTCTACTTTTGAATATGCTATCTAGGTTGGTCATAACTTTCCTTCCAAGAAGTAAGCGTCTTTTAATTTCATGGCTGCAGTCACCATCTGCAGTGATTTTGAAGCCCCAAAAAATAAAGTCTGACACTGTTTCCACTATTTCCCCATCTATTTCCCATCTTCCTTACTAGTATTTAAAAGAAAAAAAAAAAGGTTATCCCTTCCTTTGTACAATACCATTCTTTCAACCTGGGCTTTTGAGCTTATCCTTTCCCTGCATCTTTGAGTCACTGCCCATAAATTGTCCTCTCTTCATCTTCTTTTCAACATGTTAGTTTTAACACTTTCCTATGTATCCTCACTCATTTTTTCAGTATGTCATGTTTACTACCAAAATCCACACTATGCATTAGAATCTCAAAAGATGAATTAGAAGGAAATGCAATCTTTAAGGAGTTCAGTTCAACAAAGAAAAGAGACATAAAAACAAATGTAATGATGGTACCAATGAATTTATTTGAAGAGCAGCAATGGAGACACAGACACATAGAACAGATTTTAAGGACACAGGGTGTGGGAAGAGAGGGTGGCATGAATGGAGAGAGTACCATGAAAACATATACACTACCATATGTAAACAGATACCCAGTGGGAATTTGCTGTATGGCTCAGGGAACTCAAACTGGGGATCTGTGAAAACCTAGAGGGAGGGGAGGAGTTGGGAGGTGGGAGGAAGTTTCAAGAGGGAGGGGACATATGTATACCTATGGCTGATACATGTTGATGTATGGCAGAAACCAATACAATAGTGTAAAGCAATTATTGCTCAATAAAAAATAAATTAAAAAAAACCAAACATCAGTTCAGTTCAGTTGCTCAGTCGTGTCTGACTCTTTGCAACCCCATGAATCGCAGCACGCCAGGCCTCCCTGTCCATCACCAACTCCCGAAGTTCAATCAAACTCACGCCCATCGAGTCAGTGATGCCATCCAGCCATCTCATCCTCTGTCGTCCCCTTCTCCTCCCGCCCCCAATCCCTCCCAGCATCAGAGTCTTTTCCAATGAGTCAACTCTTCGCATGAGGTGGCCAAAGTACTTCGCATGAGGTGGCCAAAGTACAAAGTACACAATATATCTACTACTGCGGGCAGGAATCCCTCAGAAGAAATGGAGTAGCCATTATGGTCAACAAAAGAGTCCGAAATGCAGTACTTGGATGCAATCTCAAAAACGACAGAATGATCTCTGTTCGTTTCCAAGGCAAACCATTCAATATCACAGTAATCCAAGTCTATGCCCCAACCAGTAACGCTGAAGAAACTGAAGTTGAACGGTTCTATGAAGACCTACAAGACCTTTTAGAACTAACACCCAAAAAAGCTGTCCTTTTCATTATAGGGGACTGGAATGCAAAAGTAGGAAGTCAAGAAACACCTGGAGTAACAAGCAAATTTGGTCTTGGAATGCGGAGTGAAGCAGGGCAAAGACTAATAGAGTTTTGCCAAGAAAATGCACTGGTCATAACAAACACCTTCTTCCAACAACACAAGAGAAGACTCTACACATGGACATCACCAGATGGGCAGCACCAAAATCAGAGTGATTATATTCTTTGCAGCCAAAGATGGAGAAGCTCTATACAGTCAACAAAAACAAGACCAGGAGCTGACTGTGGCTCAGATCATGAACTCCTGATTACCAAATTCAGACTTAAATTGAAGAAAGTAGGGAAAACCGCTAGACCATTCAGGTATGACCTAAATCAAATCCCTTATGATTATACAGTGGAAGTGAGGAATAGATTTAAGGGACTAGATCTGATAGATAGAGTGCCTGATGGATGGAGGTTCGTGACATCGTACAGGAGACAGGGCTCTAGACCATCCCCATGGAAAAGAAATGCAAAAGAGCAAAATGGCTGTCTGAGGAGGCCTTACAAATAGCTATGAAAAGAAGAGAAGTGAAAAGCAAAGGAGAAAAGGAAAGATATAAGCATCTGAATGCAGATTTCTAAAGAATAGCAAGAAGAGATGAGAGCCTTCCTCAGTGATCAACGCAAAGAAATAGAGGAAAAGAAAAGAATGGGAAAGACTAGAGATCTCTTCAAGAAAATTAGATACCAAGGGAACATTTCATGCAAAGATGGGCTCGATAAAGGACAGAAATGGTATGGACCTAACAGAAGCAGAAGATATTAAGAAGAAGTGGCAAGAATACACAGAAGAACTGTACACAAACAAATATAAGTAAGTGCAATTTATTTAGTCTATACAGTATAGTATGTGACATAGTTCAGCAGAATCCTGAACATCCACAATTAGTGCAGAGTTTATTTGTATGATCCATGAAGTGCCAAGAGAAACTATTTTTATTCTTTTTTTAACCTAAGAAAGAAGCAACTCTGCCCACTGAATAATATTTGTAATGATCCATCTACAGGCATTAAGAATATCATTTATAGTGCTCCAAATCTGCTGATACTTCTTTCCTCCCCAACTTAGTTAATAATACTTTCAAACCATAAATCTGGGAGTTACCCTGGATACCTACATCATCACTTATATCTAATCTATAAAGTCTTAGACTTCAAACTATGTCTTAAATCCATCTGCTATCAGCCACCTCTATCATCAGCCTGCATGATCTTGTCTGGACACTGCAATTGCTTCCAAACTGGTGTTTGCACTTCTACTGATGCTGCCTTTTGAGCCATTCTTAACTTACCAATCAAAATTATATCTTTAATTATAAATATCATGCCAGAATTCCACTTTAAAGCTCTCAATGGTTATTTCTTTCATAAACTTAAAAGTCTTTGATATGACCAAAACAGATCCCTGAGAGATCTTTCCTCTTCCAACTTATCAAATGTGAAATATACACCACCACTCTTGCTACCAAGCTCTGACCCACTTGCCCTTCTTTAAGAGCACCAAACTAGTTCACACCTGGGAGACCTTACACAGGCAGATCCAACTATCTAGGAGGGTTTTCTACTCAGTCTTCACCCAGCCAATTCCCTCTTACCCATCAGAGTTCCATTTCAAAGTCACTCCACAGGGGACCTTCAACAATCACAAATTGAATCAGATCTACCCTACATGTCCTACAGCATCCTAGTCTTCTTTAGATTTCAGAGCACAGTATATAATCAGACATGTGTTTGTGTGAATATTTATTTAATATCTCTCTCCCCTAATAGAGTATATGCTCCATGCTCTATGTGAGCAAAACCTACAGGTGTTTTCTTCACAAATATATTAGCAGCATTGAACATAATGCCTGATAGAGTATGGGTGTTCAATAAATATTTGTAAGTAAGTGAATGAAAGAAAAAGCCAGGAAGTAAGGACAAAGAGAGAACTACTACACTGATAATCACATTAGAGAGACAAGTAGCACAGAGTCATTCCAGAGTCATTTTAAGTTCTCTATACATTCTCCTCACCTTTACTTTTTTTAAAAACAGCTTTGTTGAGATCTAATTCACATCTCATACCATTTGCCCATTTATTTATTTATTTATTTATTTTTAAAACAAGCTAAGATATTATTTTATTAGTCCAGGTTGGCAATGATGATGTTTCAGAACAAGGTGGTGGCTCTGAAAGTGGTGACATATAGAAAGAATCTGAATACATACTCTTGAAACAGAGGCCTTGTGTCAAAAAGATATAATGGGCTCCTGCGAAACAGTCAAACAAATACTGTGTTAAATGGATATGTATTATTTGGTTAGTGAAGAATTTAAGACAAGCTGAGAAACTCCAGAGAGATGTAATAAAACTAAGCAGCTGGACAGCTTGGTGGCAAAATAAGTTTAGTATACACACCAGAGAATAGAATACATTTCAAGATCTGTTTCAATATAAATCCACTATCTGTTTTGTGATGATTGTAGTCACTGGGAAAATAAATATCGAAGATATCCTTGTACTTTGTTCATTTACAACATCTCATTTAGAAAATTATTGAGTATTTAAATAGTTCTTTATATTCTATACATACATCACCTAAGATTCTAAAATTATATGGAAGAGTGAAGGGCAATAATAACCAAGACATTCCCGAAGAAGAACGAGATAGGATTTATCTCATATGTTGAGTATATTTTATATATTAAGTATATCTATGCAGTGGTTGTCAAGCTATGTTATGCTTTTTCAGTGGTATAGATTTAGGGATTGATGAATAGAATAGTAGAAAACAGTAAAGAAGTCCAGAAACAGACCCATGCTCACTTGAAAACCAGAAATAGAACTGTCATGTCCCCTCCAAGGGGGAAAATCACCAGTGCATAGTTTAGGGATGGCAATGTATCCACGTGAGAAACAAGAAACGGTATCTATCCATGTGAGCAAAAGGAAAGAGGTCTCTATCTCAACTGATGATAAACAGCAATTTGCTCCATATGAGTAGTAGTCAAGTCAAAGTCACTCAGTCGTGTCAACTCTTGCAACACCATGGACTGCAGCCCACAAGGTTCCTCTGTCCATGGGATTCTCCAGGCAAGAATATTGGAGTGGGTTGCCATTTCCTTCTCCATCATTTGCCCATTTAAAGTACACAATTCAACATTGCTCTGTATATTCACGATGGCTCAGACAGTAAAGCATCTGTCCACAATGTGGGAGACCCAGGTTCAATCCCTGGGTCGGGAAGATCCCCTGGAGAAGGAAATGGCAACCCACTCCTGTACTCTTGACTGGAGAATCCCATGGATGGGCTACAGGCCATGGGGTCACAAAGAGTTGGCCATGACTGAGTGACTTCACTTTCACTTTTTCACTTTCTGTATATTCACAGAGCTGTGTGAACACCATAACTTCATCCCATACCCTTTAACAGTCACTCCCAAAACCCCTCAGCCCTAGGCAACCACCAATCTACTTTCTGTCCCTATAGGTTTTCCTATGCCAGACATTTCACATCATGGAATCATAAAATATGTGTCCTCCTATGACTGCCTTCTTTTACTTAATATTTTTCCAAGTTCATCCACTCATGATACATGTTGTAGCACATATGATTATTTCAGTTATTTTTACCTGCCAAATAGTATTCCATTGTATGGATATACTACATTTTATTTATCCATTCATCAGTTGATGGGCATTTAGGTTTTTTCCACTTTTTGGCTATTATCAATAATACTGCTATGATCATTTGTATGCAATATTTTGTGTAGACGTAAGTTTTCATTTCTCTTGAAGTTTTTGTGTAGACATAAATTCTCATTTCTATATAATCTAGAAGTAAAATTGCTGGATCATTAGTAACTTTGTTTAGCCTTTTAAGGAAATGCCAAACTGTTTTCCAAAGTGAGTTCTCCATCTAACAATCCTACCAGCAACACACAGGAGGGTTCCTATTTCTCCACAACCTCACTCACACTTGTTATTATTATTATTATTTTAACTCTAGCCTTTTAGAGTGTGAAGTAATAAGTTTTCATGGTTTTCCTTTGTATTTCACTTATGGTAATGACACTAGGCATCTTTTCATGTGATTATTGACCGTCTATAGTCTCTTTGCCTTACTTGCAAAAGCCCCAACCTATGGTAAATAGACTATGTTAAGTACAATCATATCCCTCATGGAAGATAATATATATATTCCTTTATAATACATGTATTGCATTGCTACTGATTAGCTGGCAAAATGTTATATTTTATAAACATTTAATTAAATGTGTACTGATTTCAATTTTGTGATTTTATTTTCCTATTTTTAGATCAATAGAACATCTTTTCAGCAGTCCAACATCATTGTGGTTCACACCTATGGTTCTTAATGGTCATTTCTATTCAATGGCAAAAGAGACTACTGGCATTTTGCAGCAGATAATAAGGAAATAAAAGCCGTGCCATATTGCCTGAAGGGGTTATGAGCGTGTAGAAGAATAATAATCCAGGCCAAATCAGAGTTATTGCCTTAACTTTATTCTTTACAGTTTATTTCCAGTTTTAGAGGAAGGAGAAACTAAAAAGTAATATGATAACTCACTATATAGCCATTTTCATTTGTCAAATAACTGTACATATTGTAATTTATATTTTTATTTCACAATATTAATTATCAAAAAATTATTTTGCTATCTTCCTAACACCCCTACTTATAAACCACCTTCCAAAAAATTAGAATTTACTTAGTGCCTCTGTGCACCATGCTACATACCTGATATTCATTATTTCCCAATTTCTCCCTGGGAGGGGTTTGACTGAACATTCTCCTAACTCTGGCTTGAGGATCTGGCTTCTAATCAGCCTGCATCAGCTGCTGACCATGATGTTCCCCTTCGGGACACTAACAGGTCATGACACACTCTCAACTACTGGGAGCCACTAAGAAAAAAACACTATCACTCTTGGCAACTAGGAATTCAGGCCCATTGATTAAGTTCATCTCCTACATCAGACAAGTCTGTCAAGACTAGAAGACATGGCTATTTTATCTAATGTACAGAAACCAACAGTCAAGGAGACATTGGTGACTGCTACCTAGAGATTGACAAGAGGCTACACAAAAAAGAAGTACCGTTAGAATTCAGAGTGACTAAGGAGAGGAATTTTTCTCTATTTCAGGACTACAAAGAATCTCTGACACTACTACTACATCACTGAGCTCGTCAGTCTACTATTTAAACTAGTTTTTTCTTCTTTTTGATTGAAAAAGAAATATATATAGTGACACAAGTGAAACAGAATCCCATGTATACAATGAAAATTAAATCTCCTTCCTACTCTACATCCACCCAATTCCATGCCCTGTAGAACTACTATTAGAAGTTTCTTGTGTACCTATTAAAATATCTTCCATTTACAGGCAACAGACACACAGCTCTGCATCTTGCTTTTTAACAATAGATTCCTATGTTAGCACAAATGTATTTATTTATATCTTACTCTTTAATAGTGGCATAATGTTTCATAGTATGAATCAACCATAATTTACTTAACTGATCACCAGTTGATAGATACATTTTTGTATTGCTATTAGAAATGAGGTTAGAGAAATATCTTTATTTGTAACTTCTTTGACTACCCGCCTTAGGATAAATTTCTGGATGTGGAGTTACTAGGTCACAGGATACATGTGCATCTTCAATTTTGCTAGCATCTATTTGCTCTGCACCCATATTTCACTGATCCACAATGTATGAGGTTGACAGCTTCTTCACTCTTCAACCCCAGATCTTATCAGCAATCTAAATGTTGGCAATCAGGTAGGTATCTCCTTGTTTTGATTTGCATATCTTTAACTGTAACGCTATTGCTTATGTTTGTATAATCCATTCACATTTCTTTCTCTGTGAACAGCTTATTCTTATTCTTTGCCTGTATTCTCACTAAGTTATTATTTTTCCCCATATTAAATCATCTAGTGCTACTTTGGCTTAAAATGACTGTTATAGAAAATAATATCTTTTCTTTCTTCAAGAAATATAAGAACCACTTGAGAGTTTAAGCTATTCTCTGTAGATTTATAAAGGCAAGATTATTTTTTTAAGTCACATATTCTGTTTCTACCACTACAAGGAAGGCCACACAAGGTATCTCATAATTTTACACTTATTGAGTTATCATTTCAAACTTGATAAGCCTGATTAGAGCCTGGAAAACCTTTCAACCCTAATCAGATGAATATTTAATATTAAGGTAGACTCCCTTGAATTTTCACTACCTCTTTATTTTCCTGCTTTATACATTTTTGACAAGAAGAATCTTCTTCTTTGATTCCTCTGTAATTAATCTCCATTTAGTCAAATTCTTCACATCAAAGAGTACTTGGCTTAAGGTGGATATTCCATAAACATTTAGGGGGCTCTTGAACCTATATGTGGGTAGCGTCAGGCCTCCTTTAGAATCCCTTTTCATTCATATGTGTGCTACTCTACTGCTTACAAGAACACCAAGTGATGCCCCTATTTCTTGATAACAAAATCATGGGGTCCATTCCCATCTTATCCTCATCGTACACTATGCAGATACTTCAGAAAAATCCATGACATTTTATTGCACTTAGTTTATTTGATATTTACATACCTATCCATCCTACTAGACTGGAAACTCCCTGAAAACCAAGCTATGTCTAATTCATATCTATATTTACTGCCCAGCATAGACCCTAGCACATGGAAAGGCCTCAGTAAATACACTGAATGAACAAAGAAATGAAGTTGTACTACCTCTTCACTTACTACTAGTTAACACAAGACTAGAGGTAACCTTTCCCCATTCACAATATATTTGAGGAGAATTCTCGAATAGATCCCTTTCCCCAGAAGCAGGAAGATAATCAGGCTTTTCTGAAAATAAATCAGGAAAAGTTTTTGGAGCCTAATCAACCGTTGTAAGATCTCCCTCAGTGCTTACTATAAGCTAAATTACATAAAAATCCAAGTTTGAAATATGATATAAAGTAACTTAAAACATTTAATAGGATACTGAATTCTCATAAGGCAATTGCTCTCTTTCCATGGTTAAAAGATGCATTGTTTACCATCAGCCAAAAGAGGCAACTGATTATATGAAAAATAAATATATAACTAAAAGTGAAAGCTGTTGTTAATAGACACTAGGATCTCTTAAGAAGCCAATCTGCCTTGGCATATCTGTGCTGCAGTTTCTATCTCCTTCTATCCTGAGACAGTTGTATTTTTGGTTTCATAGTATAGGAAAGCCTCCAGCCAGAAGGGCATCAGTATGCAGCCCAGCATCAAGAGAGAAGTCTCCTAGGGATGCAGGAGCAGACTTCATTCCCAGCTTGAATTGTTTTCTTAGTGGAATTCTACAAGATGGAAAAAAAAGTTTTTGCTCAATTCTGTATGTACTGAAGCTTGCCACAACAAACTGATTAGACTGACAGCTTGGTTTGAGGTCCTAGGAGAAATACAATTGAATAGGTGCTAGGAGACTTGAGGGGAACCAGCCAACTGCTGGTGTTGAGTGACTGATAAGAAGTAGCCTGGAGTCATGGAGTTTAAAGCTGGAGAGGAACATCTTAATAATCACAGATGTGAACCAGGTGAGAAAACTAAAACCTGGTTGGTACCAGCTTTTCCTAGGTAGAACTGTAAACAGGAGCTAAAGAAATGGAGATGGTGGGTGTTGATTCCTCTTTTCAAAAGTTTGATGTTGAAAGGGAAGGAGGTAATTGGAGCTCTTTAAATACTTCATGACATGGCAAGGATTGTTGTCATAAGGATCTCACCAATGGAAAAACTGTGAATGATTTGGGATTATTTTAAGAATCACAGTCATGATGAAAGGATGATGATATAGTAAGTTACAGAAAGTCAACTATTTTGATAGCCAGAAAGATACCATTTGGGTTGCACATGTTTTGTGTTATGTCCTCTTTGCCACCCCATGGACTGTAGCCCACAGGCTCCTCTATCCATGGGGATTCTCCAGGCAAGAATACTGGAGTGGGTTGCCATGCCCTCATCCAAGGGATCTTCCCATCCCAGGGATCAAACCCAGGTCTCCCGCATTGCAGGTGGATTCTTTACCATCTGAGCACCAGGGAAACCCACATATGCTTTAGATGTACAAGTTCATTCTGCCTCTGTCTTTGGGGACCTAAGATCATTAGTTCCTATAGAATTTATGGAAACAAAGATGTTTAAAATCTAATCCCCAAAACCTATGAATGTATCACCTTATATGGCAAAAGGAACTTGGCAGATGTGATTAAGAAATGAAATGGGAAGCATATCCTGAATTATGCAGGTGGGCCCAGTGTAATCACAAAGGTCTTTATAAGAGAGAGGCAGGAGGGTGTGAGTAAGAGAAGGAGATGTGACTATAGAAGTAGAGATCAGAATGAAATGAAGAAGGGGTCATGAGCCAAAGAATGCACACAGCCCACAGAAGCTAAAAAAGGCCAATAAATGAATGAATTCTTCCCCAGAATCTTTACAAGGAACATACCGTGTTGACACCTTGGATTTTGAAACTTCTGACCTCAAAACTGTGAGATAAATTTGTGTTGTTTTAAGCTGCTAAATTTGTAGTGATTTGTACACCAGCAACTGGACATTAACACAGAATCTAAAGTGGATTTTGAAGAGAAGATTAATTTGCACATTTAATGGACTTCAGCTCTAGATCAGTGGGGACTATAGACATTATTAATATGCAGCTGTGCTCTGACCACCACTATTCACCAACCCAACCACAATCTTCTACAACTCTATGCCATGAGCTCATTCTGTTCCCTCGGCCTACTGTTCCCTTTTGTCCTTTTCCACCTGTCATATTCCCACTCATCTTTTAAAGCAATTCAAGTGTTATGACCTTGTCTATAATGGCTTCTTATATGCATGCTGTTAAGGAAATTAAAATGGAAGTAGTCTTGTTCAGGCTTCAGAAGTAAGGGAACAGGCCTCTGACCAATTTCTGACCTTGCCTGGACCCTGCCTGGACTACCTGCCTGCTTGCAAACACATCAAGGGTTACCAGCTAGTCAAGTGGCATTTTAGATAAGAAAGAGTCTTGGGATTTCTTAAGCCCCTGGGGGCCCGGAAACCCCATGTCCCACTCCCCCAACTTCAGGGTCCAACAAAATCTTACAACTCACAAGGTGAAACAAACAGCATTGTAAAAGTTAAAGAAAAACCAGAGGACTTCTGCACTAAAACTGATGATGGCATCAGTTTTCAGCCTGGCATTATAAGTGGGAGCCCCCAAAATTGCAATCTGAAGTCTAACCTGTAGGGTGGATGCACCATCTGAGACCTTTTCCCAGTGAAGACCCCAGACTGCTGCTAATGTGAGACTTCCCAGCGCTGTTCAAGTCTGGGTGTAGGTGTCAGCTCAATTTGGTGATGTATATGCTGTTACCCGTCTCTACCATTTCTATTTATTTCCCTAATGATTGTATATTGAAATTAAGTTAAACAATCTTCTATTAAAAGTTGAAACTGTTTCTTTGTGTGTAGCGAGTGGTTCTTTTAAGGAATTCTTCCAACCTAAAACGAAAGTAAAACTTTCAGCAAAACACATGCCTCCAGGAAGACAAGATTTCCTCCTTTGTTCCATCAGAATTCTGCTTTGCCCCTTGCTGTAGTCGGACTGTCGTCAAATGTATCTCATGTCACCCCTACCACATCCTCTGCCTTGGTCTGAGTCTTCACAGGGGTAAATATTAATCCAATCAATAGGGCTTTCCTGGTGCTCTAGTGGTTAAGAATCCACCTTGCAATGCAAGGGACACCAGTTAGATCCATGATCCAGGAAGATCCCGCCTGCCACAAAGCAATTAAGCCCACGAGACACAGCTACTGAGCTCATACATCACAACTACTTAAGCCCTAGATCCCATGCTCTGCAACAAGAGAAACCACAGCAATGAGAAGCCCGCGCACCACAACAAAGAGTAGCCCCCACTCACCATAACTAGAGAAAGACTGTATGCAGCAATTAAGACCCACCACAGCCAAAAATAAATAAATAAATAGATAATTCTTTTTAAAAAAATCTAATCCCCAGTTGGTAGAATATAAGGCAGTTTGTGGGTTAAAGATCTCCCTGTTATTTGTTACAAATATTCTTGCAAATCATTAGTACCACACTGTTTCGATTACTGTTCAGTTCAGTTCAGTTCAGTCCCTCAGTCATGTCCGACTCTTTGCGACCCCATGATTTGCAGCACGCCAGGCCTCCCTGTCCATCACCAACTCCCGGAGTTCAACCAAACTCGTGTCCATCAAGTCGGTGATGCCATCCAGCCATCTCATCTTCTATTGTCCCCTTCTCGTCCTGCCCCCAATCCCTCCCAGCATCAGAGTCTTTTCCAGTGAATCAACTCTTTGCATGAGGTGGCCAAAGTATTGGAGTTTCAGCTTTAGTATCAGTCCTTCCAATGAACACCCAGGACTGATCTCCTTTAGAATGGACTGGTTGGATCTCCTTGCAGTCCAAGGGACTCTCAAGAGTCTTCTCCAACACCACAGTTAAAACCATCGATTCTTCGGCACTCAGCTTTCTTCACAGTCCAACTCTCACATCCATACATGACCACTGGAAAGACCATAGCCTTGACTAGACAGACCTTTGTTGGCAAAGTAATGTCTCTGCTTTTTAATATGCTATCTAGGTTGGTCATAACTTTCCTTCCAAAGAGTAAGCATCTTTTAATTTCATGGCTACAGTCACCATCCGCAGTGATTTTGGAGCCCCCCATAATAAAGTCTGACACTGTTTCCACTGTTTCCCCATCTATTTCCCATGAAGTGATGGGACCGGATGCCATGATCTTAGTTTTCTGAATGTTGAGCTTTAAACCAACTTTTTCACTCCTCTTTCACTTTCACCAAGAGGCTTTTTAGTTCCTCTTCACTTTCTGCCATAAGGGTGGTGTCATCTGCATATCTGAGGTTATTGATTACTATAGTAATCAGTAATTCACACCTCCATATGTAGGTATAGATTGAGTGTTGTCTGTGAAAGGAGGTGGGTCAAGGTCTTCCAAAGCTACCATCTTGGATTCCTTTCTGGGTCACATTTTATATCTTTAACATCTCTGCTTAACAAACTTGATCTTTCCTCTAGCCTCTTAAGTATAGTTATAACAACTATTTTAATAGTCTTATTTACCAATTCTGTTGTGTCACTTGGGGGTCAGTTTTTATCAAATAAACATCATCCTCAGTATGGGACATATATTGTTTTCATCACAGGGAATTTTCTATTGGAAGCCAGATATTATGAATTTTACACTGTAAAGTACTGGATATTTTGTATTCCTATAAGTATTCGTGAACTTTGTTCTGGAATATAATTCAGTTATTTGGAAATAAGTTGATTTTCTTGAGACTTTAAAACTGTTTATGTATCCTGTTTTTTGCTCCTGATTGCCACCTCATTAAACTCTAGAAATAGTTCAACTTTGGATCTTAGCTAAGGCTTCTTTGAAATAATTGTATGCCTTCTTCTTTTTTTAATGTAAGAATATTAACTTCTACCTGGCATAAGGAAAGATATAATACCTTAATAATGCTTTTATGTGAGTTTACAGAAAACATTTGAGGATGATTTAGGTTTTACCATTCCTTGCAGGGATGTAAAACAGAATGACAAGTCCTTTTCACACCTTAGATTCTATTTGTGTCTACTTTGTAATCTATTTTTATGGCTACAATCCAGTTTCACCTCCCTAGGTTGTATTTAATAGTGTCTTGACTTTGAGTCAGGTAGGATAGAAGAGACTTGCTGTGGGGTGAGTTAACCTGGCCAAACACAGACTCCTGTGTCATTTAAGAGGTTGTAAGAAAGGACTCTCTCATTTTGGTATTGGATATGTTGGGTGCACATGCACACACACGCGCGCGCACACACACACGCATGCACACACAGAGTAAATTCTATCTTCACTTGGAGCCCTGGGGCATGTAAACAGCCATAAGAAAATCTCCTAGGCTTACAGGGTAGGGAGAGCTAACCCTCTCCTATGTATTAACAGAAGTGCCAGATGGCAGCTATCTCTCCTAATAATTACCAGATGGCATGTAGCTATGCCCTGTGGTACAGGAAAGAGGAAACTGGGTTGATTGTGTATTTTCTACACTTAAGCTCTTTCTTACTTGATTGAAATTTGTTCATGCTATTAGTCATATATCTATGTAAGAAGGACTTAAAGAATGTGACCAGAACTTTATCGTGCCTGAACAGAGCATATATCTTAATTTCATGAAGTTTTAGCATATTATACAAGATAATAACTTTCTAGTTTGCTAAGCAGCTCATAGATTTCTGTTCACATGTATTCTAAGTCATGATATCTGTTTGTACCATGCTGTGATACATTCTAAAACCTTTTGCCCAGATGTTTTCAGGAATGATAAAACGTCTAGAGAACTGAAGTTTAGTATTTTCGGTAGCAGAATTTTTATTGTAAAATTTCAAAATAAATGTAATTGTATGCTAAACATATATTAATTTTGCTGTTAGAGACATTAGTTATGATACATGTACAGTTGATGCTGTGGAAACAAATGAGATCAAAAGCAGAATGAACCTTAATCCTAGAACAAAAGCTTACAACAATTAAAAAAATAAGCTGTAATAGATATCCTTTTTATTAACAGATTATAATGACTGAATGGGAATGAAGAACCTAGTATTATAACCAAAACCAAACTATGACAACATTAACCTAACATATTTCTGTGGATTCCTTAAATTATTTGGGTCCTGAATGGTAATATGCCTCTTTATATCTAATATTTTGTATGTATTTGGCTGTTAGGTTTAACTTTCTTGAATTAAATATGTAGGACCATAATGTATAGAGATGATATACAGTATTTTGAAAAGTTTCTGTGTCACTGGCAATAGTTTCTAAATTGCTTTTTTGTAAAGACTGACATTTTATTTTGTGATTCCATCTCCTGTTTAGTGCTTTTGCCTAACAGGCTGATTACAGCCTTTCATTCTCTATTTTAATGTATACAGGTGTTTTTTATATTTTAATGTAATATAGGCTACATGGGCAAACAATGCCATATAAGAATTAATGGGCTAGAGCTCACTGATGAATTTGATAGGGTTTCAGGATTCAAAGTTAATACACAGAAATCTCTTGCATTTCTATACACTAACAACAAAAGATCAGTTCAGTTCAGTTCAGTTGCTCAGTCATGTCTGACTCTTTGCAACCCCATAGACTATAGCACGCCAGGCCTCCCTGTCCATCGCCAACTCCCAGAGTTTACTCAAACTCACGTCCAATGAGTTGGTGATGCCATCCAGCCATCTCATCCTCTGTCGTCCCCCTCCCCTCCCGCCTTCAATCTTTCCCAGCATCAGAGTCTTTTCTAATAAGTCAGTTCTATGCATCAGGTGGCCAAAGTATTGGAGTTTCAGCTTCAGCATCAGTCCTTCCAATGAATATTCAGGACTGATTTCCTTTAGGATGGACTGATTGGATCTCCTTGCAGTCCAAGGGACTCTCAAGAGTCTTCTCCAACACCATAGTTCAAAAGCATCAATTCTTCAATGCTCAGACTTCTTTATGGTCTAACTCTCATATCTATACATGACTACTGGAAAAACCATAGCTTTGACTAGATAGACCTTTGTTGGCAAAGTAATGTCTCTACTTTTTTAATAATCTGTCTAGGTTGGTCATAACTTTCCTTGCAAGGAGCAAGCATCTTTTAATTTCATGGCTACAGTCACCATCTATAGTGATTTTGGAGCCTCAAAAAATAAAGTCAGCCACTGTTTCCCCATCTATTTGCCATGAACAAAAGATAGGGAAGAGAAATTAAGAAACAAAAAAAAACAATCCCGTTTACCATTACATGAAAAAGAATAAAATACCCAGGAATAAACCTACCTAAGGAGGCAAAAGACCTGTACTCAAAAAACTACAAGTTGCTGATGAAAGAAATCAAAGGTGAAACAAACAGATAGATATACCATGTTCTTGGATTTGAAGAATCAATATTGTGAAAATTATTATACTACCCAAAGCAATCTATAGATTCAATGCTCAGTAGTGTCTGACTCTTTGCAACCCCATAACCTAGCAGGCTCCTCTGTCCATGGGATTTTCCAGGCAAGAGTATTGGAGTGGGTTGCCATTTCCTTCTCCAGGGGATCTTCCCAACCCAGGGATCAAACCCAGGCCTCCCGCATTGCAGGTAGATGCTTTACCATCTGACACACCAGGGAAGCCTTAGATTCAATGCAATACCTATCAAATTATCAGTGACATCTTTCACAGAACTAGAACAAAAAATTTTACAATTGCATGTAAACACAAAAGACTCCAAATAGCCAAAGCAATCTTGAAAAACAAAAATGGAGCTGGAGGAATCAGTCTCCCTGCCTTCAGACTATATAGCAATCACACAGCCATCAAAGTGGTATGGTATTGGTACAAAAACAGAAATATAGATCAATGGAATAGGATATAAAGTCCAGAGACAAACCCACATACCTACAGTCACCTAATCTTTGACAAGGGAGTTAAGAACAGGCAATGGAGAAAATATGGTCTATTCAGTAAATGGTGCTGGGAAACTGGACAGCTACACATAAAAGAATGAAATTAGAACACTAATACCATATACAAAAATAAACTCAAAATGGATTAAAGATCTAAATGTAAAGCCAGATACTATAAAAACTCTTACAGGAAAACATAGGCAGAACACCCTGACATAAATCTCAGCAATAGTTTTTATGATCTACCTCCTAGAGTAATGAAAATACAAATAAACAAACAGGACCTAGTAAACTTAATAACTTTTGTACAGCAAAGGAAACCATAAACAAACCAAAAAGGCAACCCTCAGAATGGGGGAAAATATTTGCAAATGATGGAATGAACCTACAAGGGATTAATCTCCAAAACACAGAAACAGCTCATGTAGCTCAATATTAAAAAAAAAAAAAAAAGAAAATAAAAGGGCAAACAACCCAATCAAAAAATGGGCAGAAGATCTAAAAAGACATTTTTCCAAAGAAGATACACAGATGGCCAAAAAGTACATGGGAAGATGCTCAACATCACTGTGAAAGAGATGCAAATCAAAACTACAAAGAGGTAGTAGACCACCTTACATTGGTCAGAATAGCCATCATTAAATAAATCTATAAACAATACATGGTGGAGAGAGTGTGGAGAAAAGGGACTCTGACATTGTTGGTGGGAATATAAACTGGTATAACCATTATGGAGAACACTATGGAGGCTTCTTAGAAAACTAAATACAGAACTACTGTATGACCCAGCAATCCTACTCTTGGGCATATATCTGGAGAAAATCATAATTCAAAAAGATATATATACACCAGTGTTCACTGCAACACTATTTATAATAGTCAACACATGGAAGCAACCTAAATGTCTATCAACAGAGAAGTGGATAAGGAAGATGTGGTACATATATATATATAATGGAATATTACTCATCCATATAAAAGAATGAAATAATGCCCTTTGCAGCAGCATGGATGGACCTAGAGATTGTCACGCTGAGTGAAGTAAGTCAGACAGAGAAAGACAAATATCATATGATACTGCTTATATGTGGAATTTTAAAAATGGGTACATGAACTTATTTACAAAACAGAAATAGATACAGAAAACAAACTTACAGTCACCAAGGGGGAAAGCAGGGGAGGGATAAACTGGAAGACTTGGATTGACATATACACACACTGTATATAAAACAGATAATTAATAGGAACCTATTGTATAACACAGGGGATCTATGCAATACTCTGTAATAACCCATATGGGAAAAGAATCCAAAGAAGAGTGGATATATGTATAACTGATTCACTTTGCTGTATAACTGAAACTAGCATAATATTATAAATCAACTATACCCCAATAAAATTAATTTTAAAAAAAGAAATAATGGTAAGTTAAATGGCATTGGCCAGTCCATTCTGAAGGAGATCAGCCCTGGGATTTCTTTGGAAGGAATGATGCTAAAGCTGAAACTCCAGTACTTTGGCCACCTCATGAGAAGAGTTGACTCGTTGGAAAAGACTCTGATGCTGGGAGGGATTGGGGGCAGGAGGAGAAGGGGACGACATCACTGACTCGATGGACATGGGTTTGAGTGAACTCTGGGAGTTGGTGATGGACAGGGAGGCCTGGTGTGCTGTGATTCATGGGGTTGCAAAGAGTCGGCCAAGACTGAGCAATTGAACTGAACTGAACTGAAATGGTATTGGCAATCCACATACAAAAGAATGAAGTTGGACCCTTATCTTATACCATACACAAAAATTAACTCTAAATGGGTCAAAGACCTAAACATAAGAGCTAAAGCTATAAAACTCTTAGAAATCATAGAGAAAAATCTTCATGACATTGGATTTGGCAATGATTTCTTGGATATGACACCAAAAACACAACCAACAAACATAAAAATAGATAAATTGTGCTATATCGAAATTTAAAACTCCTATGCATCAAAGTCCATGGGGTCGCAAAGAGTCAGAGACGACTGAGGGACTTACACACACGCATCAAAGGATACAAATAATAGAATATAAAGACAACCCACAAATGGATAGAAAATATTAGCAAATCATATACATAAGGGGTTAATATTCAGAATATACAAATAACTCCTACAACTCAACAAAAAACATTGTACAGACATTTTTCCAAAGATGATACACAAGTGGCCAACCAGCACATGAAAGGATACTCAGTATCACTAATTATCAGCAAAATGAGCATCAAGACAACAAGGATGGTTACTATCCCCAGAAAAGAAAGAAAAGGAGAATAACAAATGTCAGTGAGGATGCAGACAAAGTTGAACCCTGTACACTCTTGTTGAGAATGTAACACGGTAAAGCTGCTACAGAAAACAGTACAGCAGATTCTAAGAAAATAAATAAATAAAACTAGAATTACTATATGATCTATCAAGTCCCACTTCTGGGTCTTGAAGAGATATTTGTACCTGTATCCATGTATATATCAACAGATAAGTAAATAAACAATGGGATACCATTAAGCCTTCAAAAAAAATTCTGACACATGCTATAACATGGATGAATCTTGAAGAAATTATACTAAATGAAATAAGTCACAAAATAAAATAAGATGTAATTCAACTTGAGGTATCTTAAGGAATCAAATTCATAAAGACAGAAAGTAGAATGGTGGTTTCCAGGGGCTGGAAGGGAAGGGGAAGACAAGCGTTACTATTTAAAGGGCATAGGATTTATGTTTTGCAAGAGGAAAAGAGTTCTAAAGGTTGGTAGCTGACACTGTAAGTATGCTTATCACTACTGAACTGCACACTTGTAAATGGTCAAGGTTGTTAACTTTGTATTACATATATTTTAATACACTTTAAAAATTTTTTTAATGTTTTAATCAATTAGTGCTATAACTTTCATGTATGGATTTATTTGTAGACATTAATTTAATTTCCTTGGAATTAAATATCCAAGAGTGCAAATGTGGGGTCATATGGTAGTTTCATGTTTAGTTTTTAAAGAAACAGCCAAGTTGTTTTCCAGAGTAACTAGACCATTATATACTCCACAGCAATGAATGATCCAATTTCTCTTAATCTTCTCCAAAATTTTGGTATTATCACTCTACGATTTTAGCCATTCCATAGGTATGCAGCAATATCTCATTGCAGTCTCAATTTGCATTTCCCTAATGGCTAATGATGTTAAACATGTTGTCACCTGCTTATTTACCATCTGTATATCCTCTTTGATGAAATATCTCTTCATGTCTTTCACCCATTTTCCAATTAGTTTTTTTTTTACTACTTACTTTACAAACCGTAAAATTTGGAGGAATCTCAGAAGCAAAAGTATCTTCCTATGAACAAAACAAACAGGAGCACAAATAAAATTTTTTCAACTAGACAATATATGGTTAAACAAATTTAAAAAATTACTCTGCAGCAGTCTCTCAGTGGTGAGATATAACTAATACCTGTGGTGCTAAGTGTATTAGTAATTCTCTACCCGACTGAGTCACTTTGAAATGGATCCAGCAGCCTGGCTATCATCCATAGTGTGACAGCTTTCAGACCCCAAGCTCTGCGGGAATTGCTTTATTGTTAACCCCAGGGCCAGATTCCACTGATCCTGGAATTTATCACGGTTTTCAGTCACACATGAGGCTGAAATCAGCCAGTAAACTTCATTTAAAGAGAAAGTTTGTTTCTCCATGCTCCCTACACTCTTTCCCAGTTTCACCTGAAGAACGATAGTGACCCTAAGAACGATAATAACTACTAGCATTAGCATAGCTTTTTCCTTTACAAAGGGTTTCAAAATCAACTTCACCCTCTGTTGACTTTCTCAGTAAAATTAAAATGTAATTGCAATAAAATTAACTGATATTCTGTGGTTTTTAGGAATGCTGTAAATCCAGAAAATAATTGTTAAACCTATACTTATTCTGCTGAATCAATTGAAGCTGTTGGAAGAAGCTTCAAACCCTTCCCCATCAAAGGTAGCTGAGCAGGGTTTAAAGAAACAGAGTTTATTTTCTCCAAAGACATGCCAGGAAAAAAAAAAAATTTTTTTTTTTTTTACTTGACCTCCCCAGGTCGATGAAGAGCTGAAATCATACTAAAAACTAAAAACATCTTCCTTCTCTGTGAGCAGTGTCACTCTGGTTTTTCACCAAAGCTTTACAAATTCTTTTTCAGTTACATCTTGAATGGGCATCTCACATTTCAACTAAAGAAATGAATTCAACTTCACATCGTGCTATACTGAGTTCAGAAATGATTCAACCAAACACTCAAAACGGATTTTCATCACTGGGATATTTTTGTTTCCCATTCCAAAGTTTTTCCACTAAACAGCTAGTGTCTGTGTCCTTCCTAGATTCAGATTATCCATTAGATTCTTCTTGGTTAAACAACATACTTCTTCACTTTCTGAAGTTTTTCTTTCTCACTGACTTTTTTGCTTTTTGTAATCTGCATCTCAAGCTTCTTTGTAGTATTGAAGATACTATTGAGCATCCTACTGACTCTTACAGTTAACACCAAATAACAAATCAGTAAGCAATATAGACTGTCTTTCAAACATGAAAAGCATGGACATTCTTCAGGGTCATCATCTCCAATAATTTTATTAAGAAACCTGGAACATTCTTCAATACCTTCATTCATCTATTGGGTTCAGAGAACTGGGAATGCAATGATCAATCAGACAAGATCTCTGCCCTCAAGAAGTGCACATTTGAGGGAAAGATGAAAAAAAAACACAACTGCAGTACAGAGTGTTAACTGACATAAAAGCTGTGAGCAAAGTGCTGTGAAATTCTGAGTAGGAAACTAAATAATTTGGAACACAATAAGATTATGAATTTTACATAAAATTCCAAGAATGGCTGGATCAAGGGAATGCATATTTTAGAAACTTGATAGATATTTACAATCTGTCTTTCAAAAGGGTTGTGTTATTCTCTCTAATGTATTTCACCACATCCTTGTCAGCTCTCTATATTTTCCACAGTTTTCATCTTTGCCAGTATAATAGATGAAAAATAGTTTGGTACATCTTGGCTACTTCATTTCTCCTAAATTAAAAGAAGCAATAGGAGGACTGTTAACTCTGGACTTGACTCTGATCAACAGGGAAAAACTGTTGAAATTGATGTGAATATTGTGAGAAAATAACCCTCTAATCCTGGGATTTATGATAATTTTTAAAAAAGACAGTAGGTATAATCATTGTTTTATTTCTTTATCATCATAACTCTCAAGGTTAGAGTGTTATTTTCTCACAATATGTCCCAAAGTTTAGGAAAATTTTGAAAGAGTTCAAAGTAAAATCATGGATGTTTTACAAGAAACTCTAAAATGAAGCGGTGATGATTGGGCTCCATCTCATATTCTAATGCCAATCAGCTGTCCCCTTGGAGTCCAATAATGAGATGGACTGTGAAGAGCATACAGCTCAGTGATTTAAAAAGAAATGACCACCTAGTGATTTCTGCAGTGTCTACTACGTGGAAGAGTGGTAGTATATGTACCCCATCTCTTCCATCCTAAGCTAAAAGCAGCCAGCACCATTTTTAAAGATGAGGCAATACTCCAGGAAGTGGTTGTGAAGTAGAAACAAACAACAGCGCATCTACATTTGCGTTCAGGTTTCAGGGGTTTTTTTGTTTGTTTGCTTGCTTTCATTTTGTAACAATTATAGCAGCGGTTTCCAACAGGGAGCAATTTTGCCCTCCAGGAGACACGTGGCGATGTTCTGGAGACATTTTTGGTTGTCACAGGTGTTGTTACTGACATCTATTGGATAAAGGCCATAGATGCTGCTAAACATCCCATAATGCATAGGACAGCCGCTATAACAAAAGATTATCTGGCTCAAATGTCAATTGTGTCACTCTGGAGAAACCCACATCTATAAAAGGAAGGAACAAGTTAGAGCCACATACTTGGAAACTGTCAGCAAAACTGGCCAAGAAGCAGATGAGGCTTGTGAACAGTGCTTTTAAAAAAATTCGTTTTTAAGTTTTGTTGTTTGGGATTTCTTTCTTTAGCTGCTGATGAGAAACTCAGTAAGGATGGAGTAGAATCACCAATTAGGGAAGACAATTCAAAATCAAGAAAGACATGCAATTGAATATTTATTTTGCAAATCATCTCACCAGGGAGAGTGATTGCTACACCAGAAAGCATAAAACAAATACTGAGTGGAAAGAACTGAAGTCCAACACATAAGAGAAGTCATGCTCTGCCCAGCTGTTTAGATGAACCCAACTGCTCAAATCCAGGTGAATTACCTTCAGGGCATTTAAAGTGCTTATACCATCTATGATTTGAGAAGTCATGAAGAATGAAAAAGGCTCCTGAAAATGAGAGAGAGAGGAAATGTACCAGTTGTCCAAGAGGGATAGGGACAAGAAGAGAAAAAGTTTTGTTTCCAGAAATTATAGAACAGCAGATTTGGTGTCTGTTCAGCTGTCCTCACTTTCAAAAGGTACTTTGGTGTAGTGGCTTAGAGTGTGGAGTAAAGAACTTAAAGTCATTGCCGACTCTGACAATTATCTGTATGGCCCTCTCTATGTTGATATCCTCATCTATGAAGTAGAGATTTAAAGATACCACAAGAACTTAACTTACTGTATTGTTAAAAGGATTTAACGAGTTAACACATGTGCTGGCACATGGTTGATGTCACATAAACCTTAGCTATTATTATTAATGGTCCACTGGCTTCCTAATGGGAGCCTCAGAAGACATCCCCAATCCTCCCTTTTCTTTTCCTGTCCCTCACCTTTTGTAGACCAGCGCAATGCATTCCCTCAGAATCCTCACTGCCACCACAAACAGCAAAGGAAGGGGAGAGAAGCAGATAGAGAAGGAAAAAAGGGAGAAAACTGGGTGGAAAATTTACAATGAATACCAGTCCTCAGCTTCCCTTAGGCCCTAGAAGGAGAGAGTTTAGATGAAGAAAACTGAAATGTTTCAAAACGAAAATAAAACTGCCACATTGAGCGTTAGAACACCTTAATGTAAATTAACAGGTAAAGCACAACCTGGAAAGAAATGTCAAAATCCGAGGGAAATAGGGACTTCCCTGGTGGTCCAGTGGTTAAGACTCTGCACTCCCAATGCATGGGGCATGGGTTCAATTCCTGGTCAGAGAACTAAGATCCCACATGCCATGCAGCACAGCCAAAAAAAAAAAAAAAAATCAGAGGGAAAGAGCCAGGAGTTTTGGCTGAAGTCTTTGCCCAACTGTGGGTATGAATTAGGTTATACTACAATAGCTCCCCATTGTCTCCGAGCCTGGTATGGGGCCTAGCACATAACAGGCATTTAAAAAAATATTTGATGGATAAGTGAATGAATGGTTTATGAGAACTATCACTCAGCCACTCTGTTGCCAGAACAAGGGTTGGAGATGACCTACCTATTCACATATCTGGCCATTAATATCAGTTAAGGAGATCCTTTAAAACACTTTTTCCATGACCCCATGGACTGTAGCCTATCAGGCTCCTCCGTCCATGGGATTTTCCAGGCAAGAGTGCTGGAGTGGATTGCCATTTCCTTCTCCAGGGGGTCTTCCCGACCCAGAGATCGAACCCAGGTCTCCCGCATTGCAGGCAGACGCTTTACCATCTGAGCCACCAAGGAAGCCTACCTAATCAAATCTCTACACCATTTTTGCAAGAGTTTCAACAAAGGGAAAGACAGAGGAGTGGAGGGGAGAGGAGGGAAGTATTGGGAGCTTGGGATTAATGGATACAAACTGGTATATATAGAAAGGACAAACAAGGTCCTACCACATAGCACAGGGAACGATATTCAATATCTTGCAATAAATCATAATGGAACAGAATATGAAAAAGAATAGATATATATACCTGAGTCACTTTTCTACACAGCTACTTTGGCCACCTAATGCAAAGAGCCGACTCATTGGAAAAGACTCTGATGCTGGGAAAGACTGAAGGCAGGAAGAGAAGGCGAAGACAGAGGACAGGATGGTTGCATTGCATCACTGGCTCAATGGACATGAGTTTGAGCAAGCTCCAGGAGATGGTGAAGGAGAGGGAAGCCTGGCGTGCTGCAGTCCATGGGGTCACAAACAGTCAGACATAATTGAGCAACTGAACAACAACAAAATCAATAAAACTGGGGGGGAAAGACAGAGGACCTTTTCAAGAAGACTGTTTATTTCTCCAATTATTTATCAGTATCTGGGGAGTGATCTAGGCTTTTCTGGATATTTCTCACAAATTGCAGTTATAACCCCAAAGAATCTTTTCCTCCAAGTTTTTAACCTTCCTTCTCTTTCCCTCAAATTTTTGTCCCTTCTTAGGCCAATTTAAGTGAGAATAAAACCCTGTGAAGTAAGTAGACAGGAGGTAGCTGGTGCAGAAAGTGGGCTATAGGGAGGTTTCATGCCACCTTCTGTCAGTGCAGTGTTTCAGAGGGGAAATGTTAGACACTGCTAAAATGTGGAGGAGAGGAGAGTGGTTAGACCAGAAAGTCTATATAAGCATTTTAGTCCTCACATTCAGTGGAAGCTGAGCATGAGATGTAAAAGTATTATAATAAGATTGGGCTTTTCCTTGGACTTTTAACTGGTTCTATGTGCTAGACATGAACATATGCACCCCCACTGCCACCTCCCCTTCAAGGCAGGATCTGCTGCCCAGCTTGGGGACTGTGACCATCAGGGCATCTTCCAGCCATCATCTCGAGCAGGGTCGGCTTCAGCTACAGGTCATGCCATTTCAGGGACAGCCTGCTTCCAGTGCTTGAGCAAGGAGGAGTAATAAAGGCACATTCTCTGTGGTCTGAAGCGAAACACTCTACCAAGCAAGACTTGACCCATGGTTGACTGCCCCAGGTTAGTCAAGTATTTGTCAGGCCTGCATCTTAGTTCAATTTCTCCCTCTGCCCAATCCTGCTTTCCCCCTTCCCTTCACAGGTGTTGAGCTCTAATAAACATTTATCACCTCAAACTCTGCTGGAGGTATCTGCTTCTGGCAAACCCAACCTGCAACACTTTAAATGATGATCCCAAAGGATGAAGTCCTAAATTACTTGGAATAAGTATTAATAAATGACTTCCCAAGAGGGCTTTTTGAAGGAAAAAAAAATGCTCAATGAGAGAGGTAAGCCCTATTATGTCAGTCTGGGAGGGAGGTGAATTGCTTCAATACTTAATGCATATTCATTTTTTAAGGAAGTGACTATGATCGTTTTTTAGGGCAAAGGACAGAATTTGTGGCAGAAAAGGAATTTGTGATTCAGAGACTTAACAAGCTAAATTTGCCCAGAGTTTTGTGTCTTTTTGATGCTGGGAGGTAATGGTATGTAGTAGGAGTATAGAATGAGGAAAGTCAATGCAAATCAGTTGACTCGTGCAATTGAAGATGGATCTGCTTGTATCTTGTCAAGGAACAAGGTGAAGTTGGCATTGCTGATGAGATGGCAGCTCAAGGAAATGGAAAAGTTGTTTCCAAGGCAAAATAGAACAGCATGTGAGTGATCTTCACCACCTCTTTTCTACAGGGAAATCAGCAATGAGAACAGAGCTACAAAACAGAAATTTCTGAATTCATTTCCCAAGATGTCCTAAGTGCCTGCCCAAAAAACTCTCCTCAGAGAAAACCCCTTATGATGACCTTAATGATGATGAGTTCTGATTGTTGCAGTAGAAACAAAGCAAAAATTAATAAGAACTTTATGTTGTACATAAAGATAAGCATCATCAGAAATACACATTTATGTGGTTATTTGGTTATTCTATTTAAATATATGTTAGAAAGTTTTATTAAATATAGATGGAGCTATTGTTTGTAGTTGATTAATATCAATGTTTATGGCTGTTTTTTTTTTCTCAAATGTTGTGGGGTATTTTTTGTTTGTTTGTTTTGGCCTGTGCTGAGTCTTCGTTTCTTCATGGGCTTTCTCTCGTTGCCACAAGAAGGGAATACTCTAGTTGTGGTACACAGACTTCTCATTGAGGTAGTTTCTCTTGTTGCAGAGCATGGACTCTAGACATGCAAGCTTCAGTAGCTGCATTACACAGGCTTAGTTGTCCTGTAGCATGTGGGATCTTCCCAGAACAGGGATCAAACCCATGACCCCTGCACTGGCAGGTGGATTCAATTAAAAGAATTTATATTTGTAAGAATATATACTTTAGACTTAACTACGAAGATTTTTAGGAAAACTATTTTCTTAAGTGGTCCCCAAAGTCATATCATTCATTAAATGTGTGACTTCCTTTAAACTTGAGCTACTTGCAGATAGCCCTTTATTCACTGAACTGACTTAAGCATGTGTTAAAGTCAGAGACATTATTTGCCTCTCACTGGTGTAAAATGAAGTGTTGGATTGCAAGCCTGAGCAATCTGCAGTTTCTACAAATACTTGATAAGATCTACTTTCTCAATTTAAAATGGAAAATCGTTTAGACTCTGTTATAAGAGAAAATATGTTCAATTGAGAAACATCTTTCCTGCTTATTCAGTTGTCTATATTATACTATTCTTAACCTTGAAAGAATTCATATTATGCAAAGGATCCCAAGTATTTCAACTTCACATCTTACCCATAAAAACACAGACCAGCAGAACTTATGTAATTTGTACGGGGTCATATAGTTATTAACTGGTGATAAATCAGAACTGGATCCGAGGGTTTTGACTACTAGTTAAAATAGAAACATTCCTATACAATAAATACTACTCTACCACTTATTTACTGTGTGATCTTGGGCAAGTTGCTTAACCCCTTAGGGGGAGGGATCAAGAAGGCAGAGTAGGAAGATCCTGAGCTCACTTCCTCCCATTGATACACCAAAACTACAACACACATAGGAAACTCTCCCTGAGGACAATCTGAAGACTGCAGAAAAGTGCTTCTACAACTAAGGATAAAAAGAAAAAACAACAGTAGGAGAGGAGGTAGAGACACAGTTGAGTCAGAACCCACATCCCTAGCACAGTAATTCATAAGCTGGAGGGGAAAATCACACATGCAAGGCTCCTCTGTAAGGAGCAAGGGGTTTGAGCCATATATTAGGCACTCCAGCCCTGGAAATCAGCATGGTGGTCAGCCCCCAGAGTATCTGGCTTTGAAACTCAGCAGGGCTTAGTTCCAGAGAGCGGGAGAGTTGCAGGAAACTGAGACTTCACTCTTAAAGGGCTCATGCACAAACTCCTCGCTCTGAAACTCAGAAGAGGTGGCCGTTTAAAGCACGTGGCACGCGAGCCAACCTGCATGCTGCAGCTCACGCCCCGGCAACGCCCACTCCAGCTTCAGCACTCAGTCAAGATGATCCAGCTCAGCCTAGCATGACCGGGAACACCACCTCCCAGGCCATTTCCATCCTTCTCCAGCTATACTGCCAAGGTGGCCCAGCCTAGCATGCCCCAGGACACCCCTAGCCTATTCCCACTCCAGAGCCTGCCTGCCTGCCAAAGCCACCAGCAATCACAATGTATGAAGTTCCAAGATGGCGGAGGAGAAGGTGGACGTGGAGGACATCTCTCTCCATGGATACATCAAGAATACACCTTCAGACCCAGAAGTGCACGCAGAACAGCAGCTGAGAGCAGACAGGAGTACCTGACCAGTGGAAAAGAATATATAGAATCACGCAAAACTCAGTAGGAGAAAGGAACTAGGGGGAAAAACAGGAGCATTAGCAGGGCTGGACCTGCCCTTAGTGGGTGGGGAACTGAAGCAGGGGTCTGATCCCCACAGCAGGGCAACTGTCTGCGTCAGAGGAGAAACATTTAAGGCTGAGAGGGAAACAGCTGATCTGTGGCCGCCGAAATGGAATGAGAATCAGACAGGCCTTGCCGCAGCCATACACCAGACAGCAACACTGGTCTGCTGGAGAGGGCAGCGGCTGGGTCTGGAGTTAGGGGACTGTGGAGCAATCCCAGGTTGAGGGCTGCTGTTGACTGCGGAGACACAGAGTGAGGGGATGTGAGGGAGGAGATCGTGGTGGGACGTGCCAGTGGAGGAAAGCCAGGCAGCCGTGGAAGCAGCGTGATACCGCTGAGTCACAAGCAGACAGGGGAGCCATCACCACAGCCTCTCTCTCCCCATACCACCATCAGCAACTGAACAATAGAAAGGCTGGCCCATCAGACACCTGAGGCACTCCACTACAGAGTAGGACCCCACCCAGGGTGCCCCTTTAAGCCTGATGTGCCAATCTAGAGTAGGACCCCAGTCAGGGGGGCCCCTTTTTGTTCCTGACGCACCAAACAAGAGAAGGACCCCAGGCAAGGGAGCCCTCTAAGAGCCTGAATGGGTGGAGCTACGGAGAATGACTGGCCAAAGAGGCCTTCTGATCGCCAGCTACAAGAGACTCGCAAAAAGACTCAGATGGGGCCGTAACTCCTGTGGCAGAGGCAGTTCGTGTCCCTGCACACTTGGTGCTGCCAGGGTCCCCACAAACCAAGCAGCTGCACCACCTTCCTGCTCAACTCTAACTGGGGCAGAGCTGCCACGGGCAAAAAAAGTCTTGTGTCTATGCACACCGGGTCACTTCGGTTGTGTCCACCTCTTTGCGACCCTGTACACTATTGCCTGCCAGACTTCTCTGTCAGAGAGGGGGTCCTCCAGGCAAGAATACTGGAGCGTATTGGCCAATACTGGTTGCCATACCCTTCTAGAGCACTATATTTCCTGCTGCCCTAGCCACTGACCCCGCTGAGTACCTGGGGCTGCCAGAACCCCTGCGACCCAAGCAGCTGCACCACCTCCACACCTGGCCCTCACAGGGGCAAACCCAAGTCCTCCAGGGCAGCCGCAGTAGCAAACCCCAGTGGATGACCCACATGTAGAGGTGAAAATAAAACCACAACTGAAACCCAGGGGCAGTGTGGCTAAGGAAGGAGACCCAAAACCTTCCCACCAACTGCACAAGCTGCAGATTAAATCCAATTGATCAACTAAACAGACTCTGTGTCTATAGAATATTATAAAAGGCCACTGAGAGCTCCCACAAAAGAAAACTATCCGAGCACTAGCTCTGATAGCTGTGGACACTGGAGTCAAGAACTCACAGGAGTAGGGCCAGATTGGAATCTGAGCTGCCCCCACAGCAGGCCCAGAGGTCAGCACAGTGTTGCAGGACATGCTAGGGAAGTGAGGCGGACCGTGACTCCCAGCGAGGGAAAGGACCCTGACAGCAGTGACTCAAGGAAAACATTTATTATTCTAATTTTTTGACTTGTTCTGTAGATTCTTTTGGATTTTTTTCTTTTTTTGCTCTCCTTTTATGACCCCTCTGTTGTAGTTATCAATTTTATTGGCACTAAGAAATCCAATTAAGCTTTTGAGCTTTTTTTTTTTTTTTCCTCAGTCACATTTTTCACTGTTGTCATAAACCTCTGCCTTTATGCTGGGCTTTTGCAGTTCTGTATGTTTCCTCCTTTTTTTTTCTTTTCTCTTTTTTTAATTTTAATTTTTAATTTTTTAAAACTATTATTATTTATTTCTACATTTATTCCTTTGTTTGCTTTTCCTACTGTTCTTTTCTATTTGCAGTTAATCTTTAATGTATATAAATCTTCTTTATCTACCTCTATTTAATTTTGCATGTTTATTCTTTCTTTCTTTTCTTTCTCTCCTTTCCTCTCAACATATTTGTTAGTTTTATTTTCATTGCTTTATTCCCCAATTGGCATCTTGCTCTAGTTTTGTTTTCCAGTTTGTCCTTTAATTAGTTTTGTTCTGGTAGATATAATTTTTGGTTTCCTTTGCTCCCCAGGTCAATCTATTGTACTTTATTTTTGCTGGACTATTTTGATTTTGCTAATGGGTGTATATGTATATGTGTATATTCAGTCACACTTTCTATCGTTGTTATAAACCTCTGCCTCTACATTGGGCTTTTGCAGTTCTGTGGAGTTTCCCTTTTTTTTTTTTTTTCTTTTTTCTTTCTTCTTCCATTTTTTTCCTCTTTTTTATAATTTAAAATTTTTTCTACATTCATTTCTTTGTTTGCCTTTCCCACTGTTCTTTTCCCCTTGCAGTTAATCTTTATTGTATATAAATCTTCTTCACCTACCTCTATTTAACTTTGCATATCTATTATTTCTTTTCTTTCTTTCCTTTCCTTTCAACATATTTGTTAGTTTTGTTTTCATTGCTTTATTCCCCACTTGGCACCTTGCTTTAGTTTTGTTTTACAGTTTGTGCTTAAGTTAGTTTTGTTCTTAATTGGTAAATATAGTTTTTGATTTCCTTTGTTTGCTGGGTCAATCTACTGTACTTTATCTTTGTTGGACTGTTTTGACTTTGCTCATGGGTGTAGATGTGAATGTGTATATTCCATTATTTTAATAATTATTTGCCCAATTTTGTAACTGCCATTTGTCTGGGGTTCATCTTTGGTTTCTGGTTGTTGGATATTTGTTTTAATGTCACTTAGTACTCTTGCCTGGAAAATCCCATGGACAGAGGAGCCTGGTGGGCTGCAGTCCATGGGGTCACTGAGGGTCGGACACGACTGAGCGACTTCACTTTTACTTTTCACTTTCATGCATTGGAGAAGGAAATGGCAACCCACTCCAGTGTTCTTGCCTGGAGAATCCCAGGGACGGGGGAGCCTGGTGGGCTGCCGTCTATGGGGTTGCACAAAATCAGACACAACTGAAGCAACTTAGCAGCAGCAGCGGCAGCAGCAATGCCATAACAAACCACTTGTGGAATCTTCATTCCTGACCAGAGATCAAGCCCTGAGCCTTTGGAGTGGGAGCACTGACTCCAAGACCCTAGACTACCAGAGAATTAATCCTAGGGAATATCAAATAGTGAGAACTCACACAAAGGAAACCAACCACTTGAATACAAGACCTGGCATCACCCAACCACCAGCAGCACCCTGTGCAGGACGCCTCATCTAAACAACAAACAAAACAAAAATACAAACCCAATCATCACCAGACAGGATTACCACCTCACTCAGGCTTGCTCATCAGAGGAAAAACAAACAAAAACTCAGCACAAATTTCACCCTATAATGAAGCTCACACAAACCACCAGACCAACCTTAGGAGGGCAGAAACCAAAAGGAAGAAAGAATTCAACCTTTTTCAAGGCAAGAATTCAACTTTCCTTAAAGCCTGGGAAAAGAAGGCTCAAACACAGCAAAAAAAGCTCAAACACAATAACTTAAAAAAAGAAAAAGCAGAGAAATACTGCACAAATGAGGGAACAAACTAGAAACACAGAAGTACAAATAAATGAAGAGGAAATAGGCAAACTACCTGAAAAAGAATTCAGAATAATGATATAAAGATGATCAAAAACCTTGAAAACAAAATGGAGAAAATGCAAGAATCAATTAACAAAGACCTAGAAGAATTAAAGAATAAACATACAGACACAAACAACACAATTACTGAAATTAAAAATACTCTAGAAGGAATCAATAGCAGAATATCTGAAGCAGAAGAATGAATCAGTGAGCTGGAAGATAAAATGGTGGAAATAACTTCTGAAGAGCAGAATAAAGTAAAAAGAATGAAAAGAGCTGAGGATAGTCTCAGAGACCTCTGGGACTATATCAAATGTACCAATATTTGAATTATAGGGGTCCCAAAAGAAGAAGGGAAAAAGAAAGGGTGTGAGAAAATTTTGGAAGAGATTATAGTTGAAAATTTCCCCAACATGGAAAAGGAAATAGTCAAGTCCAAGAGGCACAAAGAGTCCCATACAGTATAAACCCAAGGAGAAACACACCAAGACACATACTAATCAATCACAGTGTACACAGGGAATACTCCTACACAGGGCCACACCTTCAAGAATGGGAAAGATAAAAACACTTGCAGAAAGTCAAACAAAATGAGGAAACAATGGAACATGTTCCAAATGAAAGAACAAGATTAAACACACACACACACATACAAACTCTCTAGTGAAATAGAGATAAGTATCTGTCCAATAAAGAGTTCAAAGGAATGGTCATAAATATGCTCAAACTTGGACAAAAATACAGGAACACATTGAGACTTCAACAAAGACAGAGAAACTAAAAGAAAGAAGCAATCAGTGTTGAAAAATACATTAACTCAAATGAAAAATACAGTAGAAGGAATCAATAATAATCAGCATATTAGATAATATTTAAAAACACATATGTGACCTGGAAGAAAAAACTGTGGAAATCACCCAATCAGAAGAGTAGGATAAAAAAAAGAACTAAAAAAAAGGAGTAATTTTAGGGACCTCTGGGACAATATCAAGCAAAATAATATTCTCACTACAGGGATCCCAGAAGGAGAAGAGAGAGAGAGAGAAAAGGGCAGAAAACATATATGAATAAATAATGACCAGAAACTTCCCTACCCTGGGAAAGGAAACATATCAAGACACAAAAGTACAGAAAGTCACAAACAAGATGAACCAAAGAAGTACACACCAAGATGTATCATAATTAAAATGGCAACATTCAAAGACAAAGACAGAATTTCAAAGGCAAGAGAAAAACTGTCACATACAAGGGAACTCCTATAAGGCTAAAACCTGATTTTCTAGCAGAACTTTGTAGACCAGAGAGAAAAAGAGAGCCATGATATAAACCGTTGAAAGGAAAAAAACTTAAAGCCAAGAATACTCTACCTGGCAAGAATATAATTCAGAGTTGAAGGACATACAAAATTTTCCAAGATAATTAAAAATTAAAAGTGTTCATCACCACTAAACCAGCCTTACAAGAAATGTTAAATGATCTTCCTTAAGCAGAAAAGTCCATAACTAGAAATAAGAAAATACATGAAAGAAAAAAAATCTCACAGTAAAGACAAACATAATAAAAGCAGAGCGTTCACCACTTGAAAGACTAGCATGAAGGTTAAAAGACAAAAGTCATAAAATAAACTATATAAGTACAATAAGTAGTCAAGGGACACCAAAAAAAAGAGGCATCCAAAAAATATGTTAAAAATGGCATCAAAAACATAAAATGTGTGCTTTTGTACACTGGCAATAAACCACCAGGAACAGAAATTAAGAAAACAGTTCTATTTAAAATAGCATCAAATAGTAAAATACCTAGGAATAAAGCTAACAAGGGGTTAAAATACCTGTACTGTACTTGGAAAACTACAAGACACTGATGAAAGACACTGAAGGAAAAAAAATGGAAAGATCTATCATGGTCATGAATTGGAAGAAGGCAAATGGTCAATACCGAAATCAGATTGATTATATTCTTTGCAGCCAAAGATGGAGAAGCTCTATACTGTCAGCAAACACAAGACAGGGAGCTAACTGTGGCTCAGATCATGAATTCAAACTTAAATTGAAGAAAGTAGAGGAAACCACTAGACCATTAAGGTGTGACCTAAATCAAATCCCTTATGATTATACAGTGGAAATGACAAATAGAGTCAAGAGATTATATTTGATAAACAGAGTGCCTGGAGAACTATGGATGAAGGTTCATGACATTGTACAGGTGGAAGGGATCAAGACCATTTCCAAGAAAAAGAAATACAAGAAGGCAAAATGGTTGTCTGAGAAGGACTTACAAATAGCCTGAGAAAAGAAGAGAGGTAAAAAGCAAAGGAGAAAGGGTAAGATATACCCATCTGAATGCAGAGTTCCTAACAATGGCAAGGAGAGATAAGAAAGCCTTCTTATCTGAACGATGCAAAGAAATAGAGGAAAACAATAGATTGGGAAAGATTAGAGATCTCTTCAAGAAAATTAGAGATACAAAGGGAACATTTTATGCAAAGATGGGCTCAATAAAGGACAGAAATGATACAGACCTAATAGAAGCAGAAGATATTAAGAAGAGGTGGCCAGGATACACAGAAGAAGTGTACAAAAATGGGTCATAATGACCTGGACAACCACGATGTGTGACCCCCCACCTAGAGCCAAACATCATGGAGTGTGAAGTCAAGTGGGCCTTAAGAAGCATTACTGTGAACAAAGCTAGCAGAGGTGATGGAATTCCAGCTGAGCTATTTCAAATTCTAAAAGATGATGCTGTGAAAGTGCTGCACTCAATATGCCAGCAAAGTTGGAAAACTCAGCAGTGACCACAGGACTGGAAAAGGTCAGTTTTCATTCCAATCGAACTCTAAAAGAAGGGCAATGCCAAAGAATGTTCAAACTATCACACAATTGAGCTCATTTCACATGCTAGCAAGGTGATGCTCAAAATCCTTCCAGCTAGGTTTCAATAGTATGTAAACCAAGAACTTCCAGATGTACAAGCTGGATTTAGAAAAGGCAGAATAACCAGAGATCAAATTGACAACATCCACTGAATCATAGAAAAAGCAGGGGAATTCCAGAAAAACATCTATTTTTGCTTCACCGACTACACTAAAGCCTTTGACTGTGTGGATCACAACAAACTGTGGAAAATTCTTAGATGGGAATACCAGACCACCTGACCTCCCTCCTGAGAAACCTGTATGCAAGTCAGGAAGCAATAGTTAGAACTGGATATAAAAGAACAGACTGGTTCCAAATCAGGAAAGGAGTACGTCAAGGCTGTATATTTTCACCCTGCTTATTTAACTTATATGCAGAGTACATCATGCAAAATGCAGGGCTGGATGAAACTCAAAATGGATTCAAGATTGCTGGGAGAAATATCAATAACTTCCAATATGCAGATAACACTGTCCTTATGGCAAAAAGAGAAGAGGAACTAAAGAGCCTCTTAATGAAGGTGAACGAGGAGAGTGAAAAAAGCTGGCTTAAAACTCAACATTCAAAAAACTAAGATTATGGCATCTGGTCTCATCACTTCATGGCAAACAGAAGGGGGGGGAAATGGAAACAGTGAAAAACTTTATTTTCTTAGGATAGAAAATTACTACAGACAGTGAGTGCAGCCATGAAATTAAAAGACACTTGCTCCTTGGAAGAAAAGCTATGACAAACCTAGACAGATTATTAAAAAGCAGAGACATCACTTTGCCAATAAAGGTCTGTATAGTCAAAGCTAGGGTTTTTCCAGTAGTCATGTATGGATGTGAGAGTTAAACCATAAATCTGAGCACTGAAGAACTGATGCTTTCTAACTATGGTGCTGGAGAAGACTCTTGAGAGTCCCTTGGACAGCAAGAAGGTCAACCAGTCCATCCTAAAGGAAATCAACCCTAAATATTCATTAGAAGAACTGATGGTGAAACTGAATATCCAATACTCTGGCCATCTGATGTGATGATCCAACTCATTGGAAAAGACTTTGATGCTGGGAAAGACTGAGGACAGGAGGAGAAGGGTGAGACCCGAGGATGAGATGGTTGGATGGCATCATCGACTCAATGGACATTAGTTTGAGCAAACTCTGGGAGATAGTGAAGGGCAAGGAAGCCTGGGGTACTGCAGTCCATGGGGTCACAAAGAGTCAGACACAACTGAGAGACTGAGCAACAACATACTGTTAAAATGACTGTATTACCCAGTGCAATCTACAGATTCAATGCAATCGATACCAAAATACCAATGACATTTTTCACAGGACTAGAACAAATAATTCTAAAATTTGTATGGAAATACTGGGTTGGCTAAAAAGTTGCTTCAGCTTTTTGAAGTAAAAATGTTTTTCACGTTTTTCATTTTTGCAAAGAACCTTACTGAAAAATGTACTCACAACTTTGTTCCACTACCCTCTGCCATTTTTCAGGCAACTTCATAATTCCATCTTCCTTCTTATCTTTTTGAGCAAAGAACTATTCCAGGTGCCCTTTACAATCTTACAGGAAATTGAAAACTTTTCCATTAAGAGAATTTTGTAAAAACCAAAATAAATGGGCACCCTAAGGTGCAGTATCCAGTGAATAAAGGCTTCAGAATTTCCCAGCCTAGCTGTAACAGTGTTTGCCTGCTCATTCAAGAAATACACAGTCTTGCATTCTTCTGATGGAAGGGTATGTGATTTCTGTTGACTAATTCTGGGCACTTTTTAAGGAGTGCTGCTTTCAGTTGGTCTCATTGGGAGCAGTACTTGCTGGAATTGTTTGGTTTCCAGAAGGAGCTCATAATAGAGGACTCTCTTCCTATCTCACCATATATACTACGTCACCTTCTTTGAAGACCGGCCTTTGGTGTAGTTGGCAGTGGTTCATTTCACTTTGACCATGATCTATTCTGTTCCCCAGTTTTGTACAGTATCCACTTTCCATCGACCATCACAATTTGTTTTAAAAACAAAATGTTTTCATTATGTTTCAGTAGAGAATCACATGCAGAAATATGGTCAAAAAGGGTTTTTTCACTTAGGTGGAACCCAACATCAAATCAATGAACATAACTAAGCTGGTATATATGATTTTCAATGCTTTATTTGAATATTTTGAGTATGTTGGCTACCTCCCATGTGGTACAACATTTATTATTCTCAATTAATTTCTTAATTTGATTACTATCAATGTCAATTGGTCTACCCAACCATGGAGCATCATCCAGCGAGAAATCTCCAGCACAAAAATTCACAAGCCATTTTGATACACTTGATCAGTCACAGCACCTTCTCCATACATGGCACATATCTTTTCCTGTGTTTCAGTTGCATTTTTACCTTTCTTTAAATAATAAAACCTAATATGGCAAAAAATGTTGCTTTTTTCTTCCACCTTCAATAAGCAACACAAAAATTCACCAACTTTGATAAGTGTTTTTAAGTGCACACTGACATGACAGCTGTCACAATACAATCTAAAAAATAATGTTTTGAATGAAGTTAAAGACAACTAAATACTACTAGAGAATCTTATGGAAAAAAACAAACAGACCTTTTGGCCAACTGAATACAAAAGATCCCAAATAGCCAAAACAATTTTGAGAAAGCAGAACAAAAATGGAAGAAACACACTTTCTGATGTCAAACTCTACTCCAAAGCTATAGTAATCAAAATAGTAATGTACAGGCACAAAACAAGCACAAATAGAAAAACCAGAAATGAACCCACACTTACATGGTCAATTAATCTATGACAAAGAAGGCAAGAATATATGGCATGGAAAAGATGGCCTCATATATAAGTGGTATTGGGAAAACTGGACAGATACATGCAAAAGAATATAATGGATTACTCAAATCATGTATAAAAATTAACTCAAAATGGATTAAAGACTTAAACATAAGACCTAAAACCTTAAAACTCCTACAATATGTAAGACCTATACTCTTTAGTACTGTGTTTAAAAATATTTTTTGCCTCTGTCTCCTCAGGCAAGGAAAACAAAAGCAAAAACAAGCAAATGAGAACACATCACACTAAAAGGCTTTTGCATGGTGAAGAAAACTGTCAATAAAATGAAAAGGCCACTTACTGATTGAAAGAAGATATTGACAAATTCTATATCTGATAAGGGTTAATATCCAAAATATACAAAGAATTCATAAAATTTAAATTTAAAAAATCAATTCAAAATGGGCAAAGAACCTGAATAGACATTTTTCTGAAGACATACAGATAGCCAACAGTCACATAAAAAGGTGATTAACATCACTAATAATCAGAGAAGTGAAAATCAAAACTAAAAAATCTTACACCTCTGTCAGAATTGCCATTACTGAAAAGTCAACAAATAATAAATGCTGGTGAGGATGTAGAGAAAAAAGGAACCCTTCTGCACTCAGAATGTAAACTGGTACAACCACTACAGAAAACAGTTTGGAGATTCCTTGTGAAATTTTAAAAAATCGAACCACCATATCCCACTCTGGATATTTTTTTCCTAAGAAAACAAAACACTAACTTGAAAAGATATAAGCATCCCTGTGTGTATTAGCATTGTTCACAATAGCCAAGATACAGAAGCAACCTAATGGATAAAGAAGATGTGATATATATAAACAATGGAGTATTTCTCAGCTATTAAAAAAAATGAAATCTTGCTATTTGCAACAACATGGATAGATCTGGAAGGTATCATGCTAAGTGAAACAACACCTGATCTTTCAATGAAACTTTTCAAGCCAGGAGGGAATGGCAAGACATACTTAAAGTGATGAAAGAAAATAACCTACAGCCCAGATGACTGTACCCAGCAAGGATCTCATTCAAATATGAAGGAGAAATCAAAAGCTTTACAGACATCAAAAGCTGAGAGAATTCAGCACAACCAAACCAGCTCTCCAACAAATGCTAAAGGATATTCTCTAGACAGGAAACACAAAAAGGGTGTATAAACTCAAACCCAAAACAATAAAGTAAATGGCAATGGGATCATACTTATCAATAATTACCTTAAACATAAATGGGTTGAATGCCCCAACCAAAAGACAAAGACTGGCCGAATGGATACAAAAACTAAACCCCTATATATGTTGTCTACAAGAGACCCACCTCAAAACAAGGGACACATACAGACTGAATGTGAAGGGCTGGAAAAGGATATTCCACGCAAATAGAGACCAAAAGAAAGCAGGAGTAGCAATACTCATATCAGATAAAATAGACTTTAAAACAAAGGCTGTGAAAAGAGACAAAGACGGACACTACATAATGATCAAAGGATCATTCCAAGAAGAAGATATAACAATTATAAATATATATGCACCCAACATAGGAGCACCACAATATGTAAGACAAATGCTAACAAGTATGAAAGGGGAAATTAACAATAACACAATAATAGTGGAAGACTTTAATACCCCACTCACACCTATGGATATATCAACTAAACAGAAAATTAACATGGAAACACAAACTTTAAATGATACAATAGACCAGTTAAACCTAATTGATATCTATAGGACATTTCACCCCAAAACAATGAATTTCACCTTTTTCTCGAGCACACACAGAACCTTCTCCAGTATAGATCACATCCTGGGCCATAAATCTAGCCTTGGTAAATTCAAAAAAGTTGAAATCATTCCAAGCATATTTTCTGACCACAATGCAGTAAGATTATATCTCAATTACAGGAGAAAAACTACTAAAAATTCCAACATATGTAGGCTGAACAACACGCTGCTGAATAACCAACAAATCACAGAAGAAATCAAAAAAGAAATCAAAATATGCATAGAAATGAATGAAAATGAAAACACAACAACCCAAAACCTGTAAAAGCAGTGCCAAGGGGAAAGTTCATAGCAATACAGGTATAGCTCAAGAAACAAGAAAAAAGTCAAATAAATAACCTAACTCTACAACTAAAGCAACTAGAAAAGGAAGAAATGAAGTACCCCAGGGTTAGTAGAAGGAAAGAAATCTTAAAAATTATGGCAGAAATAAATGCAAAAGAAACAAAAGAGACCATAGCCAATATCAACAAAGCCAAAAGCTGGTTCTTTGAGAAGATAAATAAAATTGACAAATCATTAGCCAGACTCATTAAGAAACAAAGGGAGAAAAATCAAATCAATAAAATTAGAAATGAAAATGGAGAGATCACAACAGACAACACAGAAATACAAAGGATCATAAGGGACTACTATCAGCAATTTTATGCCAATAAAATGGACAACCTGGAAGAAATGGACAAATTCTTAGAAAAGTACAACTTTCCAAGACTGAACCAGGAAGAAATAGAAAGTCTTAACAGACCCATCACAAGCACAGAAATTGAAACTGTAATCAGAAATCTTCCAGCAAACAAAAGCCCAGGTCCAGATAGCTTCACAGCTGAATTCTACCAAGAATTTAGAGAAGAGCTAACACCTATCCTACTCAAACTCTTCCAGAAAATTGCAGAGGAGCATAAACTTCCAAACTCATTCTATGAGGCCACCATCACCCTAATACCAAAACCTGAGACAAAGATGCCACAAAAAAAGAAAACTACAGGCCAATATCACTCATGAACATAGATGCAAAAATCCTTAACAAAATTCTAGCAATCAGAATCCAACAATACATTAAAAAGATCATACACCATGACCAAGTGGGCTTTATCCCAGGGATATAAGGATTCTTCAATATCTGCAAATCAATCAATGTAATTCACCACATTAACAAATTGAAAAATAAAAGCCATATGATTATTTCAACAGATGCAGAGAAAGCCTTTGGCAAAATTCAACATCCATTTATGATTAAAAAAAAAAAAAAAAAAAACTCTCCAGAAAGCAGGAATAGAAGGAACATACCTCAACATAATAAAAGCTATATATGACAAACCCACAGCAAACATTATCCTCAATGGTGAAAAATTGAAAGCACTTCCCCTAAAGTCAGGAGCAAGACAAGGGTGCCCACTTTCACCATTACTATTCAACATAGTTTTGGAAGTTTTGGTCACAGCAATCAGAGCAGAAAAAGAAATAAAAGGAATCCAAATTGGAAAAGAAGTAAAACTCTGTTTGCAGATGACATGATCCTCTACATAGAAAACCCTAAAGTCTCTACCAGAAAATTACTAGAGCTAATCAATGAATATAGTAAAGTTGCAGGATATAAAATCAACACACAGAAATCCCTTGGATTCCTATACACTGATAATGAGAAAATAGAAAAAGAAATTAAGGAAACAATTCCATTCACCATTGCAACAAAAAGAATAAAATACTTAGGACATATCTACCTAAAGAAACTAAAGACTTATATATAGAAAACTATAAAACACTGGTGAAAGAAATCAAAGAGGACACTAATAGATGGAGAAATATACCGTGTTCATGGATTGGAAGAATCAATATAGTGAAAATGAGTATACTACACAAAGCAATCTATAGATTCAGTGCAATCCCTACCAAGCTACCAACTGTATTTTTCACAGAGCTAGAACAAATAATTTCACAATTTGTATGGAAATACAAAAAACCTCAAAGAGCCAAAGCAATCTTGAGAAGGAAGAATGGAACTGTAGGAATCAACCTGCCTGACTTCAGGCTCTACTACAAAGCCACAGTCATCAAGACAGTATGGTACTGGCACAAAGACAGAAATATAGATCAATGGAACAAAATAGAAAGCTCAGAGATAAATCCATACACCTATGGACACCTTATCTTTGACAGAGGAGGCAAGAATATATAATGGAGAAAAGACAATCTCTTTAACAAGTGGTGCTGGGAAAACTGGTCAACCACTTGTAAAAGAATGAAACTAGAACACTTTCTAACATCATACACAAAAATAAACTCAAAATGGGTTAAAGATCTAAATGTAAGACCAGAAACGATAAAACTCCTAGAGGAGAACATAGACAAAACACTCTCCAACATACATCACAGCAGGATCCTCTATGACCCACCTCCCAGAATATTGGATATAAAAGCAAAAATAAACAAATGGGACCTAATTAAACTTAAAAGATTCTGCACAACAAAGGAAACTATAAGCAAGGTGAAAAGACAGCTTTCAGAATGGGAGAAAATAATAGCAAATGAAGCAACTGACAAACAACTAATCTCAAAAATATACAAGCAACTCCTGCAGCTCAATTCCAGAAAAATAAACGATCCAATCAAAAAATGGGCCAAAGAACTAAATAGGCATTTCTCCTAAGAAGACATACAGAGGGCTAACAAACACATGAAAAGATGCTCAACATCACTCATCATCAGAGAAATGCAAATCAAAACCACAATGAGGTACCATTTCACACCAGTCAGAATGGCTGCAATCCAAAAGTCTACAAGCAATAAATGCTGGAGAGGGTGTGGAGAGAAGGGAACCCTCTTACACTGTTGGTGGGAATGCAAACTAGTATAGCCACTATGGAGAACAGTGTGGAGATTCCTTAAAAAACTGGAAATAGAACTGCCTTATGACCCAGCAATCCCACTGCTGGGCATACACACCAAGGAAACCAGAATTGAAAGAGACACGTGTACCCCAATGTTCATTGCAGCATTGTTTATAATAGCCAGGACATGGAAGCAACCTAGATGTCCATCAGCAGATGAGTGGATAAGAAAGCTGTGGTACATATACACAATGGAGTACTACTCAGCCATTAAAAAGAATACATTTGAATCAGTTCTAATGAGGTGGATGAAACTGGAGCCGATTATACAGAGTGAAGTAAGCCAGAAAGAAAAACATCAATACAGTATACTAACGCATATATATGGAATTTAGAAAGATGGGAACGATAACCCTGTATGTGAGACAGCAAAAGAGACACAGATGTATAGAACAGTCTTTTGGATTCTGTGAGAGAGGGCAAGGGTGGGATGATTTGGGAGAATGACATTGAAACATGTATAATATCATATATGAAATGAGTCGCCAGTCCAGGTTCGATGCATGATACTGGATGCTTGGGGCTGGTGCACTGGGACGACCCAGGGGGATGGTACGGGGAGGGAGGAGGGAGAGGGGTTCAGGATGGGGAACATGTGTATACCTTGTGGTGGATTCATGTTGATGTATGGCAAAACCAATACAATATTGTAAAGTAATTAACCTCCAATTAAAATAAATAAATTTATATTTTAAAAAAAAGAAAAACAAGCACCATATGAGTTCACTCACACAAGAAATCAAAAAACAAAAATCAGTTCAGATCAGTCGCTCAGCCATGTCCGACTCTTTGTGACCCCATGGACTGCAGCACACGAGGCCTCCCTGTCCATCACCAACTCACGGAGTTTACCCAAACTCATGTCCATGGAGTCGGTGATGCCATCCAACCATCTCATCCTCTGTTGTCCCCTTCTCCTCCCTCCTTCAATCTTTCCAGCATCAGGGTCTTTTCAAATGAGTCAACTCTTCGCATCAGGTGGCCAAAGTATTGGGAGTTTCAGCTTCAGCATCAGTCCTTCCAATGAATATTCAGGACTGAATTTCTTTAGGTTGGACTGGTTGGATCTCCTTGCAGTCCAAGGGACTCTCAAGAGTCTTCTCCAACACCACAGTTCAAAAGCATCAATTCTTCGGCACTCAGCTTTCTTCACAGTCCAACTCTCACATCCATACATGACCACTGGGAAAACGATAGCCTTGCAGATGGTGACTGCAGCCATGAAATTAAAAGACGCTTACTCCTTGGAAGAAAAGTTATGACCAACCTAGATAGCATATTCAAAAGCAGAGACATTACTTTGCCAACTAAGGTCCGTCTAGTCAAGGCTATGGTTTTTCCAGTGGTCACATATGGATGTGAGAGTTGGACTATGAAGAAAGCTGAGCGCTAAAGAATTGATGCTTTTGAACTGTGGTGTTGGAGAAGACTCTTGAGAGTCCCTTGGACTGCAAGGAGATCCAAACAGTCCATTCTGAAGGAGATCAACCCTGGGATTTCTTTGGAAGGAATGATGCTGAAGCTGAAACTCCAGTACTTTGGCCACCTCATGCGAAGAGTTGACTCATTGGAAAAGACTCTGATGCTGGGAGGGATTGGGAGCAGGAGGAGAAGGGGACGACCGAGGATGAGATGGCTGGATAGCATCACGGACTCGATGGACGTGAGTCTGAGTGAACTCCGGGAGATGGTGATGAGCAGGGAGGCCTGGCGTGCTGTGATTCATGGGGTCACAGAGAGTCAGACACGACTGAGCGACTGAACTGAACTGAACTGAACTAAGCATGGCCCCACCCATCAGAACAAGACCCAGTTTCCCCCTCAGTCAGTCTCTCCCATCAGGAACTTCTATAAGCCTCTTATCCTGGCAGACAGTCTGAAAAACACAATCACAGAAAACTAACCAATCTGATCACATGGACCACAGCCTTATCTAACTGAATGAAACTATGAGCCATGTTGTGTAGGGTCACCCAAGACGGACGGGTCATGGTGGAGAGTTCTGACAAAATGTGGTCCACTGGAGAAGGGAATGGCTAACCACTTCAGTATTCTTGCCTTGAGAACCCCATGAACAAAAACCAAAAATGAATAAATGTAAAAAAAAAAAAAAAACACAAGAATTAGAGTCACAGATACAAAAAAGAAACAGGTGCTTGTCAGAGCAGGGATGAGCGAAAAGGTGAGGAAGATTAAGAGGTACAAACTTTCAGGTATAAAATAAATGAGTAATAGGGCTGAAATGCACTGCGTGGGGAATACTCTCAATAATAATGTAACATATTTGTGTTGCAATAGATGGTAACTAGATTTATTGTGGTGATCAATTTGTAATGAATAGAAATATCAAAATCACTATAGGGTGCACCAGAAACTAATATGTAATTGACCTATAAGTTCAATTACACTTTAAAAAACAAACTCAGAAAAGAGATCAGATCTGTGGTCACCAGAGGTGACAGGTAGGGGGAAGGAGAACTGGATGACGGTGATCAAAAGGTAAAAGCTTCCAAGTTATAAGATTAATAAATACTAGAGATGCAATGTTCAGCAGGATTAATATAATTAATCCTGTATGTTATATTAGAATGTTGTTAAGGGAGTAAATCCTAGGAGTTCTCACTACAAGGGAAAAAAATTTTCTTTTATTCTGTATCTATATGAGAGGGTGAATGCTCTCTAAACTTATTATAATTATCTCATGATGTATAATAGTAAGTCAAATCATTATGTTGTACACAAATGTATACAGAGCTGTACGCCAGTCTCAATAAAACTGGAAAAAAATTAAGATAAGTACCAAAATCCACTGAATCGTACCCTTTTTTCTTTTATCTTAGTTCCTCAATGAGTGATCGAACCTGCACCCATTGCAATGGAAGTGTGAAGTCTTAACCACTGGACCTCCAAGGAAGTTCTGAATTGTATACTTTAAATGCTTGAATTGTATGATATGTGGATTATATATCAAGGAAGCCCTTTAAAAAGAAACTTTGCACCTTGACCATCTCCTATTTTACACTCCACTTCTGGTTTTCTCTATACACACTACAAAAGGAGAAAGTACATAGTTTTTACCTATATCAAGAAAGAAAGTGATGGGCAAGAGTCCAGCAAGCGTCCATAAGTAAATCATATTTAGCACCCTTCTATGATGCTTTTTTCCAAAATTCCCTCTTATCATAAGAAAAAAAAGTTGAAACATTGTTATTTTGCCAGAAATCTGGGTTCTGGAATACTATTTCCATTTGCACAATTCTAAGAAAGAAGTTATAAAATGGTATGCCAGTACATTTCCATAACAACAAGAAAAGAATAGTTCTAGTGACTGAGATCTAGGGCAAAAGGGAAACAGAGAGAGGTTTCAGATACTGTATTTTTATTCAGATTCAGGAATACAAAGTTGACAGAATGATGAGAAAACAGTTTCAGAAGTGACACAAAATAAATGGGAATGTTTAGGAGCCTGAAATTTTTGACTTCCTGTAGATTTAATAATTTTAGTGAGCAAGAGGTGCGGAGGGTGTCCTAACACAGACAGTCTAACACATCTTCTTTCCTACTCATGCAGTGACACAGCAGGCTAGGTAGGATGAAAGTGTATTAATTCACTTACAAGTCCTCTTCATAATCAAATGAAAGGTTTAAAAGAATGGAAGGGGTGATACTGGGAATTCAGACAGTGTTGTTTTTCAAAATAATACAATGAGAGCCCTTGTATCTGACATTATTGGTAACAATTAGTAAATGAATAAAAGTCAGTAAGGATAGAGAATTATAGAAAATGATGCACTCATTAAAATTTTTGTTTTAACTTATTAAATCCATATTCATTGATCAATCTTTTGATGTAGGACTGAAGCCTTTGCTTTTAATATGATAGAAATGACAATGATCTGATAGCAATATTTATTAGTGGTTTGCCTTTAGCAAATCTTTCCAAAACATTTAATGGAGCTTTCAGCAAAACAATTCTCTTTTCATACTTTAGTTTATATAATATTTAACTAAAGTACATAATTACAGTATCAAGTACAACTGGTACAAAGAGCTTTGTACAAGAACAAACACAACCGACTCAAAACTGACATGGTGAGAGCCAGGCAGCAGAGTTGTTTTTGAATCATTAATAGATGTTGAAGTTTATTGAAAGTTTGTACTGCATATATCAAAACAACCATGAAAAAGTTTTTAGTCAATTAAGATACTGAATTGGGATTTCTGAAGCTAAACCATCCTTACTTGATCTGATATCTGTAATACACCAATGGACTTAGGGATTATTATTTGGAATTTTCACATGACATTCTTAAGCAGACCTATTATCTTTCCCTGTGCTGTCTTTATTTGGCTTAAGGTCATACTAGCCTAAAAAAAATGAGTTGGGAGGTTTTCCCCTTTATTTCTAAAATGTATATATAACATTGATTTTCTTTCCTTGAAAATTTGGTAGAATTCTCCCATAAAGCCATTTTTGTCTAAAGTTTTTGGGGATGAGGGCCTTTAATCACCACCTCAAACTCAAATATTCTCTTTCTTCTTACATCAATTTTGTAATTTTACATTTTTCAAGAAACTTAGCTCATTTAATTTTTCAAAACATTTTTGAAATAGTCTTTTTAAATCACTTTTGTGAAAGAAGACTCCATGTTGTGACCTCCTGGGAACTTCAGAAATCCTCTGATATTATAGTCTGTACCCCTCTTGACACTAACCCTCAGACGTGCCTCCTTTCATTCTAGCACACACCTCTCAAAGTGGAGAAGGATGCTAAGAAGGGGAGAAGGCTTGAAGACCAGTATGCCTGCTTGCACCAACTATAAACTACCACTGCCCCAGGCAGACTCACCTCTGCACTGTTAGACAGCTGTCAGGATGGCTATTATTTTCCTCCTTCATGGAGCAATGCAGCTAACCACAAGCTAATCAGGTAAACACCAGGGCAAGGGATCTTATAGAGATGCACACCTAAAATCCTCTCTCACCCTACCTATTGCCTATAGTGCTCATTTATTTGACATTCAGCCACTTGTTCAAGCTCATATTTGTGGCAGGCTCTGTATGCAGGTCAGGAAGCAACAGTTAGAACTGGGCATGGAACAACAGGCTGGTTCCAAATAGGAAAAGGAGTATGTCAATGCTGTATATTGTCACCCTGCTTATTTAACTTATATGCAGAGTACATCATGAGAAACACTGGGCTGGATGAAGCACAAGCTGGAATCAAAATTGCCAGGAGAAATATCAATAACCTCAGATATGCAGATGATACCACCCTTATGGCAGAAAGCAAAGAAGAACTAAAGAGCCTCTTGATGAAAGTGAAAGAGGAGAGTGAAAAGGTTGGCTTAAAACTCAACATTCAGAAAACTAAATAATGGCATCTGGTCCCATCACTTCATGGCAAATAGATGGGGAAACAGTGGAAACAGTGACAGACCTTATTTTGGGGGGGCTCCAAAATCACTGCAGATGGTGACTGCAGCCATGAAATTGAAACATTTGCTCCTTGGAAGAAAAGTTATGACCAACCTAGATAGCATACTGAAAAGCAGAGACATTACTTTGCCAACATAGGTCCATCTAGTCAAGGCTATGGTTTTTCCAGTAGTCATGTATGGATGTGAGAGTTGGACTGTGAAGAAAGCTGAGTGCCAAAGAATTGATGCTTTTGAACTGTGGTGTTGGAGAAGACTCTTGAGAGTCCCTTGGACTGCAAGGAGATCCAACTAGTCCCTCCTAAAGGAGATTAGTCCTGAGTGTTCATTGGAAGGACTGATGTTGAAGCTGAAACTCCAATACTTTGGCCACCTGATGTGAAGAGCTGACTCATTTGAAAAAACCCTGATGCTGGGAAAGATTGAAGGTGGGAGGAGAAGGGGATGACAGAGGATGAGATGGTTGGATGGCATCACCAACTCAATGGACATGAGTTTGGGTAAACTCTGTGAGTTGGTGATGGACAAGGAGGCCTGGTGTACTGCGGTTCATGAGGTCACTAAGAGTTGGACACTACTGAGTGACTGAACTGTCCAAGATACTAGGAAACTCAATTCAGTTCAGTTCAGCTCAGTTGCTTGGTCATGTCCAACTCGTTGCGACCCCATGGACTGCAGCATGCCAGGCCTTTCTGTCCATCACCAATTCCCGGAGTTAATGCAAACCCATGTCCATTGAGTCTGTGATGCCATCCAACCATCTGATCCTCTGTCGTCCCCTTCTCTTCCTGCCTTCAATCTTTCCCAGCATCAGGGTCTTTTCAAATGAGTTAGTTCTTTGGATCAGGTGGCCAAAATATTAGAGTTTCAACTTCAACATCAGTTTTTTCAATGAATATTCAGGACTGATTTCCTTTAGGATGGACTGGTTGGATCTCCTTGCAGTCCAGGGGACCCTCAAAAGTCTTCTCCAACATCACAGTTCAAAGCATCAATTCTTCGGCACTCACAACATTTAAAGGAGTCTGCCCTTTTGGAGTTATAGTCTAGTGTAACCCTGTCCAACAGAAGTCTAATGCAACCACATGTATAATTTTAAATTTTATAGTAACCACATTTTTAAAAAATAAAAAGAAACAGGTGAGTTTAATTTTAATAATGATATAGGGTGAATGAGCACCTATCCTCCAATTCATATGTTGAAATCCTAATCTCCAGTACTTCAGAATGTGACTGTATCTGGAGTTAGGACCTTTAAAGAGGTCTTATCCTAATTAAGCTAAAATGAGCTCACTGGGATGGGCCCTACTTCAGTGAGACTAATGTCCTTAAAAAAGAAGCAATTAGGACACAGACACATACAGAGGAATGACAATATGAAGATACATGGAGAAGACAGCCATCTAAAAGCCAACAAGAGAGGCCTCAGAAGAAACAGACTCCACTGACATCTAGACCCTGGACTTCCAGGCTCCAGATCTGTGGGAAAATCAATTTCTGTTGTCTAAGCTACTCAATCTATACCCAAGTGGCACTAGTGGTGAAGAATCCAGCTGCCAATGCAGGAGACACAAGGTATATGGGTTGGATCCCTGGGTCAGGAAGATCTCCTGGAGGAGGAAATGGCAACCCACTCCAGTATTCTTGCCTGGAAAATCGCATGGACAGAGGAGTCTTGCAAGCTACAGTCCATGTGGCCACTTTGTTACAGCAGCCCTAGAAACTAATATAAATAATATGTTTTATTTAACCCAGTAAATCCAAAACATTATCATCTCAGTATGTAAGCAATATAAAAATGAATTAGTGACATATATCAACTTCCCTTTTTAATAGTAAGTATTAAAAAAAAAAAAATCTGGCAGAGGTGAGGGGATGAGATATTTGACCTTTGCAGCACATCTCAATTCAGACTGGCCACACTGTAAGCACTCCATAGCCACCTGAGTCTGGTGGCTACCATATTGGACAGTAGAGATCTGGTCCAACTCTCTTCCAAACATTGTCATTTCACACACTGTGAAACCCAGGCAAAATCTTTGCCTCAGTGTTCCTTGGAGTTTGTTTGTTTATATTAGTCTACCAGACCCACTGATTTCCCTCTGACTTCTGTAGCATGGTGGCACAGTGGTAAAGAATCCGTCTGCCAGTGTAGGAGACAAAAGCGATGAGGGTTTGATCCCTAGGTTGGGAAGATCCCTTGGAGTAGGAAATGGCAACCCACTCCAGTGTTCTTGCCTGGAAAATTCCTGTCAGGCTACAGTCCATGGGGTTGCAGAGTCATACACGACTGAGTGACTGAGCATATACGCACACAGAAAGGGATTCAGGAACCCAGGCTGCGTGGATCATCCTATCAGGAATCAGAAGCCTGCAAACAGGACTGAAGGTAGGGTTTGAACACACTCTGCTCATGGTTAGTATTCAAAGCAAAGAGCACAGTAATGACTCAGTCATGTCCTTGCTCAGCCTTCCACAAGTTTGCCCTCTCTAGATAGCTGGGATTTTCCACAGCTTCAGAAACAAAGAAATTAGGTAGGATATTCAAAGTTTTCAAATGTGCCCTCGGGGCTATGAGCAGTAGTGTAGAACCCCTCCACTTCCATAGAAAAGACCCACTTCTGTGAAAGACCCTCCTGAAAGACACACAAATCAGATAACTCTTTACAAAGGCCAGCTTGCATCCCATCTATTAAAAGGAAGAACCACTAAGTGCTGTACTTCAAACATTCCCTGCCCCTTCATGTTGAGCACTGGAGTTTCAGCTTTCATCTTCACTTCTGAAGTTCCGATACATGAACTTCTAATAAAAACTTTTTAAGTATAAGTAATCTGGATATCAACTGGTGTTGATTTATTTCTTAATGTCTAGGTAAAGACAGATTAAAATCTCCATGTTATCAATTGTAATAAAATGCAGTGGCAGCCTTGGGATTTCTGCTCATTTCTTCAGCGGAGCTTGAGGGTAGGGGGACCCTCTAAATGGCTGAGTCTGCATCTGCGTCTGTTAAGTGAATACCAAGATCAGCAGTTCTCTCATCATCCATGCCTGTCGAGCTCAACTCTGCTCTGCCATGTTGTTCTTTAGTCGCTAAGTCATGTCTGACTCTGCGACTCCATGGACTAAACTCCCCAGGCTCCTCTGTCCATGGGATTTCCCAGGCGAGAATACTGAAATGGGTTACCATTTCCTTCTCCAGGGGATCTTCCTGAGCCAGGGATCAAACCCACATCTCCTGCACTGGCACGCAGATTCTTCACCTCTGAGCCACCGGGGAAGCCACCTTACCCTGCCAAGGGTTGTTCTTATCCTTAATTTCAACCCAATACACCCTCCAGTGAAGGCCTTTTGAACAAGGAGAAAACATTACTGAAGGTTTTGGAAAGAAAAATCTACATTGCAGCAGAAATAATTTAAAATTCAAAAACAGACCAAGGTTGCTTGGTCATTTTCTTGTCTTGGGCACCAGTCACCCTCCATATGGTTGCTTTTCTCTCTCTTCCTTCTGCTTTCTCTTCTGTCTCTCCTTCTACCTCCAGCCCCCTCTAAATCCCTGTTCGTTTCTAAGGCACCCCGCTTCAATTGTCATGAGTTTGCCTCAGCTCCTGCAGAGCCCCATACTCAACCCTATGATCACATCTTTGCTTCAAGCCGTTTATCAAGGTATTTCTGCTCTTCAAATGTATCTATCCCTATATCTCAAAAGGTCTCAACTGGATCAGTTTCAAGATTTAGATACATATCTCTTTCTGTGAAATTAAATGATATCCTTTTTTCTCTTTTCTTCTTTCCCATCACCTTGTGCTCTTTCTCTTCATTCTCTCTCCACTTACAGACCTATATTCCCTTCTTGCCAGCATCCCATTTTAAAAATAAAAATCTGATATAATCTTCTAGTTTATTTTTATCATTCCTTGTTTGAACTCTCTCTGGCTAAGAGCCAAAGGTGAGTCGATACTGCATTAAAGTGTTTCCTTTTTCACTGGGGCACTTGCATCCTAATAGAAGAGCTAGGACCTCACCAAGATGACCAAAGCAAGTAAAAATAAAGGCGACCTAATCTTGAGCACAAGGCACAGTTGTCTAAAAACAGGAGTAATCTCTTGACCTTCTAGTCTTTGGTGGGCAACACTGGACATGAGCAGACAGTTAGTCTTCTTACAAATAAGAAATATGATTTAGAGGAGCCTAAAACCAGAAGGGAAAGTAGACAGATGATGTAACTTATTTTCATCTCTATTAAAATCTCAGCATCTTAAACAAAGGGCACCTTAATTAGGTGCACACCCAACTATCTCGTAATGGAGGAGAATGGTTACTCTTCAAGAAAGGACCTAAGGTGTTAGAGTGTGTGTTAGCCCTTAGGAAGTGGGTTGTGCTCTTTCATTGCCTCTCCTCCCCAGCAGGTATCTCCTCTCCCTCTGACCTCACCCAGCAGCTGTTTCATCCATGCATTCTTTACATCACTTACCTGTTCTACCTTCTGTTACACGAGTTTACCTTAACACCTTTTTTCCTTCTTAGAAATGAATTTCCTGAGGGCCTTGGTACTTGTTCTTCCCTTAGATAAATGTTTCTCTGATCAAATATCATTTTAACAGAGTGGCCGTCCCAAACCACACTACCTCCATCACCTCTCTGTCCATTCCCTGCTTCATTTTTCTCTATAGTTCTTACTACTACTTGCTTGACCTCACACTTCCCAGGTGGCACCAGTGGTAAAGAACATGCCTGCCAATGCAGGACACATAGAGACGTGGGTTCAACCCCTGGGTCAGGGAGATCTGCTAGAGAAGAGCATGGCAACCCACTCCAGTATTCTTGCCTGTAGAACCCCATGGACAGAGGAGCCTGGCAGGCTACAGTCCATAGGGTTGCAAAGAGTTGGACATGACTGAAGCGACTTAGCATGCACACAGTACCTGACATAAATTTTTGTCTCACAAATACACACTCTGGGGCTTCCCTGGTGGTGCAGTAGTAAAGAATTTACCTCCAATGCAGGAGACATGGGCTTGATCCCTGAGTTGGGAAGATTCCCTGGAGAAGGAAATGGCAACCCACTCCAGTATTCTTACCTGGAAAATCCCATGGACAGAGGAGCTTGGCGAGCTACAGTCCACAGGGCCACAAGAGCTGGACATGACTGAGTGATGAAACTACCACCAAATGCACATCCAGGAACACAAATCACTGAGAAGAGAGACTTCATTCCTAGCTTGCAAACCAGAGCCAGGCATACCAGAGGCATTCACTAAATAGTAATTAAATGGATGAACAAATCAATCATAATACTTATTCATCTATCTATATATTTCTGTATCCCCCACAGAACTCAGTACAAGGCCTCGCATTTCTTGAGAACCTAGTAACTATTTGTTGAAAGGAGGAAAAGCAGGGGGGAGTGGAAAGGAATGAAAGAGGAAAGAAAGAAAGAAGGATGGGTGGAAGGAAGGGAGAGGGGGAAGGAGGCAAGAAGGAAGAACTAGATGACTACATGAATGAAGAAATGAACAGGTTATACATAAGCAACCTGTCACCTTGGGAAATTACGGGAAAGATTGCAAGTGCTATTAAAACCAACCATTGCAAGGAAGGAGGTCCAAATTGTGGTTCATTTCCTCGGTAGAGTCATTTAAGACAGAGAGTCAAGATGCAAGGAAAATTACTGTAGAAGAATGCCATTCTACAATCTGGCCAAGTGAAATATGAGATGAATTTAGGTATTAGCACTGCTTGGCCAAGAGCCACAGAGCTAATTGTTACTTGTTGTTTAGGCTTCTGAAGACAGCAGCATTAAAATTTGTATTTTTAATATAATGAATAAACGTCTATGAGCCCCATAATTAGAGGATGGTCTACCAAATTAGGGAAATTACTTTTTTAAAAAGAGGAAATTAAGACATGGAATCAGTTCAAGAAATTATTCAACTGCCTCCATATAGAACTAGTTTATACTCTCTCTCTGCCTCTTTAAATGTCTGTTGGCTATAAAACCACGCATCTTCAGCCTTAACTGGCTCTCATCAACCAAATCATGCAACTAGCTTTCACGTTCCAGCTATTCAGCCATTAGGCACAGATGAAGATGGGTTTATTCCCCATGAACAACCCATGAACAACAGAAGACCACTGAAGGTGTCCATGACCCAGGAAAGTACAGTGACTGAGAGTTTGGGATCTGAAGTCAGATTCCTGGATCTTTCAATTGCTGTATGATTTTGGGAAAGATTTTTAACGTTTCAAGTCTCAGTTTTTATCAGTAAAATATGTGATGATAATAATGCCTAGTTCATAGCGTTGTAACAAATATGATACATGCAAAAATATGGTATACTGTAAGTATATTTCCTAGCAGACAATGCGTCTAACGAATGTTAATTCTTTTCTGTCTTGTTTGCATTTGTCTTTTTTTCCCTTGGGACAGGATAAATTCCTTAAAGGAAGAAACCCTGTTTCCCTTTCCTTGATAATGATGCATTTTAAGTAATAAAAATGTTCACCAATAAAAAAGAGTGTACTCTTCACTTTCAGTGACTCAATCTGTCCCCAATTAGTAGTCACCACTTACATTTTCCTAAAGATAGTATCCAGTTGTAAAGCCATCACAAAGACCTCATGGGTTTGCAGGTGGTTAATATACACCTACATGTTATTTTCAGCTAGTATTCTGAGCCTCATTGCTCCTTTAGAAAAATTGCTCCTTTTTCTCTTTCACCCTTGCTGTTATCTTTGACTTCAAACCCCTACTCCAAAAAGTTACATTGGATATTTGCAAACTCTTTCCTGGTTTGTTGTATAGTCATCTGAAACTCAAATCGCATTCTCCCATAAAACACAAATGCTTAATTGATGAAGGATAATTTAATTTCCCAAGGTTGGGACTTTGGTCTCTCTACCCCTTCTACTTCCTAAGGAGTCAAAATGCTGCCGCCTTGTTATCAGGAGGAATGGAAACAAGCATGACAGACATCATACTACTGAAGCCAGAAGGTAAGACACAGTGCTGACATCTTGATCCTGGTATGCAGTCCTGCTGAGTGACCTTGTTGAGCCAAAGATTCTATCCTGCCAGTGAAGCTAGAAGGAACCATTCTATTAGCTCACGATATTCAGCCCATTGATTTGTCCTGCCTTCATGCCCCCGATCCATCACAAGAGGGATAACACTGCAATAGCAAGAAAGGATCTCCCACCCAGTATGCACTATGATGATTCCGGGACGTCCCACAGGAAAAGAATCAAGGATTTTTTTAAAGGAGGAGAATGGCTAATGGAAGCCTGAACATGTCCTAAAAAAAGGTCAAACAGAATACCTAGGAAGGATTATAAACTTGAGGATTCAGAAAAATAAAGGCATAGTTACTTTCTAAAGAATGATATCACACTTGGAGATGGCTGGGATAATTCCATTTTTGTATTCCCTGTGGAATACAAAAAAAAAAAAAAAAAAAAAAACCTGGGTTCTCAAAAAGAAATGCTACCTACTCTTCAGTATTTAAAAACTTGGATTTACTTGAATTTTTAAGTTAACCATCTGCCAAAAGTTGAAACCTGTTTTCTTACATAATCAAAACCTGGGTTGCAGCTGGTATTAATAATACATCTGTATTACCAATAATTGCTTCAAGCTTTGTTTTGGCACGATTAAGGATAGTCATAATCCTTTGAAAAGTCAATGCTTTATTCTGTTTAAAGCTACTGTTAGAGTTAATGCATTTTCATTTCCCTACCTTCCATTCAATTAATCTGACATCAAATATGCATTTCTTTTGATTGTGTCAACTTTTATTTTTCATTTCATATACCAAAATAATACATTTGAGTGTCTAGTAGATAGGAATAGATTTATGTATTTTGAATGCCAAATCCTATAAAAATCCCTAAAATATGCACAATAGTATCACATTTATGCAAAGGTCATATGCAAAATGGCTTCAGCCATCTGGATGGAAGCTAACAACCCATGTGTATTTGAAGGTCAATGTCTCTGGCATGAAATGTAGAGACTGCTTGTTGCTTCCCAGTGGTCCGCTACTGTTCCTTTACTGTCAGCTAGTGACTGCAACCAGCCAAAGTCAGACACACTCTGCCAGAGGGTAGGGGTCACCACTGCCAGTACTCCAGAAAGACATGCGACCCTCAGATACCTTCTCATGCTACTAGTCTTACACATTTCATGATCCTTCTGTCACTCATATCGTCCTTGGAAATGGTAAGAACTCAACAAGACTTCTTTCTTACCTTTAGCAGAACTCTTGGCTCTACTCATTTCTGACTGTACTTTCAAGTACAATCTATTTCAAGGCATCCCTCTCAAGTATTCAGGGGAAGGAAGATGCCAAAGAATGAAGTTATTAGTGTTACAGCCCAAAAACTATGTACTTCTACAAAAGTGCCAATTAATGACTCCAATTTACTCCCTCTTCCTGGTGCTCAGCTTTCTGAATAGAAAGACTGTTGTCAACTCCATCTAGACTGAAAATCTAACATGTTGGTCTCACTTCCAAAACCAAAGCATTTGTCATATCTTCCAAATCATCTAAGCTTCCACCAGGAGGGAAATCACTTCTGCTTGATTCCCACACTCAGCATCCCTTTTCATCTGTCCTACAAGGGGTCCCTCGTGTCCCAGCCTCCCCCAAAGAACAGGTGGGCGGCTTGAGGACACTGAGCCTGGCAGACTCATTTTGATAAGTCAACTCCCCTCCTCAGTCTCTAAACACAACGCCTTGCTAAGTGCCTCCAGTGCCCTGGGTTACCCTGCTTCTCACTCCACCATGCATATCCTAAGACACGGGTCTTGCCCTACTGCCTGCAGGGCACATCCCTGCCACACCATCTGTAAGACACTGACAGCTGCAGCAACCATGCCTAAGACAGCCTGAGGTACCCTGCTACTAACGAAGGTGGGGGGTACCTCAGGCTCCCCTGTTTCACAGCCAAAGACTCAGGTCACCACAGGCTTTCTATGGCCACCCTTCCCCTATGTAGGCCAGACCATATGTCAGACTCTGACACAAATGGAACTAGTGGTTACTAATAAAATGATGCATTCAAAATAGATTACTACTGAGGATTAGAATTCAGACTTTAAAAGCATACTCCACATCTCAGTCATATGTAATCTATAAAGTGAGGGCCCCTTTGTGTATCAATCTGACCAACAATGAGAATACAGCATTCTGTGAAATGCAATTGAAGACGTCTTTGAAAATTCATTATAAAACAATCTGTATTAAGGCATTTATTGCTAGGGAGTTGCGACATGTTAGATTTTCAGAGGAAAATGCAGCTGTGCTTTAGGAATGGGAGAATCTTATGAAGGTTCCTAAGCTTAACACGACTTTCCTGACTTCCCTGGTCCAGTGGTTAAGTTCTTGTGCTCCCAATTCAGGAGCATGAGTAAGATCCCTGGCTGGGGAACTAAGATCCTGCATGCTGCACGGCGCGGCCTAAAAAAACAAAAACACTACTTTACTCCCTTTTGCTGTTATTGTTGTTTAGTAGCTAAGTTGTGTCCAGCTCTTTGCAACCCCATGGACTGTAGCACGTAAGCCTCCTCTGTCCATGGTATTTTTCCAGGCCAGAATACTGGAGTGGGTTGCCATTTCCTCTCCCAGGGGATCTTCCTGACCCAGGGATCAAACTCGCATCTCCCGTGCTGGGAGGCGGATTCTTTACCACTGAGCCACTAGAGAAGACCTTACTCCCTTTACCCATTTCTTACTATCTTGGGAGAAAAGAACAATTTTTCTTTCCTTGACTCTCTATATTCATTTAATGTTGCATAAATGACATTTCTTAAAATTATTTCATAGGTACATTTGAGATAAAGTCTCAAAAACAAACAAATCTTACTCTACATCTCTTATTTGCTTTCTCCCATTCTCCTTTCTTCTTCCTGCTGGGGGCCAAATTTACCTTTTCTCAACCTCTTTTATGGATATTCTCAACCTCCCTTTCAGTTGGTATGCTCTAGCCAACACGCCTGCCACTAGTTTCACCTGAATAAATTACCTTATAACCATCCTGGTTTAAGTCATATGCCTCTTTTCAACATAAATCATTCAAGATAAATTACTATCCCTAAAGACCTTGAGTTCAAGGATCTATCAAAGTGACTTAAGTGAATCTTTACAAAATTTTAATTGTGTCAAACTGGAGATTAGTTTAATTTTTTTTAAGTGCAGATGAATTCAGAGGGAAGAGTTTAAGCATCCCTTGCTTAAGAGCACTTTCATATCACTATCACAAATTTGAAGGTGCTGAGATATTACTAGTTTTTGCTTTTCTTTGATAATACATTTGATAGTTGTTTTTATGAGAGGCTTTAGACCTGCAGTAGTGAAAATCACCTACCTGTCCAGCCAGCTGTGACCCTGATACATTATCTGAAGAGAGAAATCTGAAACAATCCCCGAAGACAACAAAGACTAGAGGCCTGAAAAACCTAATGGGGAGAGGCGTGTGAAGTGAAAAGCCAGAAAGCTCCCAGTGCTGGAGTGAAGAGGTTTGGCCATGTCCCCAAAGCAGCTGCCATGGGGTACAGAACCCACTGAAGATGCCTTCCAGACTCAGTCAACTCCCTCCTGACCCAGCTTCCTCCCTATTCCACCCTCTTCTTAGCCTTTTCCAACTGAGGTCTCTGGAGAAAGGAGGAGAGAAGGCAACAGACAAGAGTCAATCATGGTGTCCAAGGATACAAGTGCAGGAAAGGCAGGACACAAGCTTACTAATCAGTTCCCCCAAAGAAGAAACAAACCACCCACTTCAACTTCTGAAGGAAGATAGGAAGGAAGAAAGGAATTGAGGGAGGGAGGGAGGGAAAGAATCAGAATCCCAGAGGGAAATACAAAATGTTCCCTAGAAACCAGGTGTTGTATGATCAGCACTTTTAAAAAAATTTTTTATTGGGGATCCCCTGGAGGAGAGCATGGAAACAAACTCCAGTATTCTTGCCTGGAGAATTCCATGGTCGGAGGAGCCTGGTGGGCTACAGTGCATGGGGTCAGAGAGTCAGACACGACTCTGCACAGCACAGCATAGCACATAGTTGCTTTTCAATGTCACGTTAGTTTCTTCTGCACAGTGAGATGAATCAGCTATATGTGCGTGTATGTGTGTGTGTGTGTGTATATATATTCCCAATTTCTTTTTATCCTTCCCATTTAGATCACTACAGAGGACTGAATAGAGTTCCCTGTGCTATACAGTAGTTCAATTTCAAAAAAACAAACAACTCAGTCAAAAACATGGGCAGAATACCTAAATAGACCTTTCTCCAAAGAAGATATACAGATGGTTAAGACGCACAGGAAAAGATGTTCACCATCATTAATTATTAGAGAAATGCAAATCAAAACTACAATAAGGTTATCACCTCACACCAGTCAGAATCTACAAACATTAAAGTGCTGGAGAGGGTGTGGAGAAACAGGACCCTCTTACAATGTTGGTGGGGTTGTAAACTGGTACAGTCACTATGAAGAACAGTATGGGGATTCCTTAAAAAAACTAAAAATAGAACCACCATATGATCCAACAATCTCACTCCTGAGCATCAGCCTTTCGTTTATTTCAACTGTCTTCTACAAAGTTATTTCTTACAAAACCCAATGTGTGGGTAATTTAAGCACTTTATCATGACTCCCAGGCAAACTGAAATATATCAGGTAAAGGGAGAGTGTGTAAGGTCCTCTACTGCTGCTGCTAAGTCGCTTCAGTCGTGGCCGACTCTGTGCGACCCCATCGACGGCAGCCCGCCAGGCTCCCCCGTCCCTGGGATTCTCCAGGCAAGAACACTGGAGTGGGGTGCCATTGCCTTCTCCTGTGAGGTCCTCTAAGCTCTTTCTAAAACAGCCAATGTCTAAGACTTTCACCACATAGAATCCAGATCTAAGTGTATAGCTGATGAACTTTTCCATCTTCATTTTTAAGAATCCCATTGTGCTTCTAACAGAATTAGTGAGATTTAAAAAAAAAAAAAATGCTGTGTGTTCATTCACTTTTTCCCCCCATCTAGAGGCCATGGACGGAGGAGCCTGGAAGGCTGCAGTCCATGGGATCGCTAGGAGTCAGACACGACTGAGTGACTTCACTTTCACTTTTCACTTTCATGCATTGAAGAAGGACATGGCAAACCACTCCAGTGTTCTTGCCTGGAGAATCCCAGGGACGGGGGAGCCTGGTGGGCTGCGTTCTCTGGGGTCGCACAGAGTCGGACACGACTGAAGCGACTTAGCAGCAGCAGCAGCAGCAGCAGCAGCAGAGGCTGGTAAACAGACTTCTCCAGCCCTTCCAAAATTATTGCAAATAGCCTGGCGCCCTCTATTGGCCTTCCTGCCACATTACTTCCCTATGGCCTCTGATTACCTGAGCTTTTAAAACATTCTACAACCACAAATAAATCAGTGGCTTAAGAAAAGTGATGTTTGGACCGAAAATCATTTGACAAACAAAAGAAGAAACGGGTATAATGGACTTTGAAATCAAGAAGTAAAATCATTTAAGGCAGAGTCAACAGTTACGTTACTTTCCGCTTTCAAAACAAGATTTAATTTGATTATTCTTAAAAAAACAGCTTTGTTAGTATACTGTATTGGTGTTTTTCTTTCTGGCTTACTTCACTCTGTATAATCGGCTCCAGTTTCATCCATCTCATCAGAACTGATTCAAATGTATTCTTTTCAACGGCTGAGTAATACTCCATTGTGTATATGTACCACAGCTTTCTTATCCATTCATCTGCTGATGGACATCTAGGTTGTTTCCATGTCCTGGCTATTATAAACAGTGCTGCGATGAACATTGGGGTACATGTGTCTCTTTCAATTCTGGTTTCCTTGGTGTGTATGCCCAGCAGTGGGATTGCTGGGTCATAAGGCAGTTCTATTTGCAATTTTTAAAGGAATCTCCACACTGTTCTCCATAGTGGCTGTACTAGTTTGCATTCCCACCAACAGTGTAGGAGGGTTCCCTTCTCTCCACACCCTCTCCAGCATTTATTGCTTGCAGATTTTTGGATCGCAGACATTCTGACTGGTGTGAAGTGGTACCTCATTGTGGTTTTGATTTGCATTTCTCTAATAATGAGTGATGTTGAGCATCTTTTCATGTGTTTGTTAGCCATCCGTATGTCTTTGGAGAAATGTCTATTTAGTTCTTTGGCCCATTTTTTGATTGGGTCGTTTATTTTTCTGGAATTGAGCTGCAGGAGTTGCTTGTATATTTTTGAGATTAGTTGTTTGTCAGTTGCTTCATTTGCTATTATTTTCTCCCATTCGGAAGGCTGTCTTTTCACTTTGCTTATATTTTCCTTTGTTGTGCAGAAGCTTTTAATTTTAATTAGGTCCCATTTGTTTATTTTTGCTTTTATTTCCAGAATTCTGGGAGGTGGATCATAGAGGATCCTGCTGTGGTTTATGTCGGAGAGTGTTTTGCCTATGTAATTTAGAAAGATGGCAATGATGACCCTGTATGCAGGACAGCAAAAAAGACACAGATGTGTATAGTGGACTTTTGGACTCAGAGGGAGAGGGAGAGGGTGAGATGATTTGGGAGAATGGCATTGAAACATGTATAATATCATGTAAGAATCGAATTGCCAGTCTATGTCCGATGCAGGATACGGCACGCTTGGGGCTGGTACACGGGGATGACCCAGAGAGATGTTGTGGGGAGGGGGGTGGGAGGAGGGTGGGAGGGGGGTTCATGTTTGGGAATGCATGTACACCCGTGGTGGATTCATGTCAGTGTATGGCAAAACCAATACAGAATTGTAAAGTAAAATAAAAAATAAATTAAAAAATAATAATAACATCAAAAAAAAAAAAATACTGAGTTCAGGCCACACTCAGACCAATTCAACCAGAATCTCTGGGGAGGGAAGCCAGGAATCAGTATTTTAGGGTTTCCTCAGATGAATCCAATGAGCATCCAAGACTTACAGCCACTAAACCAAGGCTCAATTGTCAGCAGCGCCAATGTGAACCTACTTTCTTATGTACAATTTTAGAAAGAAAACTGGGTACATGTAGTTTAGTCTCAGAATGATATTGTATTCAAGAAAAACAGACCAATAGCCAGAAGTCATTTAAAAGAAATTTCAATGTTCACGTATGTATAAAAATTAAGAAGAAATTAAATAGTTTCTTTAAAAAAAAAAAAAAAGCTTTGTTATATTGCTGAATTACCATTAATTGTGGCTTTACATGACTGCTTTCAGAAGCAGACAATGAACGAAGTCAAATCTAAACAAAATGGCCTAGCAAGCTGAGGAGAGATGAGAGACCGCGGTGCTAACCGGTAAGGGCTGAGCGGGGAGACAGGCCAATTTTCTCCAGGCTGATCCCATCTCAGACCAAGCTGGGAATGGGCTTAGGGAGTCAGATGCTATGAGGAGAAGTTCCTTGAAGAGAACAAACTGGTCACTTTTAGAAAGCAACCCTTTCAAACTCCTAGAGAAACATTTCTTGATAGGAACATTTATATTACAGTCCTTCTCCAAATGTGTTTTTTTTTTTTTCTTAAATAACATTATAGGGTGACCATTAATTGGTGGGTTTTTCTTTTTTTCCATTAGAAGACTTTGTCTGCCATACAAAAGTTTATTTTACCCTGTGCAAAAAAAATCAGAACTTCCAAATTAGGTTGGGGACAAAAGGAAAAAGCCCAGAATAATTTCAACTTAGGGCCTGCAAGTTCTCTGTGTGAAACAGAGAAGGGACACCACTATGGCCCCCGGCCCCATTCTGGTCTGTTCCTGGGACTAGAGACCTCACAAGTGACACTGCCCTGCAACACTAGGCAGGGCATACACACCAGAAGACAGCTACCCTTGCCACTAAAATAGGGAATTATGTTCCTGCCTCAGCAGTGTTAAATCATCTGTGTGCCAGGCATTGGACAGGGGTTGGAGAAACAGAAATAAATAAAACACAGTTCCTATCTGCAAGGGTTTTCAGTCAAGCAGGATACAAAGACAAGCGAACAAAATTAGAATCTAACATTGTAAACCACATGATAAAAATATACATAAAGTAACAGCGAAAAAGAGAAGGTTATAGCAGGAAAGATCCATGATTCCAAGTCACAGTTTATCTTGTACCCCCAAATGCCTCACTTCATTTAATGAGGACTCGGGAACTGCCTGAATTCCTTTCATATCCTTTTGATGCATGGTTGCAAAGGAAAGCTGGTGATAAATATATTAAGTGAAATATGATTTTCTCATGTCAAAGAAGCATCAAATATAAACAACAAGCTATTCAAAACCACAGAAGAGCAGACTTTCAAAGAGACGATAGTAGGCTATGCCAGATGGAGACGAGGTTGAGGGACATTCAGACCGGAAGGGCTGCTGGATTTAGCAGTAAAAGTCACCGGTGACTTCAAGACAAATCACTTCAATAGAGTGCTGAACGCAAGAAGCCAGGCTCAAAGAAAACATGTTTAAAAAGGAAATAAACACAGCAGGAGCAGAAACTCTTGTAGGAGCAGTTACTAAGTGAGTGCCATGGGAGACAGCACAGGAAAGCATTTTCCTCCAGGACAATCTTCCCCGTTCCTATGGGGTAGAAGGGGGCTTCCCAGGTGGCTCACTGGTAAAGAATTTGCCTACAATGCAGGAGACACAGGTTCAGTCCCTGGGCCAGGAAGATCCCCTGGAGAAGGAAATGGTAACCCACTCCAATATTCTCAACTGGAGAATCCCATGCACAGAGGAGCCTGGTGAGTTATAGTCCTTTGGATCACAAGAGTCGGACACAACTTAGTGACTAAACAACAACAAAAACATAGGGTAGAAGATGAGAGTGTGGGCTCCCCAGTCATAGAGACCCGGGTTCATATTCCAGCTGTGCCATTTAAAAGAATTTGCCACTGCAAACCTCTGTGAAGTGGGATCAGCAGAGCACATACCTCATAGAAAAAATACCTAGCACAGAATAAACACTCATTCTGTAAACTGGGAAGGAGTCAGAGAAAACCATCCTATTTCTTGAATTCTAAGACTCATATTGTAATATTTCTGAAATCAGCATGCATCACAGTTTGTCAGTGTTTTCCCTTCTTAGCAGCGCATAAAATAATGACTCATCTAACAATCAATGACATCTTGGATTTAATGAGAGAGTTGGTCCCTAACCCTGGAGCAGTTGAGTAATTGACCTAACTTTATGCAAACTGGCTTATGAAGAAATGTTAAAGGGAACATTTCACTTAAATTCATAAGGGTTTCAGAAAATCTTCTGGGTCCTTGCTGCTCATATTATGGCCCACAAACCAGCAGCAGCAGCAGCAGCACATGGGCTCTTGTTAGAAATGCAGAATTTCAGCCTCCATCTCAGACCTGGCAATAAGAAACTTTAGTTTAACAAAGACCCCAGGTAATCTGTGTGTACAATCACGTTTTAAAAGCACTGTTCTAGCTTTTTGTTTGTTTCAAGTTGGAGCTATTGGTATAGTTGGACATTTGAATTTATTTCCTTAACTACTCACCCAAATTTTATTCTTTCACTAAAAATATAATGGCAAATTGGGATGAAGATGATGTTTTCAAATCTTTCAATATTTATGATGTGTCTGGAGATCAATATAATTGTACATGGAAATCAAAATATCTAGAAATCAGAGGTTATATCAATTCCAAAGTTGGAGGCTGTGGAATCAAGTTTTAATTTAAAAATAAACTGTATCTCCTACAGCAGTGCTGAACTTCGTTTTCAGTGATGTTCCAAACTGACATATTTATACTGTTAGTCAAGTGGAATACTAACCAGACTAAATACTTATAATACAACAGGACAAAAAATTTGGGGCTCCGATTAAACTGGTCTGACCAACCAAGGAAAACAATACACTGCCAAATATTTGATTGAACTTCATAAAATTAGAATGATTAGACTGTTAAGAAATTTGTTGCTTGGTGACATCTACTGTGGAAAACACAAATCACTAATACGGACTTTTGTGATGCCCTGATTGAGGATAATGCAAGTATAATCACGACCAGAGGTAGCACGGCTTTGATTATCCTATTATTCCCTATGGTAGGTTCAATAAAAGGGAATGTAAAATCAGGAAGCATGACTCTGAAATAGAATAGTTAATCCTCCACATAAATAGTTCTCTGGATTGGCTGCCAGAATGCAGAAAGCCAATAACTGGAATGATAAATGGGGAAAGATTAGCAATCCAGAGAAAGCCCTGGACACTGTTACTTTATAGTGCAAATAAATTAGGCTTTCTATAATTAATGTAGGCAGAAGGAATTGGATTTGAAATTTTTTTTAATCTTGCTTTTATTACTCTGAGCAGGCATATGTGAAAATTTCTTCCACAGCCCCCAGAAAATCTGGTGTCCACTGCCAGCTTCTTGCTGCAAGAGTCCATTCGCTAGCTGGCCAGAATCTAGCCAACCCACACAGGCTCTCTCTCACCCAGGCCCCTCACTCCTCCACGGGAGACACAGTCACTCTGCCCCAACAAACACTGAAGTGTAGGTGACTCTTGGAGCGGCAACCTCTTTGACGCCCCATCAGCACAGCAGTCTGTCTCTCTTTTCTGACTCCCAGGGCAGAAGTCACATTCCTGTTCCCCCCACCTGGCAGCCTCGATGGACATATGTCAAGCTCTCCAGTCGTGCTGTGAAAGACTATCTTGCCTTGGGTTCCCCCAGAAGCAGGCACTGGGACAGGATTCAAGGGCAAGTGGTCTATTCAGGAGATTATCTCAGAAAACACTGGCAAGGAGTGGGAAGCCTAGGTCTACTCGGCAGTGATGTGTCACCCAGATCCCCTCATGTAGGCAGGCGGAGTGTGTTCCAGCCATCCTTAGCTCTGAGCCCTCTTTGGAGATCTTTGGCTGAAGACAACTGCCCCTCTCGAGGTCAGGCCTCCTTCTAGGCACAGCACGCACCCCCTAATGATGCTCTGGACCCAGAAGGAAAAAAGCAGCAGACATGGGCGAGTACTAAAAATACCTGCCACAATCAGGAGGGGATGTGGGCTTGGAACCCAGAGAGTAGCCATAGAGCAAACATTGATCATGTCAATAATAATACCTGCCAGACTTCTACTGGGCTATTCTCACTCCTGAATTTATTTATTCTTCACAATATTATGAGGCTTTTCTATGTCACAAATGAGGAACTGAAATTTAGAGGAGGGAGACTTGCCCGAGTGAGAAGCTTCATCCCAAATCTAATGCAAAGTTCCATACCCTTAGCCAGACTATACTATTTCAGCTCTCCAGAAGTAGCTAATAGCTATCTCCAAAAAGGGTCATTTTTAGTGAAATGTTTTCACTAAAATGAAACAGTCTCCAACACGCTTGGAAGCCAATGGGCACTACCCACAAGGCTAAGCATCATTCACTTTTGTGAAGTGAAGAAACATGTTCCCTTTTGGCCCTGCAAACAGCAAGCATTGGTCAGGCAGGGGGCAGGGGTGGTGGGGAGATGGCACAGAGAGGAGAAAATGTAACGCCATAGTAAGAACCCAACGGTTACATGAAATTACTTTATGTTTTTAAAATTTCTTTACCACACTGGATCTTAGCTCCTCAACCAAGGATCAAACCCAAGTCCCCTGCTTTGGAAGCTCAGAGTCCTAATGACTGGACCTAACCAAATCAGCTTATAGACAAGCAAGCCAAGACAAAGAGTCTCTTTTGGCCACAATCTCCAGAATTTAGGAGGTATGTGAGGTACTGCAAAGGCTCTGAAAAGAATCCTTTCCTTTATTTCTCCTCAGGCACCAGACTGAAGAAATTCTCAAATGTTCTCTCATGGTATTGATATACAGACATTTGTTAGGGCATTTTTCCAGGACTGAGGTTTCAGGCTCAAAAAAAAAAAAAGTGAAGGGAAAAAAGTGGTGGAAAAATTCGGCATGTCAGATGACAATGAGTTGGTGAGAAGAAAAAGAAAAAAGACACATGAAGAATCAAAAGAACAAAAGTAAAAGTTCTGGGTGGAAGGAGAGGAAATAAGAAATAAAGGCAGAGTTGTTGTTTGCTCGTTTTAAAGAAAAAGACTATAACTCCAGACTCCATGTGAACTACTACTGATACTCTGAAAAGATTCTTTTTCTCCTCATCTCCTGCTGGAATTCAATTAACTAATAGATCACAGTTCACAGCTTATCAGCTGCTCTTTAGACTAAAATAATCCATGAGGAAATGTTTGCTCAAGGCACCAAACAAATCACATCTCTTAGGCTACTCACCTGGGAAGAAGTGGGGAATGCTCCCAACTCCAGTAAAGAAAAGTTGCTAATCTTACAACCCCAGTAATTATGTTGTAAATCACAGGGTGGTTCTTTATTTTGGTGATGGGTTAAACCTCACCATTCATCTACAATACATCTAAATCTGGGACATCTGGCTACCCCAACCTTGTATACTAGACAGAGCATAAATCACAGGCCAGGGAGCTATGGACAGCGAAAGGCAAAAGGTTATGAAAATTGATAGCCTTACAAACAAAACCACATGACAACTTATATACACATGTACTGTTTTATTTTTAGACCATCTGCCACCACTTCATCATTTTGAATTTTGGGAAAGGCAAATTTGACACATCTGACTACTTATAATCAAAACTCATGTTTAAAACAGCACTCAAAAAAAGTGACAAAAACCCCAACTGCAGCCAGTAAAAAAATATTATTTATCAAAGAATTGCTTTATTATTAAAACTTTTTTAGGAATTTAGTTCTCAGTCAATATGATTAGTTTCTCTGAATCCTGTGAATACTGGCCTTTGCATAAAAGATTAGAAGGGGACAATGGCAGGGAACAGTAATAGCTAAAATAATCTTTTATTTTAAATTGGCAAGAGAGGAAAAGAAACATTATGAACTTTTGGGGAAAGCAAATTGCAGGATTGTATATATAGTGTGATGACTTCTTAATAAGATATAAAATATATATGAAGAGAAAGAGAACCTAGTAACGAGATGATGGCTTGGAATTGTGTTTATTAACCTTAAACAATGACCCAAGGAAAAGAAATGCAAGAAAGCAAAATGGCTGTCTGGGGAGGCCTTACAAATACTTATGAATAGAGGAGAAGCAAAAGGCAAAGGAGAAAAGGAAAGATATACCCATTTGAATGCAGAGTTCCAAAGCATAGCAAGGAGAGATAAGAAAGCCTTCCTCAGCAATCAATGCAAAGAAATAGAGGAAAACAACAGAATGGGAAAGACTAGAGATCTCTTCAAGAAAATTAGAGATACCAAGGGAACATTTCATGCAAAGATGGGCACAATAAAGGACAGAAATGGTATGGACCTAACAGAAGCAGAAGATCTTAAGAAGAGGTGGCAAGAATATACAAAAGAATTATAAAAAAAGGTCTTCACAACCCAGATAATCACGATGGTGTGATCACCAACCTAGAGCCAGACATCCTGGAATGCGAAGTCAAGTGGGCCTTAAGAAGCATTATTACGAACAAAGCTAGTGAAGGTGATGGAATTCCAGTTGAGCTGTTTCAAATCCTGAAAGATGATGCTGTGAAAGTGCTGCACTCAATATGTCAGCAAATTTGGAAAACTCAGCAGTGGCCACAGAACTGGAAAAGGTCAGTTTTCATTCCAATCCCAAAGAAAGGCAATGCCAAAGAATGCTCAAACCACCACACAATTGCACTCATCTCACATGCTAGGAAAGTAATGCTCAAAATTCTTCAAGCCAGGCTTCAACAGTACGTGAACCATGAACTTCCAGATGTTCAAGCTGGTTTTAGGAAAGGCAAAGGAACCAGAAATCAAATTGCCAGCATCCACTGGATCATCAAAAAAGCAAGAGAGTTCCAGAAAATCATCTATTTCTGCTTTATTGACTTTGCCAAAGCCTTTGACTGTGTGGATCACCACAAACTGGAAAATTCTGAAAGAGATGGGAATACCAGACCACCTGACCTGCCTCTTGAGAAATCTGTATGCAGGTCAGGAAGCAACAGTTAGAACTGGACATAGAACAACAGACTAGTTCCAAACAGGGAAAGGAGTACGTCACAGCTGTATATTGTCACTCTGCTTATTTAACTTATATGCAGAGTACATCATGAGAAATGCTGGGCTGGATGAAGCACAAGCTGGAATCAAGATTGCCGGGAGAAATATCAATAACCTCAGATATGTAGATGATACCACCCTTATGGCAGAAAGTGAAGAACTAAAGAGCCTCTTGATGAAAGTGAAAGAGGAGAGTGAAAACGTTGGCTTAAAACTCAACATTCAGAAAACTAAGATCATGGCATCTGGCCCCATCACATCCTGTATGGATGTGAGAGTTGGACCATAAAGAAAGCTGAGTGCCGAAGAATCGATGCTTTTGAACTGTGGTGTTGGAGAAGACTCTTCAGAGTCCCTTGGACTGCAAGGAGATCCAACTAGTCCATCCTAAAGGAGATCAGTCCTGAGTATTCATTGGAAGAACTGATGTTGAAGCTGAAACTCCAGTACTTTAGCCACCTGATGCGAAGAGCTGACTCATTGAGTTCAGTCGCTCAGTTGTGTCTGACTCTTTGCGACCCCATGGACTGCAGCATGCCAGGCCTCCCTGTCCATTACCAACTCCCGGAGTTAAGCTCAAACTCATGTCCTTGAGTCAGTGATGCCATCCAACCATCTCATCCTCTGTCATCCCCTTCTAATCACTCCTTCAATCTTTCCCAGCATCAGGGTCTTTTCAAATGAGTCAGTTCTTTGCATCAAGTGATATCGTTGGATAGCATCACAGACTCAATGGACATGAGTTTTAGTAAACTCTGGGAGATAGTGAAAGACAGGGAAGCCTGGCATGCTGCAGTCCATGGTGTCACAAGAGTTGGAATGACTAAGCAACTGAACATCAGCTTCTACCAATTGCACAAACCAATTCCTTACAATAAATCTCTTTATATATACATATATAGATGAATGTATAAATATTAAATATCTATATCCATCTATTGGTTCTGTCTCTCTGGAGAACCCTGACTAATACACATAACAACCACCTCACCTTTTGTAGGGTTTTGCTGTAGCAAATAATTCTTAGATTTGGCTGTCTCCAAAGGATTAAGCAGTTTAGCCTCGAGACAAATTTCAGGGAGTCACTTGTGGTTTCTCCTACTTTTTTACTCATAAATGCTGATTAAGAAAATAAGTTGCAACAGTAAAGCTATTTTTCATCCTTTCCTGCTATATTTGACTCAGAACTACCAGGAGGCCAAACTATTGAGAATGCATACAAATCAAATACCACAAAGCCAAGATGAAATAGATGAAGTAACATTAACCAATCTGAGACAAATATTCAAATGAGTTGAGGACAAGAATAATCAGACCAAGAATGGTGATAAAATTGCATGGTACTTTACACTGATCTCAGCAGAGACACCCCTATTGAGCACACAAAATATACTTGGATTATTTCCAGAATGAGTTTAGCAGTGGTTTAGTCACTCAGTCATGTCCGACTCTTTGCGACCCCGTGGACTATAGCAGGCCAGGCTCCTCTGTCCGTGGGATTCTCCGGCAAGCGTACTGGAGTGGGGTGCATTTCCTTCCCCAGGGATCTTCCCGACCCGGGGATTGAACTAGTGTTTCCTGCACCTCTTCCATCGCAGGCAGATTCTTTACCACTGAGTCACTGGAGAAGCCCTCAAATGAGTTTAGACCACTTCCAAATGCAAAGGGGTAGAAGAAATGAAGTCTAGTGTCAAGCCTGCAACTGTTATAAGGTTACCATCCATACACTACAACTGTAGTCCATCCCGCCCTGTGAACAATCATCTGAGCTGGTTTGCACCATTGGCAAGAACAATGACCCTGAAATAACACACGTTTTAAAGCAACTGTTTAATTCTATTAATATGAGGCCATGTCTACTTCATTAAACATATTCGAAGAGAAAAGGGACATTAGGTGTTTCACTGGCTTATGTGATTATTGCAAATCACAACTAACAACCCCATGTCTAAAAGAATTACACATCTGCATCATCACACAGCAACCTCGCTGGCTGTCTCTAACTCCACCAGTTTCGGCTGCACTCGTCAACTTGAATCTGCCTTTAAACAAGACACAATGAAAACCAACCAGCACAACAGACTCCTACAATCCCCTACAGAACTGATCTGGAAGACAGCCCTTTCCCCACCACCAATAAAAGCTGTTCTTTTTTTTTTTAACTGCACCACATGATATCTTAGTTCCCCAACCAGGGATCAAACTTGTGGCCCCTGCAATGGAAGTGTGGAGTCTTCACCACTGGACCACCAAGGAATCCCCAAAAGCTGATCCTAATCTAAACCTCCATTGCCAAGCACCATTTCTAGCCTCTCATGAGACACTAAGTGGATCCCTCTCCTTCTATGGAGGACTGTGTTTTCGACCCTGGCTGATAACCATGGGTAGGAATCCTCCAGATTTTGCATGCCCTCACACCCTCATTCTATAACAGACACGGAACCAGATCATGGGGTGCAACAGTAAATCAGATACAGAATCTGTCCTCAAGGGGCACCCTGTCTGAGTGTAAAACTGACTAATTACAACCCCATGTTATGAGAACTACAAGTGAGACATGTACACATGGAGAATTTGGAACTCAGAAACTGTTAAGGGTTTCTCTGGTGGTTCAGTGGTAAAGAATCTACCTGCCAATGTAAGAGACACAAAAGATGTGGGTTAGATCCCTGAGTCAGGAAGATCCCCTGGAGAAGGAAATGGTAACCCACTCCAATATTCTTGCCTGGGAAATCCCAAGGACAGAGGAGCCTGGCAGGCTACACTCCATGGGGTTGCAGAGTCAGACACGACTGAGTGAGCACACACAAAATGTTAAAACCTCTGGCTGAGGAGAGGGAAAAAGACATCTTCATAGGGAAGATTATTGAGGCAAGTTCAAAATTTTAAAGACCCGTTTACTCCTGTTACTTTCCAGCTCCCTATCAGTCACCTTCAATAACCATCCAACTTCTCACCTCAAGGCCCTGAAGACCAGCAAGTTCTCTTCCTTCACTTCTATATGGGGCAGAGCTTCCCTGGTAGCTCAGTCAGTAAAGAGTCTGCCTTCAGTGCAGGAAACTCGGGCTCAATCCCTGGGTTGGAGAGATCCCCTGGAGAAGGAAATGGCAACCCACTCCAGCATTCTTGCATGGAAAATCCTATGGACAGAGGAACCTGGCAGGCTACAGTCCATAGGGTTACAAGAGTTGGACACGACTTAGCGACTAAACCACCATATGGGGTTAAGGGACAGTTTGTAATTGTTTTTTCCCTGGAGACTAAAACAACAGCACTCAAGTTCCTGACAACACTGTCAAACTCAGCTTCCCAAACCTGCCCTGCTGAACAGCTGTAGACATTCTATTAACTGACTCCCATTTAACATTTCACCATGTGAACCAACTCTGTCCATAAAACACTGAGATGACAATGCGTACCGAGCAGTCACAGTATGTGGGCCAGTCAGCTTCTCCCTGTATATAAGCCACACATTTCTGCTCCCCTAATAAGTTAGTTGTATTTTTGTTCCCAAACCTGTTTATGCTTGTCATATTACAATCTGAATGGGGGTTATGGTAGGAAGAATAATGCTCCAAAGACGCCCTCATCCTAATCCTCAGAATTTGTGAGTTTACTACCTTATATGGCAACAAGGACTTTTGAGATGGGGAGAGGAGATTGAATTACCCAGGTGGAACCAATCTATCATGGAACCCTTGTAAGGAGAGAAACGTGATGGTGGAAAAGCAGATTGTTAGCTTTGAAGGTGGAGGAGGTTTGCGAGCCCAGGAATGAGGACTGTCTCTAGAAGCTGAAAAAGATAAGAAAATAGATTCTCGTCTAGAGCCTATAAAAATGAATGCAGCCTTGCCAACACCTTGATGTCAGTCTAGTGAAATGCATGTCAGACTGCTGACCTACAGAACTGTAAAATAATACATTTGTATTGATTCAAGGAGCTAATTTGTGGTGATTTGCTACAGCAATGATAGAACAATGATACTCCCTCTCTCCCCCATCCTTAGCCCTGTGGCAGCTGCGGTGGTTTCCAGTGTGTAAGGGGGACTCTGCACAGGGGCTTTCTAAGCTGCCCCCTGGAAGCCATGGCAAGGATGCCAGAATCCTGCATGGTTAAAACTCACATGGAAAATCAGAAAGCCAGTCTCCAGACTGGCGTTTATAACAGCTTTGCCAGATCAAAGCTTGTGTGCATTTCTAAGGTGGGAAAGTACAGAGCTGAGTAGAAAAATAAGTCATATTTTAGACTTGCCATACTGACAGTCTATGAATGTACAAAAAATTTAGGGGAAGCATGTAAGCTGGTGAGAAGAGTATAACCTCTGGAAATAGGCAGGACTGAGTTCCTTGAACAAATCACCTAACAGCAAAATGGGAATAAAAATTAATTCAGAGTTGAAAAGATATCAACGATTCATGTCATCTCCAGGCATATATGCCTGCACTACATGGATCACCATTACTGTGACTGGCAACAGGCGCTTGTTTCTTGACTGTTTCGTGGCCTCACGTAGAAACTTAACACCTGCCACCCTCAGGGTTTCAGTTTACATGTGTTGCCTTCTTTGATCTTAACGACATCTTTAGGAGTAGACAGAGTAAGCTTTATAGAGGTAGAAACTGACGCAGTGATTTTTAGACTGCTGTTGAGCAACAAAGTGGAGAAGGCAGACAGTCTGGTACTCACCCCTTTCTCCCCACCTGACGTCTCCTGAGCCGTCCCTAGTTTCCATATGCAATGTGGTTCTATTTATGGAGCTTCCCACCAAGCCCTTCGGAGCTGTTTCAATTACGGCAGCGTCGTGATGCTCCTTTTCCCACACTCATGCTGACAGCCTTGCGCCTCCCTAAGTGGCGTCTAACAGGCTGCCTTTCCCCAAACCATCCACGGCTCAATCCTCCCACCTATATTGTGCTACAAAAGCACCTTGTCCAGGCTAGCAGGCAGGGTTCAGATGTAGAGTTGCATGCTTGCTATCGGTGGACAGCAGCGGTTCGAGCTGAGAGATCTTCAAGAGTGTAGGGTCAGCTCCATAAAGAAGTGTGACTGTCCCCCCAGTCACTCCACAGAGCTGTAAAATGGTCTCAGGATATATCTATGGTTGACTCAGTTCCCCAAAATGGATCACTTTTCAGGATGCCAGTTGAAATATGGTACAAAGGCACACATCAAATGACTTGAGCAGTGTATTGTATATGTGTATAAATACATACATATTCTTAGAGGTCTCAGTTACAAAGCTTTTAGGTGTTTCTTCTGGCTAAACCTGGAATGTTCACCTTCTTAATATTTATGGAGCTCACAAGACTCTGGTACCAGGTAAGGAGTTAGAATATAGACCAGAAAGTCCACCTGGTCAATCCCTGGGTCCTTCTACTTTCACAACCCACCTTGGGGGAAGGGGAAAGAAGGGAGGAAGAACGGAGACTAACATATAGTGAGTCCTGACTGCCTGGCACAATGCTGTGGGTATGTGCCACATGGCCCAGGCAAGCAGATAGGCACCATTACCATTACAGATGAAGAGCCTGAGATTAAATTACCCAATGTCATGTGGCAAATAAGAGACAGAACTGGGATCCCAGCTCAGGTTTGACTCCAAAGCTCATGCTCCCAGAAGCAACTAAAGAGTACATCTAGACTAAATGACCTTGTTGTGAATAAAGAGCAAGGGATACTTACAAGGCAGGCGGGCAGGAATCGTCCTAAAGTGTTCTGTGCAGTTCACTAGATGTGTGAGCCTAAGACCTTATTTTGTTCTCACACTCGGGCCGCCTCAGTTTTAGGGCTCAGGAAACGATTGTGCAGGCCCGCATTAGGTGTCTGCATGTGTATGGATGAGTCAAGATTTTTCAAGTGTCAGACATACTGTTTTGCTTAGCCAGTCTTTGAAAATCCAAGTTTAATTTTCATTAAATCACTTTTTGAAATAAAATAATAAATAAATAAAAATAAAAGATTATATCACAGCTTACTAGTCATCAATGACAGCTATATTATCCTAAAAGTGGTTTTCACTAGGGAACAACCTTGCCCTCTTGGGAACATCTGGCCATGTCTGGAAATAATTTTGGTTGTCACAATTGGCATGTGGTCAGTACAGGCCAAAGATACTGCTAAACATCCTACAATACCAGATAGCCCCACAACCAAGAACTATTCAGTCCAAAATGTCAATAGTGCTGATGTTGAAACTCTGACTTGTAAGAATTTGTCTCAAGATTGACATATCACTGTCCTTGCTAATTTATTTTTTTCCCTGCTACCTTTTTAAGCAAACTGACCAAAAGATTCAGTATCATACCTCTACTAAATACTACTACGATAGTCATCATTTACTGAGCACTTACTATGTGCCAGATACCAACTCTTTAATCCTCAGAACAATCCTATGAGATCGCTATTTTATGGTATTTTTATTTTCATCCCCATTTTACAAATAAGGAAACATAAACCTAGGTTATATAACTTGCTACTAGTAGAGGATGGAATTAGGATTCACATTCAGACTGGAGCTTATTTGGGAGCTTGTGTTCTTTATTTTTTTAACTTTTTATTGGAGCATAGTTGACTTACAATGTTGTGTTAGTTTCTGCTGTACAGCAAAGTGCATCAGTTATGTATATACATATATCCACCTTTTTAAGATTCTTTTCCCATGTAGGTCATTACCAAGTATTGGGCAGAGTTCCGTGTGCTATACAGTAAGTCCTGACTATTTTATATAAAGTAGTGTGTATATGTCAATCCCAATCTCCCAATTTATCTTTCCCCAACTCTCTCCCCCTGGTAACCAAAAGGCTAGATTCTACATCCGTGACTCTATTTCTGTTTCATAAATAAGTTCATTTGTACCCTTTTCTTAGATTCCACATATAAGTGATATTATATATTTGTCTTTCTGTATCTGCCTTACTTCATTGAGTATGACAATCTCTAGGACCATCCGTGTTGCTGCAAATGGCATTCTTTGTTCTTTTTTATGGCTAATATTCCTTTGTATATATGTACCACATCTTCTTTATCCATTCATCTGCTGATGGACATTTAGGTTGCTTCCATATCTTGGCAATGGGGGTGCCTGCATTTTCCAGAAACACATGTTTCATCTACTTACCTCCCCTACTCCTGTTACACAAGCTACGGCATAAAGGCAAATATAAACAACTAGAAATGAGATTGGGTATCAGTGCTACAAATCACAGAGGTGAAGTCAGCAAGTTTGATCCACTAAGTTTCAAGATGCTGCTGCTGCTGCTGTTTCAAGATGATGACCTCTCGAGTCTGAGGGGTTTGGGGAAAATATAGTACAGGAATGAGAAAAGAGTGGTTTGCTATAAAATAAAGGAATGTTGTTGACAAGAAATCTTTTCTTAAAACTTATTTTAACTAGTAAGTGGACTGACCAGTTCTTAGGGCAAACAAGCGCTGCTTTTTCATTTTTGAAAACACTGTATCAGTTGCTTTTCAACTAGCCATGAAAAGTTAAAATTTCCACATCTATATCAGTAATCCAAACTCCAGACAGGAAAACAATCACCTTTTCTATACTCTGGTGGCATCCCCATATTTGCCATGCATTTCTCTATCATTTCCTTTGAAATAAATTATCTCCTATATCTTACATATGGGGTAATGAAATCAGAGCATCTGGGTTCTGAACACAGCTCCATAATCAATGACTATGAGTAAATACTATGGGCCTACATTGTCTAATCCACAAAATGTTTTTACATAATGTGACTTTGATCTTTCCAGCTCTGACACTATGATAAATTGCTTGTATAAAAATTCAAACATAGTCTAGAACTAAGGCACCTGGTATTAGAATTGAATGAAATGCAAAGAGATGAGGAGTTGAGGAGAGAAAAGCTTTACTGAAAATCCTGTTTTTCCCTCTTAAAGGAGTAAGCATTCAACTTTATGGGCTGAGGGAAGTTCTGTAGAGGACAGTCCATGGAGAGACATTAGAAAAATCCAGAGACAGCTGTCTACCTCACTGAGAGTCGAAACCATTTGATTGTGTATTGCTAGTGACTCCAATCTGGTGAATTTTTGTTTAGAAAAGCCTCAAGCCTAATTGAGAATGAAATCCCTGCTCAGAGTATTTCACATCTCACACAGAACCTGAAAAAAAAGAACACTTAGGCTCACTTCTGTGTTTACCCAGAGCTCGGTTTTGTTGTTTATTTGGGGGAGGGGGGGTTCTGTTTTGGTTTCTTTGCTTTGAGGGGTTGTTTTGAGGGGGCCTTTGGGCCAAGCTGTGTGGCATGTGGGATCTTAGTTCCTGGCAGGGATCCAGTGCCCTCTGCGCTCCCTGTTGTGGAAACATGGAGTCTTAACCCCTGGACCTCCAGGGAAGTACCAGAGCTCGGTTTTGCCATCATGTTGATCCTCTCATGTTTCATCTTCTCCAGATGTCTGGTTGCAGTTAACTCAGAAGCAGTGTCTCCATCATCGACTTGAATGGTTGTCCACTGTTGAGCCCATACAGGAGGTGTTTTTCAACTCTCTCCTTAGAAGATTTTTTTTTTCAATGCAGTTACTCTTTTCTTTGAACTCTTCTCCAAAATGTCTCTGTAGGCTTCCAGAGAGTCTTCTTATTCACAGCCTCTATCCTAAATCACATACTTGAACCTACCTCCTACTCAACTACCAAATTATCTTCAGTCTCCCAGCTCCTGACTCTGTTTCTTGGTTATAGTATCATTTCAGCCCTTGGACCTTAGCCTTCTCCAGCTCTAAGTCCTGGCCTCAACCCAGGACCATGATTTGGTCCATAACTGCCAGTTAAGATACTTTCTGCTATTCTCAGTAAATATACTCTGTATAATTCATTTGACCCAGAGGAATACAAGTCTTTATGACCAATGTTTCCCCCACTCCAGGTGAACTCACAAGCAGAATCCAGACCACTCTGAGAATCAAGCCAAGTAAGAGGAGTCTTTCAAGGTTCTCCATAAAGTCATGAACCAGGTGAGAAAATCTGAAGTCTAGTTCAGAAGAAATGACTGAGATAGTAAGGGTCAGTCCCCTGCCTGTGTTGCTGGAAGAATACCTAATGAGAAACAGCTCTTGGTTTTGAGGAAAAACAGAGAATCATGAATATTGTTTTACCTTAAACACTTTCCCAAGTCCCATGGCAGTGATTACTACAAACAAATGTTCCTTCTTGGATGTGAAACACTGATTGCCCTTATGGTAAATGGCCCCTAGCAGAAGACAGGAACTCCCAACTCTAGCCCACTCTAAGGTAGCTTTATAAATTGAAAACAAGAGCCCTCCAAAAATTAGGAATACCTGTGCTACCCATAGATATGATTCACAGAAAATATTACCTAGTGAGTATCTGTTGGTGCAAAAAATAAATAATAAAAGAAACATAAAGCCTTAATTCCAATATAGCTGTCTTTGACCATTCTCCTATGTACTTACGTTCTGAGTAAATATATTTTTATTCAACTAAGAAACATCACTGCAATATTAGATCCAGAAAATTAATTGAAATTTGCTTTGTTCATTTTCTACTTCTGATATTTTGAGAAAGTGTGGTCATTTAAAACTCTCCAAGCATAATTTTGGGGAAATAAAACTATCCACCAAGAGCTCAATTGATTCAAGCCATAATTACCCTGCAAGAGGCTACAACCAAATGGTTTCTCTTTTTACAAAACAAAGATTTTAAGGAAGAAATGTTCACCTTCAAGTCAATTTAAACTGTCCTGTTCCTCCCATAGGAAAGAAGCAGCAGTCACCATTCTCCCACTGTTAGCCCCAAGCTATTCCTCTAAATACCATAATAGGCTGGAATCATCACCAAAGCAGATCCTGCCCCTTTTCTGAACATCTGCGTCATCTAAAAACTGGTCCAGGTCAAAGGAGAAGACGACATCTGCTGGTCATGCTAAAACAGAATTAGAGAAAATGTATTGAGAATCTGCTTCTGGGCAAAGCTCTGCCTTTAATTGGATACATGATCTTGAGCAAGTCTATTGGGCCTTTGTGAGTTTCAGTTATCTGTCACAGGGGAATATGTGCTCTACAGACCATTCAGGAGTGCTGTATACCTAAAGTGAGAGAAGTGTATGAAAATGCTTTGAAAACTTTATAGAGCTCTGTACAAATACCAGATTACCATCTCTGAGTGGAATCTCATGGTAATGGAGAAACTTACTTCCAAAGATTTCCATAATCTAAATCATACTTCACCCATTTCTAGGTGTGTAATCTGAAATTGTTTCTTGATACTTCATTGATGGGAAATACCCCAATCATCCTTGTAAATAGGTTTATTTCACTATTTTCTTTCACATGGGTTTTCCCTTCAAATAAAAAACTCTCTGCCTCCTCCTTCTCTTCCAGAACTCCAATTATTCAGATGTTTGCCCCTCTGATGGAAACTGACAGCTCTTATAGGCTTTCTTCCTTTTTTTTTTTTTTTGTTTAATCTTAATACAGTTAGAAGATGAGCGAGAACTACTTTTCTATTCCTATCCTCCAAGTTGCTGCTGCTTTTTTTCATCTGCTCTGCCCTGCTACAGATGCTCTGTAATGCACACTTAGTCTCATTCACTGAATCACTCAGCTCCAGAATTCATTTAGTTTTTTTTATATTTTCATTCTGTGTGGTAAAGAATTTCTGTCCATTAATTTTATTCATTATTCATTGAATGGCCTTTTCTGAGTTTTCTTGTAATTTGTTGAATTTCTTCATAACAGTTATTTCAAATCTTCACCATTTAGACCATAATATTCCATGCCTTTGAGTTTTTAGCTATGGAAGAACTATTTTCTTTTAGTGATAATGTATTTCCTCTATTTTTCATACTGTTTGCAGTTACTTCTGCTTTTGCCTTTTGCCTCTGAAGTAGCAAACATGTTAACTCAGCTTTTATACTTTACCTGGTTCTTAATATTCACCAGACTGGCCATTTGAAACCTGCCTTTTGTATTCTAGAAGGTGGTGCTATAGCTCATTTTTGGCTTCTCACTTGCCAACCAGCCATCATCTATTTCCTAACCACACTCCCTACCTACTGGAGTTTATCTCACAGAGGCATTCAGGAGCACGTACAAGGATTCAGCAGTGGGTTAGGTGAGGTGTGTGCTTGGCACTGGGGCTTGGGAGTGCCCTGCCCAACCCTTTAAGACCAGTTGTCAGCCTGTGGCTTTCATGCATGCAAGCCCTGCTGGCTTTCAAAGCTACATGCTCTAGGGTCCCAGTCTCTCAGCTCCAGCTCTTACAAGTTGGGGTGGCAATTTTAAACCCTGTGTTCCTCAGAGAGAATCAGAGTTGTAAGTTCCCTCCTGACTGTGAGTCACTGTGCCAGGGGTGGGATTCATGGAAAGGTTGTGTCAGTCTCTCTTCAATGATGTGAGTTTTTCCTTCCTCGCTGATGTGTAGGAGTTGCTCAGCTAGTTTGGGGTTTCTTTCATAGAGAACTATTCTCTACGTAGCTGTAGATGTGGTATGTCCACGCCAGCAGGTGAGTTCAGGACCCTCCTACATTGCCGTCTTGATCCAATCCCGTTTTGTTCTTTCCCTTTTGCTCCTTTGATTGGATATTTTCAATTGATCTACCTTCAAGCTCAATGATTCCTTCCTGCTTTTTCAGGTTTATTGGTAAAGCATACTATTGATTTCTTTTTTTTTTTTTCCCCCAGTTCAGTCATTAAAGTCTTTAGCCCCCAAATTTCTATTTGGTTCTTTATGTTTTCTCTTTGTTGAATGTCTCATTTTGTTCTTGTACTGTTTTCCTGATATCCTTAAATTGTGTTCTTGTATAGTTCTCTGAACATTTTTAGAACAATTATTTTGGATTCTTCATTAGGAAATTCCCGAATTTCCCTTTTGGGGGGGAAGCATGGTGTTATTTACTGGAGGCTTACAGTAATCTTTTGGTGGAGTCCTATCTTCCTGGTTGTGGTTCTTGTAGCCTTGTATAGGTGTCTGCACATTTGAAGAAGCAATCACATCTTCCAGATTTTATGAACTAACTTTGGTAAGGGAAGACTTTTACCTGCAGGTAGGGACACACTCTGTCCATGTAATCCTCTAGGCAAAAAGACTGGAGTAGGTAGTCACTCTCTTCTCCAATGAGTCAGACAGTAAAGAATCTGCCTGCAGTGCAAGAGACCCGGGTTCAATCCATATGTTGGGAAGATCCCTAGAAAAGTGAATGGCAACCCACTCCAGTACTCTTGCCTGGAGAATTCCTTGGACAGAGGTGCCTGGCAGGCTATAGTCCATGGGATCACAAAGGGTCAGACTCAACTGAGTGACTAACACTTTCACTTTCTTTCAGGGACATACTGGAGCATGTTGTGACCCCAGGTCCACTGTGCAGAGCACCACGTGTTGGGGGAATGGGATAGCACACTGGGTTCAGGGGACTGTGATAAACCTTCTACTCAGATTCCTGGGATCCAGATCATCAACAGCTGTGTAGTGCGGTGAGCACCATGGCTGTCCAGGAGCTGCAAGGGCTATCGAGGTCTGATGCGGTGCCTTCTACTCTAGCAGCCAGGGACCAGGGCAAGCAGCAGCAGTGGCTGGAGCTCACCCTCAGCTGCAGGGGCCTGTGTAGTGGCAGAGCTGGTGGACAGACACACACGTAGTGGTGGGGAACAGAGCCGACAGAAAAGTCTGGAGCCAACTACAGGCATGCTGGCAGCTGCAGGTGCCCTGCTATCATCATGCAGGCCTTGACTGCTGCTTCTCACCACTGATGCAGAGCAGTGGTAGCCAGCTATGGGGACCAGGCCAGGGCTCTGCAGGCGCACAGCTGGAAGGGCTAGCAGCAGGTGAGCAGAGTGCAAGCAGTGACAGAAGACAAGGCCTTCTTCAGCCCCACAAGTGCACCTGTTTTTTTTTGCAGAGGGGTCTGGCAGTTGGTGTGCTCTCCCATGGCTGGACAATGTCCCCTTGGACACATGCACAGTAGTGGAGACCAGTGATGAGTGTGAGGCCAGTACACAGCAGAAGGGGCTCTCCCTAAATGCACACACGGCAGAGGGGTTCAGCTGCAGGAATCTAGGCTGATGTCTTGAACTTGAGTGGCCTCACAGGCCTGGGATGGCTGCCAATACAGATCCTGGGCCCCAGCGGGGGCCGGGGCTGTAGGGTGTGAATGGAGAAGGACTCGGGCAGCTGGCATCAGTGAACATGTGAATACCTGTGGGTCAAAAGCCATGAAATCTGCAGAGAGTCAGAGGCAGCTCTGCTGGCCCTTGGTTTCCAGTGGAGAAAGCTGTCGTGTTTGTCTGCAGATGAGGTCACTGGGAGCTATAATTACTCTGGCTGCGTGGTTACTCCTGGCAGCTCCTGCTTCTCCTCTTTGTTCCCGGCCATCTCTGTATGAATTGGCCCTGCCGGCTGGAATGGGGTGAAACTGGTGGAGGACATTCATGCAGTGTCCTGAAAGGTTGGGGAAACTGGTCACTCACCCCCACGACCTATCCTGAGGCAAGCTAGCCCTACCTACCTGGGAAGTTCATTTTTGGTGCTGAGCAGTCCCAGCTTGGGGATGGGATGATGTACACAAACGATGAAACTGTCTTCTTCCCCTTTCTGAGCTGTTATTCTCAGGGGTTTTATGCAACTGTGTTGCTAAAGTTTAAGTGGATTCCAGAGCTCTCTCAGAGCTCTTTCTATTCATATATAGCTGTCAAATTTTTGATCTTTGTTGGGAGACAGAGGCTGGGGTCTCCTATGATACTGTTTTGATGACATCATTCCTGAATTGTACTTCTGAATACTGTCCATCAGTTTCATGGTTTTAATTCAGTCTTTTCTATCTTGCTCAGTGCCTGGACTGAGGGATGACATCTCTGAGGACTAAATCAAGGAGCTTCCTAGTCCCAGGTAGAATCTTTCTGATCTTTAAACACAAAGTCCAAAATGACTTTGGTTGAAGTCAGTAATTATCCCTGAAATCACCAACTTCGTCTGTTTTATTCTCAAAACCAAGGTGACAGGAGTGTTCTTTGGGCAGTTAGCCAGCCCTTCCAGTGTCATTGCTCTCTCTTCAGTAAGCACGGAATATGGGGTTTGAGATGAGAGCCCAGATGACTATAACTTTCAGAGGCTGGAAGTTCTGATAGTATTATGGGAAAGTTACCCTCTTTATTCACTGTGGGAAAAAGCTCCAGCCTAACAGATTCTTGGGCAGATAAAGCTGTCAAAAAGGATTCCTGCAATACAAACGATTATATATAAAATAGATAAACAATAAGGTCCTACTGTATAGCACAGAGCTATATACAATATTTTGTAACAAACTATAATGGGAAAGGGATAAATATGTGTAACTGAGTCACTTTGCTGTACATTGAAACTTAACATTGTAAGTCAACTATAATCCAATTAAAAAAAAATCCTGCAGCAGCATATAGGCAAATGTATACCCCCCTTTCTTGGTCACTACTTCCCAAAAGAACAGCCTGTCTTTTTTTATTTTTAATATTTATTTGGCTGCATCAGGTCTTAATTGCAGCATGCAGGCTCAAGAGTTGTGGCCAGCAAGCTCAGTTGCCCAGTGGCGTGTGGGATCTTCTCAGACCAGAAATCAAACCAATGTTCCCCACTGAAAGATAGGTTCTTAACCACTGGACCACCAGGGAAGTCCTAAGAACAGCCTGTATAATTATTTTCCATGGCAACTTCCTCCACACTGAGTCACAGTAGTTCGAAGCTGGCTCGAGAAAACCCATAACCTTTATTCCCAAGTTATTCTTCCAAGTAGCCCAGACAATCCCAAGTCATGCCAGCCTTTTCATCCCTTCCGGCGGGGCGGGGGGGCGGGGGGGGGATTGGGGAGGAGGGTCTTTGCTGACATTAATGAGAACAGTTTATTCAGTTTATTCTTGTGTAATCAGTGTGGGAATTCAGATCAAAATATTTTTATAAAGCAATAGAAGAAGCCATGAAAAATACTAATATGTGCTCTCAAAGCCAGTGAAGCTTCCCTGTAGTAATATTGGTCGACATTTCACAAGGCAAGAGGGAAACCACTAAGAAATAATTTTCTTGGTCAAAGACTAATTTGTCCTTCAGTAGAGCTGAAAGTCTAAGCAGCATTTCATAATAGAGTCCCTCAGTAATGATTTGACACAGAATAAGCTACAGTCCCTCCCTCATTGATCATTCAACAAGGATTTATTGAACATTTACTACATGCCAGGCTCTCTGGGGGCTCAGTGAGGTTTCAAAGATGAATCAGTCCTACATCCTTCACCACAGAAATTTGGCCAAACTGGCTGAAAGGAAAACAAAAGCATCAGTAGCATCACCATAATAGTTCCTATTTATCAAGCACTAGGAACTATGATAGGTATTCTCATTTCATCTTCCCCACAACTCTGCCAGAGAGAAATAAATGACAGAAGTGAGATTCAGAGGTTCTGGTAAATTGGGCAGCATGTACACAGCTAGCATGTGGCAGAGTTAAGATGGAAAATCAAGGCCACTCTGATCCCAAAGTCTCTAATTTGATGCACATCACAGGACACAATCAGACAAAGTACAGGAAGTCCTGAAGAGAAATTACATCCCAGCCTTTTGTTTGTGGGTATCAGACACCATCTTCACCTAGGCTCGGTAGTGTTCCTTTATGCACATTTAACATAAAACTTTCCTTGGCCGATGACTAAGCCCAGCAGCTCATTTCTGTTTCTCACGCCCACATGTGGATTGAACACTTCTAGATGGGACCCTTCCTCTCCTGAGCGGTCTGTCCTGGGGTAGTAAGCCCCACTCTCACCCAGACCGCTATGTGTCCTGTCTGCCCACTTCCCTGTGTGTCCTTCCTCTTTGCTGGGGGACACCTTTGCCATATGGTTCCCTTAGGATTGATTCATATCATCCCTTTTCCCCAAGAATATGATCTAATCCAAGTGGCCAGAATATTCCATTCCCTGGCCTGAGTGACTGGCTCAGATTATGGAATGGAACCCAACCAAATCTGTCTCCCCAGGACTTTTCTGCTACTGCCAGTCTGGCCTCTGGGTGTTAAGTTGGAAAAGTATGACTTAGGCCTCCATTTGCCATCTTGCCCAAAATAAGAGCTGAGAGACAGAGTGAAGGCCCCAGACAAAATAAGAGCTGAGAGACAGAGTGAAGGCCCCAGACAACATTGTTGTGATCTCGACCTTGCATACCTAGACTAGCCACATAGCAGTTATCTGCAGAGTTCTGTGATTACACATATCTCATCACTAAAAAAACTGGTTCACTCTCAAAATACATACACATGCATGAGTTTATTATATACTTGTGTTGCTGTACCAACATACAAAGTATTTAATTAATACACAAAATATATACATCATAAAAGGTTGGTTAAAAGCTAAATGAAAGTTTTGTTGACTTAAACAATATTCACAACCTACAAGTTGAAACTTATATTTTATTCTGTGGAAATTTTTAGGACTTAAGCCCAAAGGGAGCATCTCAAGCTCTGTATAGGTTGCTTTAAACAGCTGTGCATGGTAAGACCTGTAGCCTATATCTACTGCTTCAAAAGGAAAGAGACCACTTCTGATGCTTTCCCAATGATTTATTAAAGTATAACAGTGAACATTCAGTGTATATGACAAGCTCTTATATGCATCAGCTGAAAAAATAACTACTATCATCAAGTCTTACAAAGCACGAGTAACATGCCTGAATTCAGAGTCAGGATTCAAACAGCATGGTGTGACTTCAAAGCTGTGCTGTATCAGAACTTTCATTTTTTAAAGCAGCATTCTCTCCCATAGATGGCCTTGGCTTCAGTCCCTCCTAGCCAGGATCCAGGATCTAATCCCTGGATCTATAGTGAGTATAGCCCCTTTTGACCCCTTTGCTGACATTCTACCTTTTCAGAGTCTCTCAGTTTGTCAGCACAGCACCTTTGCATGGTTCTACCCTACATGGACTCTTGAGTCTAGCAACCCTCTACTGCCCCCACCTGGCACCTAAAAGTACAGACTCCACCAGTTCAATCTAATTTGTTCCTTAATGACTACTAGTCCAATCACCACGTATATAACTAAACATACACTAATGACACGCACTTATGAAGACATGCCTGGAAAGATACACACCCACTTTGGAATAGTGGCTCCCTGGGGATGGAAGGAAGGAAATGGGGTGACAGTGTACAAAGTGAGACTTCAACAGTATTTTCAATGATTTACCGAAGAGGAAAAAAATGTTTAAGACAGGTAGCTCTCAAACCACTACAGCTCAGATGTCCCTTGCCTAAAGAACATTTTGTTCAGTCTCTTGGTAGTTTAGAGGAAATAAAATCAGCAAGTGCAACTATTAATCTAGAGAGTTTCTAGATAAGCCTCCATCTAAAATGTTTTCCAAAGTAGCCCATCTTGCCACAAGGCAAATCCTCACTTCCACAACAGTGACTTAGAAAAGGTTAGAGAATCACAGAGGAACAGCTATAAATACTGAACTTACCACCTAGACAAGTCTGGAAAGAAATGCCTTTTGAAACAATCTAATGATTTCAGTTAGTGTACCATGACGAGATGTGCCTTGACAGTTTGCTCAATCTGTAGGAATTTTACTCAGAGCTGTAGACAGCAGAAGAAAACTTAGAGTAATTAATGCAAAGTTAATTATCATGCAGGCACTGGGAATTTAATATAGTGCTTATAGAGGGTTTCATTCCTAGACATTTTTTTATCAACATCTCCTAAACCATCTGTGCTTCTGCAGTAAGGTTTCTAAGCTAAACTTCTGTGACTGTTTCCACTTGCTCCACGATAATTAAGCAAAACTGCATGTTTTGTTCTATCTGATCGCAGTTCAATTTAAACATCGATTAAATGGGAAATAAATTAATGTGGTACAAGTGTGGATGGAATCATCACAAGCTGGCACTTACCCATAGAAACAAACCATCCACTAATGAGATAATTGGACTCTTTATTTTGGGGGAAATACTTGATGAGATCAAACGGAGTGCACACATTCATGGGCCCCCATAAATGAGTATGTTACAAGAATGATAGTAGGTTAATTTGAAGAAGCTCTTCCAGCACAGGATATGCAAGCTCTAGTTAGAAAAATGAGGAGTCCAACAAAAGATTAAAACATACTATCTACCTTTGCCCACATGACGCTGTTTGTCCAACCGAAGTAATGTGACTTTCTTTTCCTACTTAAGTTTTATTCACTACTGTATTTCCAGTGCTCAGAACTAGGCTTGGTACATTAGCAGGTTTACATTAAATATCTGCTGAATGTGTGGATGAATGTTTTAGAACCAGTAAACTCTAGCTGGGCAGCAGCAATTCATCACATTTCTATAATTTCTCTTAATACTCCTCCTCAAAATCAGATTACTCAGAAAGACCTCTTAGGCTGAACTTCTTATGACTGTAGAGTTGAGATTTGTCCACGGCAGTTGTCCCAAACTTTTTGGCACCAGGAACCAGTTTCATGGAAGACAGTTTTTCCACAGACCGGGGAGGGAGGAATGGTTTTGGGATAGTTCAAGTGAATTACATTTATTGTGCACGTCATTTCTACTATTATTGTATCAGTTCCACCTGAGATTATCAACCATGAAATGCTGGAGGTCAGGGACACTGGTCTAGGGGAACAACAACTGCAATATATTTTTGCAAAGGGTCTGGCACTAAAATAATTTGTGGGCACTATCATCTTCCATTCAACCAATATTTAACAGGTATCTATTATGTGCTTGGGTGTATATAAAAAGACAATAGACACCCTGCCTTTTAAGAAACTTTGTAAGATTATTGCTACCTATTATTACTACCTGAGATAAATAGCCCAAAAAAGTCATAACAACACACAGCACTCAGGGTAGAGTGAATGAAGAAAATATTTCCAAGAGCAGTCGTCATGAAAAACTTTATGTAAGAGCAGATATTTGAGATGGATCTTAAAGCGCAGGTAGAATCTGACAAGTGGAGAGATACTGTGCTATAGAGCAGCTCAAGGTAATGTGACTTTTACTCAAAGATTGGCGACAATTAATTCTCTGATGAATAAAGCATGCACATTTAAACTAATAAAAATCCCAGGTAGGCACCTGAGAAAGTGTCTGCAGACACAACTGACTTCCACAAACTAGCACAATGCCACTGGCCCTGGGTTTCCCTGCATATAAAATCTGGAGGTAAAGGTATTTTATGGCTAATCTTTTAAAGCCCATGGTAGCTTAAAAAGAAGTAGCTACAATATTTGAACCAAAAAAGACAGTTAACTATACCCCAGCTTTTCTGACCAGGCTGGACTGGATCTGCCAAAGTAGAGTTCTTAGCAGCTGAAGAAGTTATAGTGCACTTCTGTCTTTCTGGGACATGTTAAGGGATCAAATGTCCTCTGACTTCCTCAGAATAGAACCCATGGATGTTTAAGTACATGCTATTCAGCGTATGAAACAGATGACTTTCTGGGGTGGATATAGCTCATTACTAAGCAGGCAAGTGCATGCACTCATGTTATAGGAGTAAATGATGTCCATCACAGAAATGGAGGCACCACATTATACGATTCTGAAAACCCTAACTTTTTTACTGAAGTGGAGTTACAATCTTATATTAGTTTCAGGTATACACCACAGCAATTCAATGTTTTTACAGATTATACTCCATCTAGAGTTATTACAAAACAATGGCTATATCTCCCTGTATCATGCAATAGAGCCTTCTTGCTCCTTCATTTTACACACAGTAGTAGTTTGTAGTTCTTAAACCCTTACCCCTATCTTGCCCTTCCTCCTTCCCTCTCCCCACTGGTAACCACTAATACATAAGTGAGTCTGTTTCTGAAACCCCCAACTGTCACTTAACAATGTACCATATGCATCTTTCTATGAAATGAGAAACATTTCTGCCGCATCTGTTTTAACGGCTTCAGAATAGTCTACTATGTGATGCATTTAAATAATTTAAACAACATCTAACCAGTCCTTAACTTATTTAACCAGTCTTTGTTTCCAGTGTTGTGCTAAAATATGATGATCTTTGTACAAACATATTCCAGCACAAGATTATTTCTTCGACTGTATTTCTTAAGATTTCTGGGTCAAAATTGGGGGGGAGGTGATTTTTTAATGTCCTTACACCCCCTTGCATTAGTTTCCATTTGAGACTAGTGTCAGCCTTTATACCTGGGACATTCTCTCCCATACTGCGCCTTGAGTTGAGAGGTTTATTTCTCTATTTTCTATATCCTATGATATCCACATATTGTCCACATTAGCGCCTGGCACACAGTAGCTGCTAAATGTCCACTGAATGGATGAATGGATACACGAAAGCAGCTAAAATTTCAAACTGCTTGCAAAATGCTCCTTTGAATCATCCAAAAGGAGCACATTTAAGGTTGATTCTGAAGTAATAAAGAGGCTGTGAATGTATTCTGACTTCAGAGAAGAAGAAAGGGTATTAAGAGGCATATTAAAAGTTCAAGACCTGAACATTTCAGTTTCAAGTTTGCAGTTGGAATAAAGAGATTTTGGTGAGGGATATGATGAATTATTTATTAAGTCTCCCTAGCTCTGTTGCTTCTTTAGAAGATAATACCTATTCACTGCCTCATGATTTTACAGCTTCCTTACTGGGAAGAAAATAATAATACTGAAAGTTGTCTTTGTTTATTTTTGTAAATCAAGACTAAGAAATCTGGGACTTCACTGGTAGTCCTGTGGGTAAGATTCCGCACTCTCCAATGCAGGGGGCCTGGGCTCAATCCCTGGTCAGAGAAATAGATCCTGCATGCTGCAACTAAGAGCTCACATGCTGTAAAAAGATCCTGCATGCCACAACGAAAGACTGAAGATTCCGCATGCTGTAACCAAGACCCAACAAAGCCAAATAAATACTAAAAACTAAGAAAAAAAAAATTTGGAAGATGCCACTTTGACTAAATGTTCGTGGCTCGCAATGAAAACATTCCAAAATCAGTTTGAATAGTTCATCTGCATTAACATTATCTATATCTAATTAGTGGACCTTAAACCCAAAAGTGATTGGGAAGCTACGCCTTGGAAGAAACACAAATGAAAAGTAAAGAATATGGTGAGGGCCTCATTTAGGATTCAAGAAGTCCTAGCCAGGCCATTCATAATGGTGAGAATTAAGATAAAATATGTAGACCCTGGCAAATGGGCATGCCATCCTCACTGTTCAATTCCAAGGTCACATCTTTCCAGACAGAGTATTAATCAAAGTCTTATTTTAAAAAATGATTATCTCAGGGCCCCAATTTGTTTTAAAACTCAATAAATATCCAGTTAACTATCATAGTGATGTCATTAGGTACTTGGAAAATTACATAATTGCTGCTGACACTATATACACATCATGCTAAAAATGTTTCCTTCTGATTTTTGGCTTAGTTTATCCAATTCCTTCACATGAAAGACTGGATTGTTTGAGATCTTGCTTTTTCTTAATGTAGGCATGTGGTACGACAGTCATCCCTCAGTATCAGTGGGAGATCGGTTCCAAGATTACGGATACCAAAATGAGCAGATGCTGAGTCCCATGGTCAGCCCTCTGTATTTGCAGATTCTGCATCCATGGAGTCAACCAATCACGGGCTATAAACACAGTACTCAATCCAAAGTTGTTCGAGTCCACAGATGTGGATCCCATAGATACAGAGAGCCAACTCTTTTGGAAAAAATGTCTAGGTACTACAAAAAATGACTAGGTATTCAAACCTGTGTTATTCAAGGGTAAACTGCATATATAAACTTTCCTCTTTCAACTGCTTTTGCTGCATCTCATTAAGTTTTGCTGTCTTTCCATTTTGTCTCAAAATATTTTTATTTCCCTATGATTTCTTATTTGACCCACTGGTTGTTCTGGAGCATGCTGTTTAATTTTCTTTTATTTGTGGGGTTGTTTCCCCTGGTTTTCTTCCTGGAACTGATTCCTAGTTTCGTATCATTGAGGATGGAAAGGAAGCTTGATATGTTTTTAATATTTTTTCCTCCAGTAGTTACGCTGTAACTGCTTGTACTGTTAATTTTTGAATTAAAAAAAAAATCTTCATTTCGTTCAACTTGCTGTCTGAATTACATTCACTGTGGGACAGATGATCACCTGTCGGTCCTAGAAGAACTGGTAAGAAAAAAGGTCCATTCTAGAGTCACAAGTTAAACTATTCCATGAAATCTATCCTATTCTCTAGGACACTTTCTTTCACTGCTAGATTTTTTTGCGTAATGAATAAACGTATGTATACCAGGCACCTCATAGCTTCCCTCATAATTCAGTCGGTAAAAGAATCTGTCTGCAATGCAGGAGACCCGGATTCAACTCCTGGGTTGGTAAGATCCCCTGGAGAAGGAAATAGTAAGCCACTCCAGTATTCTTGCCTGGAGAAACCCATGGACAGAGGAGCCTGGCAGGCTACAGTCCATGGGGTCGCAAGTGTCAGACGTGACTTAGTGACTAAGAGAGAGAGATACTGGGCACCAATAACCTAGGTGTGGTTTAGAATTTCAGCTAGTGATTGTCAGAGCTTGAATTTGAGTTGTGCTGCTTGTTAGTGACAAATATATGGATGAAGCTATTGAGTTTCATATTCTCATGTTCCTCATTTGCAAAATAAAGACTAACTTAAAGGTTTATGAATATTATGATAGAATATATGCAATATACCTGGCTATAATAATCCCTGTATCACTGAGTTCTCACAACTCTGGAACAAGGTGGTACTACCTCTTGGCAAACATGTGATCAAAGGAACTGAAAGGTTAAGACCTAGATATTTTCTCCTTTGAGATATTTCCCCCTACATACAGTGGAAATAAATGTATCTTCTGGAACTGGGAAAACCGTGTCTCTAAAAAATCAAAAAGCTACTAGCACTGATGTTTTGGCAGCACAAAGAATCTGGAGATATGATGAGAAACGCAGTGGACAGCCATGTAGTTTACCACTGTATGAGCCTGCTTATCATCTACTTTTGAATGTAGAGTCCTTTTATCAGGTAGACTGCCTTTAACTACTTGCTCACTGTCTATACAGCATTCTCTGATATCAGAAGAGCTAATATGAAACTATCATTAAATGTACACTGGAAAACAGTGTGGGCTAACTCACTGACTAGAATGGCATACTTTTCATTGCTGTTCTTCTTAAGACTCCACAGCTTGGTGTTGAACCAAACATATACACATACATACACACACACATACACACACACACACTGGAATATATCAAACAAATCAAGTATTTAAAGTTGGCATTCTGAAAGCAAAGAGTCAGACATAACGGAGCAACTGAATAACAGCAAATTCTGAAAACAAAGAGTTTCTCAAAATGCTAGGGGATCAGTCTCCTAGGGAGACTCACCAAGGGATCAGTTGGTTAGTTACGGTTAAAGAAACAGTAACAAATTCACCCCAATTAATTGTCCTTATTTCGTTAGGCTCTGTGGTTCCTGAAGTAAGGCACTACTTCTATCAGCAAAGCAAGTTCCACACAAAATTTCCTTAAGAAACCTGCCAAAACCATGGCTTATGATCAGATCTTCCTGGGATTTCTTGACATGGGAATGCTCTAGCCAGACCCAGAAATGGAGGACAGTGTAATACCACTAGATGGCACCCCACTCCAGTACTCTTGCCTGGAAAATCCCATCGATGGGGGAGCCTGGCAGACTACAGTTCATGGGGTCGCTAGAGTCAGATACGACTGAGTGACTTCACTTTCACTTTTCACTTTCATGCATTGGAGAGGGAAATGGCAGCCCACTCCAGTGTTCTTGCCTGGAGAATCCCAGGGACAGGGGAGCCTGCTGGGCTGCCGTCTACGGGGTCGCACAGAGTCGGACACGATTGAAGCGACCTAGCAGCAGCAGCAGCAGCAGACCTAAATAGCAAAGTCAGTTTTCCAACACAAGGCAAGCACTGTTGTTCAGCAAATCTTCCCAACAGTGCAGATACAATTAATGTCAAAATCACAATGTGTCTCTCTGCTATTAATTTGTTCTTTATATCTTCCAATTTACTAGCTATCTTAAAAATAAACTGGAGTAAACCTAGCAAATGGCAACATTTAGTCACATTTATTGAGCATCTTCAATACAACTGCTGCTGCTGCTGCTAAGTCGCTTCAGTAGTGTCTGACTCTGTGCGACCCCATAGACGGCAGCCCACCAGGCTCCCATAGACGGCAGCCCACCAGGCTCCCCTGTCCCTGGGATTCTCCAGGGAAGAACAATGCAACACGTACCTAATATGTGCCTGGTATAAAAAACAGTCCCTGCACTCTTAAGGGATTATGATAGAAATGGGTTACACAGATTTGCTGGAGAAAAATGGAGATGTCTATCGATCAAGATTTTTGGTTACAAATGCTGGCAAAAGGAATTTATTGGCAGGATCAAACAGAAATCACAGAATCAGTGAGAGCCTAGAGAATCAGTTTAGGTAATTGGTACCCGATGGAAGGTCATGTAGTAGAAACATCACCTCCAACCTGTGCATAACAGCTTGAATTAAGATACAAAACCTAGGGAGAGTGTTTAAACAGGAGAGCTTAAGTTAGAGGCTCACCCCATAGCACCAGAAACTAGAGACTGCTATTAACACACCCAGAATGTAAGATAAGAAAAAAATCTCTCCTTTAAAAAGAAATTCCAACAACAATAATTCAAATCAACATGAGGCTGAGGGTTTCCCTGGTGGCTTAGTGGTAAAGAATTCTCCTGCCAATGCCGGAGACATGGGTTTTATCCCTGATCTGGGAAGATCCTACATGTCACAGGCTAACTGAGCCCATGTGCCCCAACTATCGAGTCTGTGCTTTAGAGCCAGTAAGCCACAGCCACTGAAGCCTGGGCACCCTAGATGGAGCCCATGCTCTGCAACAAGAGAAGCCACAGCAACGAGAGGCCCAAGCGCCACGACCAGAGGGCAGTCCCGCTCGGCTCAGGAACAGAGACCCAACAAAGCCAAAAATAAGTAAATAAATGAAATTATACACACACACACAAAAAAAAGCCATGAGGCTAATATACTCAGTATAAACACATACAGGGTAAAAGCTGTGGATTAGCTGTTCCACTTTGCTTTATATATCAAGACACCTTGGAAAATTCTTCCTATAGCCTTTAAAACTGATTTTTTATATATTTTCCCCTATTTTTCCAACACTCTTATTTCAGCAGGCTGATAAGTTAATTTTTACAAAGTGTAGTCTTCATTCAATATTAAAATTTACATTGAGTGACTGAAGTCTGATTTTTTTTTTCCAGATCTCCATTTAAAATGTAAGCTAAAGGACAGAGGGAAAAAATAATTTCTCTTATATCATTAAATATAAGATTTAATTTAGCTCTTAAAATTATGGGTGATTATTTTTTTAAACTAATGCTGATGAACCAGAAATGTATTTCTCCCTCCCAATCTTCATAGCAGAGGATGTTTGGGCAATGAGATGCTCAAACCTGCCAGCTGACATAAAGGCTAAAATTAACATTCTAAATCATGTCCCTTTGTAGACCAAGCACACTGCACTAAATTGAGCATAGCTATCCCCAAACCCTAAGACCCTCCACCTTCTTCCCAAGTCAAAGCCCTTTGCTGTTACTGAGTTTTATATAATCACACACCCAATCCTAAGATTTTAACAGTAGCTTACCATGGTGGTGGACTTGAAATGACTATTTTAGATATACTAACTAATTAGAGGAAAGGAAAGTTAGTCACACAATTGTGTCTGACTCTTTGCAAGCCTGTGGACTGTAGCCTTCCGGGTTCTCTGTCCATGGGATTCTCCATGCAAGAGTACTGGAGTGGGTTGCCATTCCCTTCTCCAGGGGATGTTCCCGACCCAGGGATCGAACCCGGGTCTCCTGCATTACAGGCAGATTCTTTACCAACTGAGCTACTAGGGAAGCCCCATATTAACTAATTAGGGCCTCACAAAAATCCTGAGGGATTATCATCTCCATTTTTTTTTCTAGAAGAAACCAAAGCACAGTCAAATCAGTTTACAGCCATCACCTGGACTTGTGAAGACGGGATCTGAGAGGTTCTGAATAAATCCCTTCTATATAAATGCAGGGCAATGCTGGAGACAGACTGGTAAGAACACAGATCCTGCCTCCTTCATCCTCTATTACGTGCTATGAAAGGGCAAGTAACCTACACCTAAGATTTTGCCATTTATAAAACGAAAATAATGCTGACTGCTTCACAAGATATGGGCTAGTCCTTCTCAAACTTTCTTCTATAAACATCTTCCTAGGGTTTCTATTTTTAAGAAATGAGTTTTTTTTTTTTTTATGTGAGAATTTCTTTCTGCATCTTACAAGGTTTTTTTAAGAGATGTTAAAAAAAAATTCTGACTTACAGACGATACTACTTTTAGTATTTTCTGTGTAGTGAGTGCCTAGACAATTTATGTTTTTGTGCTATGCTAACTGCCCAGCAGAGGTCTCAACCAGGCCAGTTAAAACAACAGTAACCTAAAAGCTCTGTACCATGCAACTCTCAAGCAAACTTTAAAGGGACAATTCATCCTTAGTGGTCCACCTACACTTGGAAAGCAGAGGGTGAAAAATATCACTGCATTTGCATCCAAATACTTGATGAGATCCAGTGTCTCATAATAATATGAAATTCTGACAGCTAAGAGAACTGCCTGAATGTTAAACCTGAGATACAATGTCAGCTCTTAGTTTCAGATCAGTTTCCTCAAATTACTGAACTCAAAGCAATAGCCAAGCTGCTATCTAACTAGCACAGTAGGAAATTTGTTTCTTAACAGTATGTGATTTTAAAATAAGTTTATATTAAAACAAACACAAATGTAGTATGGGATGAAAACTTCAATTTTACAAATGTTTTTACACATGTATTCCCCTATTACATCAATAATTTTGTTTACAATTAAGTTTCATTTTTATCAACAAGAACAAAGCTGGATTCAGGTCTTCTAACACCTGATTCAGTGATCAGTCCACTTTTTTACTATCTAATATTGAAATAAAAGTTTAGCCATTACCATATGTAACCTTAAGGATTTGTAATTTATTCTAAATTTTGTCCTAAAAACTGAATTACTTAATACTCTTAACATACTCATAAATAATCTAAGTATACATTTCTCTTTAAACATATCTACTTCAGTAGTAGGTGTGAACAAAATAATTTTCTTCCAAGCAATTGATACTTCATACCTTTTGTCTGATGCTGTGCTGTGCTGAGTTGTGTCCAACTCTCTGCAACCCCACAGACTGTAGCTCCCCAGGCTCCTCTGTCCATGGGATTTTCCCCTCAAGAATACTGGAGTGGGTTGCCATTTCCCTCCCCAAGGGATCTTTCCAACCTAGGAATTGAACCCATGTCTCCCGCATCTCCTGTTTGGCAGGTGGATTATTTACCACTGGGCCACCTGGGATTATCTATCTTTTATTTAGTACTTTAAAATAAATATGTAGGCGGTTACTTTAGAAACAATTTTATGTGCAAATAATTTATAATGTGCTACTCATACATCCCATTTTCCAAAAACAATTAGGAATTTTTGAACAGAAAATCACACCAAAAATTTTAATAGGCACTGAAGTCATGGAAAAATAAAGTTTATTCTACTAGGAATGTCAACTTATCATTGAGTATTCTCCAAATTGGAAATTACACAGTGCCATTTCAGGAAAGACTGTTCAACTCACCCTCAACATCCACAAATGACTATCACAACAGTTAAACCACATCAAAACAGTCCAACATAATTAGGTTTCAATATATTGGGCCATTATGTTCTTCTAAGATGCTAATAAACAAAAACCGGAAATACTAAAATCAAAAGAAAAGATACTACTTGAGGCTAATTATCATACAGACTGTTAGTTCCTTGCTGTATCCAATCCAGAACATTAATAAAGGAAATATTTTACTGCAAAGAAAATTTTATTTCATATATATTACTAGTCATGAACTTGTCATTATTACATAAATGCTGCCCAGTGCCATTAACCAAATGGCATGACCATTTTATGTCCACAATTCACTTCTGTATTTACAAACATAGTTTTCATAATTTATAAAAGTGTATCTCTCAGTGAAGGTTTAACGTTGAGATGCAACCTAGCATCCATAGTATTTGCTGTTCTGCAGATATCAATGTAGGACAGAAGTATTTACTCCCCTTTCATCTGAGTGACCTTATGTGGAAAAAAAAAAAATCAATACTTTACAAGTTCTAAGTCTCCAAAGGAGATTTCCAGATGCACTTAAAAGAAATGCTTACAGACAGTTAAGAGTTTTAAGAAACATCTTCCATGTCCACATCCTCTTGTAATTTCTGTACCATTTTATCTTCCAGCTGCTTTCCTTTGCCTTGAAAAAAGAAATTAAACTCTTATTGATTTGGTGTGACCTTGTGGAAGTCATATCCACACTCTATAAAGAATCTTGGCTATTTTAAAATAACATTAAATATTCCTAAATAATTTAAGAATAGAAACTAAACTCACACAGGTCTTATGACTTGACCACACATTTGCTCATCTCACCTTCATGACAACCTACATCTTAAAAATGAGAAAACTGAGGTACAGAGACAAATCAATCAGTGACCCAGTCACTTGGCTAGTAAGTCCAGTAAGACAAAGGGGTTGGGTGTAAGCCCTGGCCATCTGGAGCCAGGATCTCTGCTCTCAACTCTGCACTCTCTACCTCAAAAAGGGCTACCTAAAATCTTAGATAATAACAGTTCCTTCCTATTGTTTTTGGGTTGTCAGTCCATATATATCTATATGTGAAACAATGCTCCAGGATTCTTTTTTTTTTTTAATTTGGTACAAAAAAGTCCTAGCTGGGACTTTTGCATAAATCTACCCAATATGTTGTTACAGAATTTGACTTTACTAAGGTTTAGGCATAGCTAAATCCCATCAAAATCTCTCTGCTTCTGATAGATTGTACTTGGTGCCAGGTGAGGAAAAATACTGGTTTCTTAGCACCTCACAGAAGAAATTATGCACACAAACCACTTGCCCAAGTGAGTGCCTACCTGTAAGTTACAGAAGCACAAGCACGGCTTCAGGACAAAACTGCAGTTCTCAAACGGAGGTATCAGAATCACCCAGAGAGCTACTGAAGCACAGAGGTCCAGATCCAAGGGGCTTGAACCTCTGTGCTTAGGAAGTCCCCCAAGTAATTCCATATCAAATGAGGTTTGGGAACTATTAATATGAAATATTGTCCTTTTAATCAAAACAGGTATGAGGCAAAATCATCTATTTAATTATGACTCAAATAATTTTGATTAACTTGGACAGTGTTTTTACAGAAGCTAGGATTTTATGATGGGAGAAAAGAAACACCATACGCAATAAACCGAATGGAACTCAGAAATGCACGGAATCAGCATTTTTTATAAATTACCAAGTCATATCCTAAATGAGAGAGAATACTTACACGAAAAAAAATACCTATCCTCAAAAAGTTGGCTGGTACCCGATTACAGGGACCACAAAAGCTTTCCATTTCTCTACTGCAGGCAGAGCACTCCTGTGTATGCACTACTTACCTGCAAGAGGGGCCCGGATAAGATGGATGTTTTGCTTGACCTCTTTAACGTCCTGAACTTTCTGTAGTTCTTTATTTTTCTTCAGCCTAGGATAAAACACATCAAGGCCAAAGCACAGTTACTAAAACCTCTTTAAAAGATATTAATTTGTAATTTGTAAAAATTATATTTAGTTAACCACACAGATGAGAAATGGGAATACAATCTGTTTCTTGTTCCTTATTAGCTTAATGATTACTACACTCCCAATTTGTTCATTCACTGTTATTTCCAGTGCCTAGTCAGGAATACACTGGAGGTTGAATTTGTATTTGCTCAGTGAATGAAGGAATGAACTGCAACAAAGAATTAACAAGCCTTAGAGATCACAGACACAGAACACAAACCTCTAATCATTAAAGTATCTGTTCTCTATTTGAGGAGAAAGATACTATCCTCTGTGTTATCTATTTTTAAAAATTATTCAGTAATTACAAGAAACACATAAGACATTCAAGAACAACAAAAAAAGTCAACAGACTAGTTCTAAACCATTTGGGCCCCCTTTTCCTCATAATTAAAAAGGTTTAAAGCCAAAAAGCTGTTGACACATGCTTCTCTATGACAGACATTTATGATGACTAGATCAAAAGTGATGTCTCTTCTAAAGAAATAGCCAGTTTCAAGCTGGGGCAGGGAAAGTGCAAGATGGTACTAGAAAATCTTATTAGCCATAAAGCAAGAAACACCCAAAGAATGATGAGGATTTGTCAAAATGACACAGAGCCTGCCTGAAGAACTCTCACTGGCCAACTTCGGGTACTTAGAACATCAAAATAAATAATGATAAAGAACTGATAACACACTGAAGACAGTAAGAATTAGTGTACACACACACACACACACAATGTGAATAAATGAATAAAATAATAAATGCAGAACTGGGGAAAAAGAAAACTGCTCTTTCTTGGATAAAAAAGCCAACTAATAAATAGGAAAGGGTGAAATTAGGAAAATCACCACTTGGCAAAAGTAACAATAGTAACAGATTCAGGCAGAACACTAATGGATGCTAAAACCAGTAGACACCACTTTGAGGAGTAACAGGTTCTTTGCTGAGTGTGTCTCCCCCAAGATGCACTGATTACAAAGAGGGGAGTAAAACAGTAAAGTAGTTTCCTCCACTTCCAGGGGAGAAGGCTAGCAGACACTACTTTAACCAAGTGATAAAAGTTAACATCACCAGTAAGAGGCAACATGTACCTGCAAGACACATTTCTGTGACAGTTTGGCCAAAGGTGCCTACCCTGAATCTAATCATGAAGAAAACAACAGACACAAAATGAGAAACATCCTGTAAAATAACTAACCTGTACTCTTCAAAAATGTCAATGTCATTTAAGACAAAGGTGAGAAACTGTCTGGATTAAAGAAGCTTGAAGAGACATGACTGCCAAATGCAATGCATGATAACATGATTTTCTGCTGTGATGAAGGACATTACTGGAACAATTGGTAAAATCAAGTAAGGTTTATAGATTAAATAGCAATATTTTATCAGTGATAATTTTCTGATTTGATGACTATACTGTGATTATATAAGAGCATGTTCTGATGTTGTATACCTGATACTAAAATAATGTTGTGTGTCAACTATACCTCAATTTTAAAAACCACACAGAAAAAGAACATACTAATTTTAGGATATATACACTGAAGTATACTTAAGAGGAAAAGGCATCATGTCTTCAACTTACTACACACAGAGTTAAACACAAAGTAAATCTGATAAAATGCTAACAGAATATACAGAGTTCTTTATACTATCTTGGTAGTTTCTGAAAGTCAGAAGTTATGTGAAAATAAAGATATTTTAAAACATTCATACCTGTTCATTATAAATTTAGCTTGTCGCTTCTGTTTGATCTCTTCAACTCTCTTCATTGCATCAACTATTTAAAAAAATTCATTAAAGTTAACAAATTTATGTACATTCAAGCTGGGTGATTATCATCAACAAGAGCTTTAACAATCACCTCTTTATCCTGATTTAGAAACAGACTAAACCAAACAAAAAACTCACTGCAAAAACAATTCCTACTAAAGCTGACAAAGGTATGTACTCTCGGTTAATATCACTTTTGACTCTTTCCCAAGTATCATTTCTTTAATCTTTATTTTGCAAAAGCCTTTACTACTAATAAATTTTCCTTGTACTTGAAACCAGTCCAACACTTTTCAAATTTTATTCTACAGAGAACTTGGATTAATGACATTAATCCCATTCTTAGTTTGTCATCTCTATAAATAAAGAGCCCTTTCCTGGTAATAAAATCTACTTTTTCTTCAAGTACCTGAGCTATGATCTCATTATGAATCACATTATATACCTGAGATATGATCACATTACGAATATTGGTGGAATGAACCTGTCAATTTGCCACATTCTTAACCACTAAAATCCAACAACTGTTTTGGAAAATTTATACAAGACCCTTGGTTATAAGGAAGTTGAGTCCAACTATACTCTAGAATCTGTATGAGTACTATACAATGTAGGATAAATCACATATGTAATTTACACTTTCCAGTAGCCACATTTTTTTCAAAAAGTAAATGGGAACAGTTCAAAATTAAATTCAAAGTACATTTTGTTTAACCCACCATATTCAAATTACTGTCATTTCAACATGTAATTAATATAAAGAATTATTTACTGAGATTTTATGCTTGTTTTCACACTAAGTGTTCAAAATCCAGCATGTATTTTACATTTACAGCACATTTCAATTCAGACTAGTCGCATTTTAATTGCACGGTAGCCCCTGTGACTGGTGGCTACCATACCGAGCAGCACAATTCCCAACCAGATTCTTAAAGTGTAGTCTGTGTATCTGAGTGGGGCAAACAAATGAGGCTCTGTAATAATACCTGAACCAACTACTGTCTAACAAATAACAAAATAGGAGTTCTCAGTAAAATGCACCAAGAGTATATGCCCTGTTCATCTTCATATACCAGAATCAGTGGTTACTGATTGTAAAGGATACAATATCTTAGAGAACACACAGTATTTCTCAGGAACAGTAAAAACATCATGATACCAGCACAGAGGGTCTCAGTAACTGAATACCCACAGATGATTAAACTAAGATATGCACCTCAGTTTCCACATCAAGCTGAATACCCACAAAATAAAAGTAGTTATAGATAAAAATGGTCTGGAGCTGCTATCTTCAAGTAGGAACAAAAAAGAAAACAAAGGCCAAAATGAAATAAGACTCAATGAGGTCCAGAAATGCTTAGAATCTTTCAACAAAGTCCCTGCCAAAAGTGCCTTCAGGAATCAATTTAATAATCCTGTGAAAAATGTACAGCTCCATATGGGATTGATGTGTTTGTGCATATTGTGAAATGGTCAGCACAGTAAGTCTGGTAGAAGTCTAAGTCTTAAAGAGACTTCTAGTTAACAAACTACCTCACCTCCACACCAAAGACCAGAAGAGGCTAAGGCTGCATAAGCAGGCATGGGGGGAGAAGAAAAGGCAGGGCCAAGGGCCTCACACTATACATATACATGGTAAAATCTTTAAGCTAGATTAAGAAATTAAGTTTTACTACATATGAGAATTTTTTTTTAATTAAAGCCTCTGCCTAACTTAAATAAGTAAATGGACAGAAAGAGCTAGGTAAGTAGGTATGCAGACAGGTAAGAACTAAACATTACTACTTGTAGTTTAGTAGCCTCTGACTTCATTTTCACTCAGGTCAAACACTTAGAAATTCTCTTAGAAAATTTGTAATTATCATGCTTACATGCTGTACTTTTGAACTTTATAGAATCACTAAGTTTCATGAGGTATACAATACTTGTATCCCTAACAATACTTATATCCCTAAATCAAATTATCTAAATTGGCAAAGTGTGTTATGTTTTTTTTTTGTATATCTTAACTATGTCACACCTCCACGAAGTATTCTACACCTCTATTTTTTTGTTCAGATATTTGACTGCTTTTAGATCTCTATGCAGGCACTTCAAATAACAGCAAATTTAATCATTATGCTACTTTAATAATGGATACATCAATCAATTCTGAAAAGAGTTGGGATAGCTTATAATAAAAAACACAAATACAGCAGAGCCATTGAAATAAGGATAAAACTATAAAAACTAACCAATTAAAATAAATTTAATATTTAAACAATCAACTGATATTAAAGCTATGGTAATATCCCAAACCAGTGTCTTCTGAAAACTCCTCATATTCCCTTGTGACTTACTGGTTTTATTCCACAGTTCTCGCTGGTATTTGACAGGTTCATTTCTACGTTTTTCAAATTCAAATGAATTATCCTGTAAAAAGAGGAAAAATATGGTTTTAAGAGAGAGAGAAAAGAAGCATGTCTTAAAACTTTTTCTCCTTTTCACAGAAGTTCTAAGTATTTCAAGCTACTGTTGTTGCTCAGTTGCTCAGTCATGTCTGACTCTGTGACCCCATGGACTACAGCATGCTTCCCTATCCTTCACCATCTCCAGGAGTTTGCTCAAACTCATGTCCATTGAGTCGGTGGTACCATCCAACCATCTCGTCCTCTGTTGTCCCCTTCTCCCCCTGCCTTCAACCTTTCCCAGGATCAGGGTCTTTTCCAATGAGTCGGTGCTTCATATCAGGTGGCCAAAGTATTGGAGCTTCAGCTTCACCATCAATCCTTCCAATGAATATTCAGGGTTAATTTCCTTTAGGATTGGCTGGTTGGATCTCCTTGCAGTCCAAGGGACTCTCAAGAGTCTTCTCCAACACCACAGTTAAAAAGCATCAATTCTTTGGTGCTCAGCCTTCTTTATGATCCAACTCTGACATCCATACATGACTACTAGAAAAACCACAGGCTTTTGACTATACAGACCTTTATCAGCAAAGCAATGTCTCTGCTTTTAAATATGCTGTCTAGGTTTGTCATGGCTATGGAAACATACTAAAATTTTCCCCAAGATGATTCTCAGAGAATATAAGTTTTCAAACTTTTTCTCCATTAAACACAACACAGAAGACAGTCCTAATGAAAAAATTTCTCTACATATCAGTGATTCTCAAAGGGATGGGAGGGGAGATAGGCCTATAACCATCATGAGGATTATAAATAAACTCAAAAGGCTTCCCTAATTTCCTGTTCCTAGCTGAGACTAACAGCCAGAACACATATATTAGACTGAACCATTTGAAACTGCCTTTTCCCATAGATCAAGAAGAGTCAAATATTGAGAATTTCATATGGTTCAACAAAAATACCTAGCATGTTCATCTATTTCAACACCTATAAACCTTTGTGTTACAGCACAGAGTTGAAACTTCGCATCCTCAAATAATGTGGTACTACTCTGCCTGATATAAGCTTCACCCTGAAATTCTTTAGGTCCCCTCCAAATGTAGTCGGTATTTTGACAACAACTAAACATGCAAAATAATTTTGGGAAAAAACCCAGATATTTCTTGGCTTTCAAATCTATCAGATTCAGACTCAGTTAATGTGAACATTAACTCTGCACTTAGCTATTTCATTTATATACACAAGACTCTGTTCAGATCACAGTAACCTCAGCCATGACAAGGTAACTGGTCACCAGCAACCGAATATGACATAGCATTCTTCCTTCACGCATACAGTTGCCACCTGTATTTGAAATGCTACAGTTCTATTCATCCATACTGAAAATTATTTTTGTGACAACAATCATGATCTGGCCTTACAAGTTGTCAAAAAATATTCTTTACATTCACTAAAAAACCTCAGGTGTTAAGAAAGTCAGAAAAGGACTTCATAGCAACTACTTAAGACACTGCCTTTAAGGAGTGGAAAGGTGGGAAAAAGTCACAGGTTTGGTGGAAGAGAAAGTACAGCAGGGAAAAGACAGCTGAAAGATCTCCCACCCTCAAAAACAACCTGTGCAACAGTTTCTCCTCCTTCCTTTTCAAGGATAGAGAGCAGACAAGCTTTGGTGGGACCTCATACCAACTCAATAAGAGCAATACTTGTGGGGGCTCATCTCATAAAACTCCCTCACCCCGATTCCTCATTATTCCTCCTTAAACCAATATCATTAACTAAGTTCTCTGCTCTCAGACACAAAGTCCAGCTAAAGAAATCAAAAAACTGATAAACTATCTTATTACAAACCTCATCCAAGCCCTCACTGCTATTCAAACATCCTCTTATCTCTTAACTTCCTTTCAAAATCCTTAAGTAAAAATTTCCAACTTCAATCCACTTAAATAATTCTCCCCTTTGTTACAAGAGCTAAAAATACTTTTTGGAGAATAAGAAAAATCATTTCTACAAACTAGATTAGGAATCTTTTTTTCCTTTTCAGAATTCTACAGATTTATAGTTTTGGGGATCATGTGAGAATGAGATTGCCAAAGCCAAAGTCATTAATCAATCAGTCATTAATCACTCTATGGGAAGTCTTATTAGAGTTAATTATTAGAGTTAACTGATGTCAACTTAATTAACATCAATTGTTCCCCATCCAAAGACTAAAATTTTGAAAACTATAAAAACTATAGTGAGAGCTAACTGTACTCACCACCGTGAGCTCTTTACCAGCTGCTTTCCGGAACGCTTTAGTCCATCTGACCTTGCGAGGATTGCGCTTCTTTTTGAAGTTTTTATGGCACTTGGATTTACAGAATCTGAACACCTATGTTAAAAAGTGTTAAAACAGAGAAAAGACAATATTAAAAACTTTTATGCCATAGGACGTTACCCCACCAGACAAAATATACTATAAAGTCTAAGAAATAACAGTGTTTCTCACAACTGCTTCTACTTACAGCACCATTTAGAAACATGAGACATATCACATAAAATGCAAACTGAACTATTTTTTGACTATCAAACATCATTATAACTAAAGATTGAGGGCCCCCCAAATATGGTTAAAAACTAGCATTTTTATAGAATAACAGTAAAACCTTTACTATGATCTTGAATGAAGAGAACAATTTTAAGTAAAGTCATTTATTTAAATCCGTTTGCAATTCAGAATAATTCTCAAAATTCACTTTGTATATATCTCAATGAGGGGGGAGGGGTAAAGTTTCAAACAACCATTCTGAAATGTCCTTTGGTTCTTTTCACTGTTGCACAAAATAATTTCCCAAAAAAGCAACTAAAACTGGCTATGGATTTGTTTTTCTAAAGAATTTATTCAGAGATCTACTAGGAAGATTCTTCACTACTTTAATTCTACACTTTCATCTCCCAAGATGTGATCCTTTAATAGTGTTTATAATTTAATGATGTTTCAAAGTGTTCCTAAAGTGACTTACTGGATTTATACATCTAAAATGCATCATTTTGTTACTCTGTCTCAGAAAAAGTTAAAATTTGCATTACTAGAGGAAATCTGACAGAAAAAGTATTATAATTGAATCTGTGGACCCTGGCAAAGAAAATTAAATTGAACTATCGTGCTTAGATGTGACCCATTCAAAAAAAGACCAAACTAAGGTACAGACATTTCAAGCTAAGAGACTCAGCGGTAAGGAATTCGCCTGCCAAAGGAGGAGACGGGTTTGATCCCTGGGTTGAGAAAATCCCCTAGAGAAGGAAATAGCAACCTATTCCAATATTCTTGCCTGGGAAATTCCATGGACAGGGAAGCCTGGTATGTCCATGCAGTTGCAAAGAGTCAGACACAACTTAGCGACTAAAACAACAATAAAGCCTTTGTGTGCGTGTGTGTGGGCACATAAATCAGAAATCAAAATACTTTTCATTTTATGTACACTGTTCTATGAGGACTTTCAAAGAGGTCACTAATCACATTAGGACAGATTTCTTAGAAATGGTCGATACTAGAGAATTCCCTGGTGGCCCAGTGGTAAGAACTTGGTGTTTCCCTGGGATGGCCCTGTGATGATGGATCCATAGTCCAAGAACTAAGATCCCACAAGCAGTACAGCAAGGTCAAAAAGAAAAGAAAAGGAAGAAACAAATGGTCAATATCAGACCAATTGAATTGAGGGCCAGACTTACTGGAGAGCCCTCTCTACATTCTTGAATTCATTTCAAACAGCTAGAAAATACATGAACTACAGTAGTTTTCTGGAATAATTCACTATAAAATCATTCTTGGTAATACTTCTTTTGCATATTTCCAACCCAAAGTACTACTACCTTTTTAAGTAAAAGCCATCCTTGTTTAAGATATACTAGACAACTCCTACACAAGTCCTCATTGAGAAGTTTGAACTTTTCTAGGTCTTCTCAGTTCCAAAGAAAGCCAATGGGAAGACACAGGGAAGCCTACTTAAAGTCTGTATCTAACAGACTCACTTGAAAAAGCATGATGAAGCATCTGAAGAGCCTGGAGTCACTGAGATGGGATGGGGATTCCCAAATAAAGAGCAGCTACTATGTGCCGGATGTTGCAGTAGGTGCAAGAAGTACAAGAATAATTAAAATACAATGCTCTACCCTGAGAAGCTTAGTCCAGTTTTGTGATAAAGTCTCACTTTGCAAACAAGAGAAATAAAGATCAGACTAGGATATAGATAATGGGATATGGCTATACACAATAATCAAGTATAAAGTAACACGTAAATATACATTAAGGAGTGACTAAATCTCTCCTGGGCTAGGTGGTGGATGATTCTGTGTGAGACAAAGCTTCATAGGCTCAAATTTCCCTTCTAACCTAGTCCTTGAGCACCATCCTCAGTCTTCAACGTGCAAACAAACGATCCATCTGAGCTTCACAGTTCAATACTTTTTTATGACACTAATTCAACAAAGATTTATTAGGCACACCTTAAGAGTGTATATGTTTCTGTTTGCAAACTATGAAAATACAGAGCAGTAATATTTTACCCTGGTGGCTCAGACTGAAAAGAATCTGCCTGCAATGCAGGAAACCCGGGTTCAATCCCTGGGTTGGGAATATCCCTTGGAGAAAGGAATAGCTGTCCACTCCAGTATTCGTTCCTGGAAAATCACATGCACAGAGAAGCCTGGTAGGCTACACTGTCCATGGAATCACAAACAGCCAGACACGACTAAGCAACTAACATTTTCACTTTTCCAGTATTTTAATTAGTAACACACTAATTCTGGTTTCCCTGGTGGCTCAGCAGTAAAGAATCCTCCTGCAATGCAGGAGATGCAGGTTCAATCCTCTGTCAGGAAGGACCCCTGGAGAAGAAAATGGCAACCTACTCCAGCGTTTTCATCAGGGAAATCCCATAGACAGAGGAGCCTGATGGGCTACAGTCCACAGAGTCACAAAAGAGTCAGACACAACTTAGTGACTAAACAACAACAACACACTAATTCTACTTTTAAGAAGCTACTTGAGATGCAGAAGAGGGGAGATGTCTGTGAAAGGTGGTCTCAAAAGCTACAAGCATAAATGGAGAAAAAAGAGTTAGGAGGCTACAAAAGTGACAAGTGCCTAATCTGGGACTAGGAAGGCAGAAAAAAAACTAAGACACCACTATCCTTTGCAAAGGCAGCATGGATAGGACCTATAGCTAGATACAAAGAGCGAAAAGATTCAAAGGTAACTCTCAGTTTCCAGCAGAACTATCTAAGCACATGACTCTTTTAATTCTGAGAGCAAAAAGAGCTGAGGTAATAAGAACTCTCTTTCAGGAGGCTCACTGTTAGGTACAAACAGGATTTCTCTGTCAAGTGGAAAATTCAAACCTGGAACTAGGATATAAAGATGTGAGAAATATCAACAAAGGAAAAAATGAGGTGCTTGGTCATTAGTGCTTCTGGGCCTCTACATCTTATTTCCCCAATCGACTCTGTTCTGGATACACCGGTCTTCCCTAGAGCAAGCAAGCTTCCAGCTAACTCAACACTATTCTTGCTAGCAACATAGACTTCCTCATATACCTAAACTCCCACTGCATCTGCCAGGTCAACACTCAACTTTAGACAGCTCCCACTGTCCTTTCTCATTTCCATATCCAGCTGACAAACACTGATAGACAAAAATCATAAAATTATGATCACCAGATCATCTACAATGCCATAATGCCTACTGTGAATTACACCCCAACCCGGCAATCATTTCATTCATTGCTATAAATTCTTGGTCATGTTCCTGAGAGGAGGAATTAAGAAATCACTTACATACTCTTTCAGGTTCCCAAATACAGCTTTGGTGCCTCATTTCAGCAAGACCTCTTACTCCTAATTTAGCGAGGTCAGTATTTTTCATACAGAATACACATATAAGGTGAAGAAGTACAAACTGTAATTCCTGAGCATGTCAAAATCACCTCATTGAATACAGATTCCTAGAGCTTCTTCCCTTCCCCCTAGACATTCCAATTCTACAGATCTGGTGGGAATCAGAAGTCAGTTTTTTCCACAAGTGTCCAGTGATTCTGAAGCAAATATAAGAGAGCTCAAATTCTAAGAAACAATATTTGTAACAGAGGAATGAGATTCATTCCAGTATGAAAGGCAAATTCATGTGTTATTCCTAAAGCCTTTCACAATGAGGCCTTATAATGACAGTGCCCAACTTAAGATGGTTCAACTTTACAACGGTGCAAAAGTGATACACATTCAGTGGAAATCATACTTCAAATTTTGATCTTTCCCAGGCTAGCCATGCAGTAAAATTCTCTCTGATGCTGGGCATCTGGCAGCAAACTAAAGTTCCCAGTCCACAGAGTGAACAACTTAATAGTTAGAATCATTCTATTTTTCAATTCCAGTAGTGTATATAATAAATTACATGAGATACTCAACACTTCATTATAAAATAGGCTTTGTGTTAGATGATTCTGCCCAACTGTAAGCTAATGTGTTCTGAGCATGTTTAAAGGCTAGGCTATATACAATATTAAGTAGGTTAGGCTTTTGCATCTTCGACTTACAATGGGTTTGCCACAAGCAACTCCGTCGGAAGTCCGGTAAGATCTGTATCTTTCTATCTTCTGTTTTCAGACGTACTTTTTAAATACAGATTTATATTTGTATTTATAGCCCTACCCCAAGCCTCTATCACCATGTGCAATCCGTCATTTCCTTAAACAGAGAAGTAACTGCTCCTCTGTGCCTTTGCTCAAATTGTTCATTTCCCTTCCGCCTAAAATGCTTTCTCCTCTTGCTCTTAAACAAAATGCAAGATCCAGGATAAAAGCACCTCTTTCCTGTGTCTTTTCACACACGTCCTTCTCCAAATCACCTCCAATCACGTCATAAAACGTAACTCTGCTATTAAGTCATACCCAACATTTCTATCAACCTCTACACACTACGGCTGACCGCAAGTCTTATACATCTGTATAGAGGTGGACCTCAGCAAAGATGCTTGACCCGGCACGCGTTCAGCAAGGTTTACTGAATTGAAGAATGTGGCCCACATACAACAGTGGGCCAACAGACTCCCAGCTTCCCTGTGGGCTCTGGCTGGAATCGCTCCTCAACCTCGTTACTGCCGCCCTCTCCCAAGAGCGGCCTAGTGAACAGCTCTGCTCGGACCGCCTAAAGGAGAAACTCCCCTAGCGGGGGGTGGAGGTCCGAGCCTGTAGTAAAGCCTGCCTCACGCGCCGAAATCCCAGGCCAAAGCCCACGCCAAACTGGTAGGCGCAGAGTAACGCCGCGCCGAGCGGGCATGGCTTCAGCCAGCGGGAGCGCAGCTAAAAGCGCCCCACTCCCCGCCTCCTCACCTTGCAATCGTTACGAACGAACATCATGCCATGGCCTGGGTAGATGGGGCCCGAACAGAAATAACACTTTTCAATCCGCATGTTGAATGCGCGTGGGGAAACGCCGGCCGAACAGCCAGCTGAAGAGGAAGTGACGTAGCCGCGCCACAGGAAGTGATTCTCTTCCCAGTCCTCCAGAAAGAGCATCCGGAAAAGGCGGTGCTCTTCAGAGCTTCTGGAAAGCGAGCCTAACGTGACCGCGCCTCCCCGCGGCCGCGCCGGGAAAAGCGCTGACGTTTTGGGCAGGCGCCGAAATGCAGTCGTGGTGACCGCTGTCAGACTGGGCAAGTGCAAGGTTCTGCTCCTTGTGAACTGGCTGTTAGAGCGTCTAGTTTTTCCACCTCCCGTATCATATTAAGTCAGCATTTACTCATGTCATATATATCCTGTCTCTAGTTTATGCTGTTCCCAGGCGGCTCTCCACACTTGGCTGCTGCTGCTGCTGCTGCTAAGTCGCTTCAGTCGTGTCCGACTCTGTGCGACCCCATGGACTGCAGCCTACCAGGCTCCTCCGTCCATGGGATTTTCCAGGCAGGAGTACTGGAGTGGGGTGCCATTGCCTTCTCCGTCACACTTGGCTAGTCTCTAGGAGCTCATTTCTCCACTGCTCGAGCCCCGCCGGATTCCAGTCCCTAGAGGACTTACCTGGTGTCCACGGCGGGAGCTTGCTGCCCCGCACGGCAACCGAAGCTGCTGAGTCTCAGGCTCGCAGGACTTAACCAGCGGTGTTTTAAAAACTTGTAGTGGTGGTCTTATCCACCTTCACTCCTTCTCCGCCTTTTAATTAATATATATATATTTAATTACTAGACATTAAAAAAAACCACCATTTGTACAGGAAATTGATGCTTTTGAACTGTGGTGTTGGAGAAGACTCTTGGGAGTCCCTAGGACTGCAAGGAGATCCAACCAGTCCAACCTAAAGGCCATCAGTCCTGGGTGTTCACTGGAAGGACAGATGTTGAAGCTGCAACTCCAATATTTTGGCCACCTGATGCAAAGAGCTGACTCATTTGAAAAGACCCTTATGGTGGGAAAGATTGAGGGCAGGAGGAGAAGGGGACGACAGAGGATGAGATGGTTGGATGGCATCACCGACTCAATGGACATGGGTTTGGGTGGCCTCCGGGAGTTGGTGATGAACAGGGAGGCCTGGCGTGCTGCGGTTCATGGGGTCGCAAAGAGTCAGACAAGACTGAGCGACTGAACTGAACTGAACTGGAGCCCTAATACTCCCTCTCTCTCGCTCTCTTAACTTCTCTGTACCTTCTCTCTCTGTGCTGAATTCTGTGTAATTTCCTCAGGTCTATCTTCTAGTTTACCCATTCTCTTTTCAGACTTGCCATTTAACCTCTAACCATTACATTTTGAATGCCAGTGGCTACATTTTCCATACGTGGAAGTCTTTTTCTAAAATCAAACCAGTCATGTATCTTTAATAAAGTCTTTTTTTCCCAGACATTTCAATTCCTCTTATGTTTATAATTTATTTTGTGATCTCCATCTGGTAAGCATATTATTTGAAGTTCTTAAGTGCCATATTGATGGATTTTGGTTCACTGGCCCTTGCTCATGTTTAGGGCTGAAGGTGGTGGTGAAGGACCGGGTTTTCATTTTAAATAGTGAGCTCATTGTTAGCGGTGTTTTCTGTAAAAATTCTGTAAATTCTGGGTGGAAATGTTCCCTCTGAAGAGATTCTGTTTGCTTCTCCCAAGTAATCCAGAGGTATTGCCAGTCACAAATTATTTTATGTTAGCTTATGTTCATTTTTTGGCTTAAACATTTCCAGAAAAAAAAAAAAACAGGAGTAATGTAAACTTGAATCTTAAACCTGTGTAAAAGCACACTTATGGTTATAAATTTGTAGGGGAGATTAAGACATAGACCAGGCCCCAGTTTTGAGTGTGTTTTGGGTTAGGAGGCCCTCCATTCCAGTGTCCTACCTCCAAGGAATCCAAAGTTTTCTCTCATGATGTCATGTAGCTATTAAAGCTGAGCACCTTGATTACTGATCCTGCAAAATCCAAACTAAAAGCAAACCACACCCAGTATCAGTTTGTTACAAGACCCCACTGTTGTTGCTGATGTTGTTGTCTGTTTTGTGGAGGAAGAGGGATGGTCTCTAGGTATTATCCTTACTTTCTTAAGAGATCAATAGTTCATTTTAAAAATACATTCATTATATTTTATCCAGCATTATCAAGTGCTTTATATTAGAAGAGTTTTCTAGTTCTAAACTCATACATCTTGCCAAAAATAGAAGACATGGAAATACTATATAGAGCTTTCTGGGTTATAAGAAGCCAAGCAAAGCATTCTTTATTGTGCAAAAATAAACAAATGGGGACTAATCAAACATATAAGCTTTTGCACAGCAAAGGAAATCATAAAACAAAAAGACAACCTATACAATGGGAGAAAATACTAGTAAACAATGTGACTAACAAGGGATTAATTTTCAAAATATACAGACAGCTCCTACAACTCAATATAAAAAAAAAAAGCAATCAAAAAATGGACAGAAGATTAGAATAGATATTTCTCTAAAGAAGACAGGCATATGAAAAGATGCTCAACATCACTAATCATTAGAGAAATGCAAATCAGAACTACAATGACATCATCTCACACCAGTCAGAATGGCTATCATCTAAAAGCCTACAAATAATAAATGTTGGGGAGGGGGTGGAGAAAAAAGAATCTTTCAACATGGTCTTTGGGAAAGTAAATCCATGCAGCCACTATGAAAACAGTATGGAGATTTCCTTTAAAATCTAAAAATTGAGTTATATGATCCAGCAATCCCACTCCTGGGCATATATGGAAAAGACAAAAACTAATTTGAAAAGATATTTGCACTCCACTGCTCATAGCAGCACTATTTACAACAGTCAAGACATGGAAGCAGCCTGTCCCCATCGACAGATATATGAATAAAGAAGATGTGATAAATATATATATATATATATATACACACACACACACACACAATGGAATATTACTTGGCCATAAAAAGAATGAAATAATGCCATTTGCAGCAACATGGATGGACCTAGATATTATCATACTAAAGAAATTAAGTCAGGCAGAGAAAGATAAATACTATATGATATGTCTTAAATATGGAATCTAAGAAACAGTACAAATGAATTTATTTATAAGTCAGAAACAGACTCACAGACATAGGAAACAAACGTATGGTTACCAAAGGGGAAAGAAGGAAGGAGGAAGATATCAGAAGTATGGGATTAACAAATACACACACTACTGTATATAAAGTAAACAACAAGGCCCTACTATATAGCCCAGGGAACTATATTCAATCACTTGCAATAACCTATAGTGGCGGAGAATCTGAAAAATATATAAATGCATGTTATATGTTAATATATACTTATATAATATATATATAGTTAGCAAAAATTACTTTGCCAAAACAGATTGTAAATCAACTACAGTTCAATTTTTTAAAACTCCTGAGAATTTCCTGTTCTGTCCAGTGGTTAGGACTCCACACTTCCACTGTGGGGGTAAGGGTTTGATCCCTGGTCAGGGAACTAAGATCCTGCATGCCACTTGGAAAGGCCAAAAACAAAAAACAAAAGAACCCAAAAAGTCCATATTGAACATTTCTTCAGTGGATTGTTAGCTATCTTGACATCAACTTCAAAAGATCGAGTATACCTCTCAGAGTTCCTAATTTCTCTTTATAAACCAATATGGACTTATTATATGAGAACCTTTCAAAACATTTTGAAGTCTTGGAGTCTTACTTTAAAAACTCTTTCATTTGACCCTGCTGCATCTTAAGTCCTCTATTGGACTGAAGTCCAATAGCCATTTGAGGACCTACCATGTACCAGGCCTTTTCCGGGTAGCAGCAGCACAGTTTTGAAGAAAACTTCCCACGTCCCTGTCCTCATGGAGCTTATATCTTAGTGGATAGAGACAAACATACAAAGATATTGACTGGTGATAAGTGACATGTACAAAAACAGAGCAGAACAAGGCAGCAGGGGACAATCTGATAGGGGCCATGAGAGGGAGTAACTGCTGTTTTATAGAAGGTGATCAGCAAAGGCCTTTTGGACAACATGACATTTGAATTCTCCTATAGGGCGGGAGAGGGAGCCACGTAGATATATGGAAGACAAGCATTCCAGGCAGAGGGAACAGCAGATATTCCAGGAACATACTTGATTGCTCCAGGGAGGCCAGTACGCTCACAGAGAGGTGAGTGAGGTAGACAGGGTGGCAGGAAATAAGGTCAGAGAGTCCATCTCCCCGTATTCCCTCCTCATCCAGTTAAGTACCACACCCTCCCCAATGCTTCTTGCATCCCATCTCTCAGCCCATCTTAGTTCAAGCCCTTACCCTCCTTGCTTTGTTCACCTGACCACAGCTGGCATAACATTTCATGCACGGTCGGGGCTCCATCTGTGTTTGATGATGACATGTGTGAGTTACCTTCTCCAGAACATGTTATCTTGGCTGGTCCCTCATCAAGTACCTAATGGAGTTTGTGTCTCTGAGTGTGCTTTCCTTTAGCATTACATCCTCTGGGTTGAAACCTTCTTGTAAAGGAAAATGAAGTTATGTCCACACATAAATAACAGATTAAACCACTTTTTTATTATAAGCTTATCTGGCACAAAATTCACTGAAGATACACTTCAATTTTACACAAGCCTGTAAACAGAAAAATACATTGACACACAAAAAAAGTTTATGTTGGTGCTTCAAAGTCAATTTAAACACATGATTTCCAAAGAGAATACAGGTTATTTATGTCAATAACTAGAAATGGCTTTTGTGTGTGCACTGTTTCATGTATATGTTTCATTGTGTATTATGTTTAAGGCCAATAGAATCTGTGCGAATTGCTCGTTTGGTTCCTGATAGGCTGACACAATACAGATACTTTTTTTTTTTTCACTATACAAATAAATCATATAAAATGTTCCCTGGTACATAGCTATAAAATTATTTCCTCCACTTAAGTCTTACAGCAATTTTACAAGGCACTGCTTATGATGAGGACCCTGACTTTGAAATAGCTGGATCTTTTATCACTAGCATACACAATTCAAATACATAGGACTCAGTGACTTCTTAGTATTTTAAAAAGTCTAAATTTTAAGGACAGAAATATATAAGATCTTACAAAGCAGAACTAAGTTTCTTAAGCAGTGGGAGGGCAGTGGCAAAAAAAACCAGGACAGATGGTCCATAAAAAGCTGTTTGAAAATTATCATGTACAAGTAGCTAGTTTTCATCATAGTTTTATTTTTCAAATTACAGTTATGCCATCACAAAATACATTTATTTTTATTCTTTATTTAAATTAGAGTGAGTGGTATTTCTTCCTAAATAGCCATTAAGTTCTTTGGAAATTTTAATCTACTTAAACTACTTTAATAAATAAGAATTTTCCCCTTTTATTTTTATAAACAACTGCCATGAAGCATATTTTGAAACACACCTTTAATTTGGTAAAAAAGACATTTGACAGTGTGGAAGAGTACATGACCTTGGCAAGATCCAGCAAGTATAGTAAATACCCATGATCTCAGTGAAAACTACAGGCTATAGAATATTTTGTTTTTCTATTTTGAGACAGAATATGAATGTAATTGCTTAAATACAAACATCCATCTTCCACCAAACAGTATAAACAGACATGTTATGTAATTATAAACTGATTCCTTCAATTCCACCTGTATAAAAATAAAACAAGTTTCAAAGATCAACAAGATAGAGCCTGATAGTGAAAAAAAATGATGAGTCATTCATAAGCTAATTGAAACTGCAGCCTGAGGATGCCAGACCAACATTATAAATATAAAGAAAAAGAAGCTAAATATTTGCTTATCACAAATAACTTCAGCATAAGCACCAGCTGTGTTCAATATGGCTAGCACATAGGCCAAGTATAAATGCACAGATCACTGTGAACTAAAGGCACAAAAATCTAATTCCCTGACCCTTCAATCAACCTTTCAGAGCAAAGGGAATTGAGCAGGGAGCCAGAAGTCCCCACTTCAGTCACTTATACAACACTAAACTACCCCAGTCCTTACTCTCAAGGCCCTTTACACCAAAAATAGTCACAGTGAGCATGAAATTGATCAATCCAGTTTATCCAGGGCCTATAGATATGGCCAATCATTTGTCCTGTAGTCATTTTAAAGAGAATGCTTACATAAATTATACTCAAGACATTGAACCATCATTTGTGTATATTCTTATTTAAATTTAAATTGTTTAGATGACATTTTAGAAAGTCCCCTGTGGTGCAAGAAGGGTCTTAAATTTGCGTTAAAGACTGATATTACATCTAAGATCTTAAAGGTGAGACTCTGGGCCTATCTATGGTAAAGCAGGGATGATAACTTCAGTCATTCTACATCATAAATGCGCTGTTCTGTGGCTACAAAATCCTGAATCCTTAAACGATCTACTGCCATGGGGCTAATGTTTTATAAGGCACTTTTGGCTATGCGAGATATTTTGCCTAATTCTTAGGCTGAATCTTAAAGAATATTTACAAAGCTGCAGCAAAGTAATTTTAAAACGGGATGCTTCACCGATAGGTTTAATTGGGATGGTGAGAAGCAGTTTGTATGCAAGGCCTGTTTGCCTCTCTCTGAGTCATGTATCACCATAGGGAAGGTCACAGACATGGGCCCCTCGAATGGCTGTTCAGCTCACTAACCCCTCAACAGCCACATGACCCCTTCTCCTTTTCTTCATTCAGCTGATCTGCAGAGGTGTGACCGTTGGAGCGCACCACGCCTTCGGGAATCCAGGACTTGTCCACACACCGTTCCATCCGCTTCATTATCAGGTCCAGGAGCATTTCAATTGCCTCGTTTATGTTTGTCCCATTGGCAGCACTAGTTTCAAAGTAGGGGACTCTGAAAGACAGCAACAACTTGGGTTACAGCATGTGATGGGAAAGGTCACTTTGCCCTTGATAATTCAACTTAGAAAATCAGAAGAATATAAATATATAAGACAAGAAAGGCATTTTAGCACATTAAAAGTAAAATAATAACTGACACTGCATTCCTAACAGAGATGTAAAACTTCTGGAAGTTTTTATCCCCATTTCACAAATGATGAAACTATAGCTCAGAAAGATGAAGTAATGTGCCCAATTTCATAATGCTAGAAAGGAGTGGAACCAGGATTTGAATCCACAGCTGTTCAAGTGTAACCAACTCAACCATAGGCTCTACTGGTTCCAAATTTACATAATGTTGTATGAAGTTCTCCAAAATAGAGAACTCTCACTTGCTGTCAATGGGGGGAAAAAAATGCAAGCCAACATGAGATATCAGAGCTCCCTGGCCGTATTCGTCAAGGGCTTGGCCACTTGTCAGCTCCAGGCGGTATTCCTGGACCACACTTTTGAAGACAAGACATTCTGAATTTTATAGCACTTCAGGGTTCCTCAAGGATAACAATCTTAAGCATGTTTATTTTGTTATCCCAGGACCTGAGATTAGGTATAATTCTTTAGTAACTTACAAAGCATCGCTTCAAAACGATAAGGTTATTTTTCACATGTTCTTAAGACATCATCAGTCTTCTTGCGGTGGTCACCCTTCATACTTCGTCTTTGCAAGGGGATTAATCAATTACCTGCCAAATTCTTCCCCCTTCTTAATAAAGTCATGAAAATAATGATATAGTTATATTTTCTTCAAACTGTTAACTTCATTCCCACCACTTAGTCAGGAGTCTGACCAAAAATACTCTTAGATATAAAAACTACAAAATAAACTTGTTTAGCTCCTTCAGGAGTCCTGCAATTGAATTCAGTAAAATATTCCTCACATTTATAGATACTTTAACATCCATCTCTATTACTCTTCCTGAAGAATGTCTTTGTTTTCCTGTGTTCTCATAGCATGTTAACACTACATCAGTGACTCTGACTACAATTCTGGTAATTCTTTCATTACTTCCTGACTAGGAGCAGCTTCCACAGGAAAGCTTTAACAGAATTGTTTTAACCTTCTTAGTGCTTTGACAGATATTTTCAGAACTGTTCTGCTTCCTAAGAATCACAGTAGGGGTACAGGTGGAGGCATGGAAGGTTATCTGTCCATTACGATTCCTCAAGATGCTGCCTTATTATCTGCTTGCTTCCTACAGGAACTAACAGGCCTTGCAACTGGACTCTATATTCTTTCCTGTTGGAGTGTAGCTCATAAAAACTGCTCGAGGAACCATCACTTCATTTGAGCATCAATCCGTCTATCTGTGAGGTCTGATGGACATAGCTGTTCCACTGATTCTACCATGCCCATGTTCACAGCCCTTCATATGCTGACTCTAAAATACCTTAATCAGGTGCTTCCCTGGTGGTCCAGTGGCTAAGAATCTGCCTGCCAAGGCAGGGGACAAGGGTTCAATTCCTGATCCAAGAGGATCCCGCATGCCAAGGAGCAGCTAAGCCCATGTGCCACAACTACTTAAACCCTGATGCCCTAGAGCCTGTGTGCTCAACAAGAGAAGCCACCACAATGAGAAGCCCGTGCACCACAACTGAGAGTAGCCCCCACTCGGCGCATCTGGAGAAAGGCCTAGCACAGCCATAAATAAATAAATCTTTAAAAAAAATAAAGTAAAATATCTTAATCAGAGAAGGTCTCACTGGGCAAATTACATCATCTTAGTAATTTTTAAACCTCTTGCCTGCCTATCTCTTTGGTTACTTTCAGTCTTTTTTTTTTTTTTTCCTACATCTTCATCTGGTGCCTTATCTACAAAATGAAGGAAATGCATTTTTCCCATCCCCCTGGTCACATGTAGTATTTCTCTACCAAGTTTGAAGAAGACATTCTTTGTGGAAACTCAAAAAATACTTATTTATCAACTATCTATGTTATTAAGTCCCAGGGACACTTTTTAATGCTGCTATTTTTATATGAACTGAATTTTAGATTAAGAATTCTCAAAATTTAAATACTTAGATTTTCTCCATCGTGCTCTTTCTCAGTTACACCCAAGGACAATCATTTACTGTCTAAGAATATTGCTTATACTTAAGGAGAAGGCTTGATCATTCTATCACCATTCAGAAAGCTATTGTTTCATGAAAAAGCAACTGAAAAATTCATCTCTCCCTATGAGAATACTGGGTTAAAATTGGAAATACAAAAATAAAAAAGTAGTTGAGCAGAAAACTTTCTTGTAAACACTGGTTACAATGGTTCACATCTCATTTTTAACATTTCCTCAAAGTCCATCATAAATATCTTTCCAACTGTAGAGTCCTCAGCCTCACTGAATTCCCTAACAGGATCTCTCTCCATTATGCTATTTCTACTTTTCATAGTTTCTTCCATCTCAGCTCCTCATATCCCATAATCATTTAAAGGTATAAATGAAAAAATTATAAATAGTCTAAAAATGATAAAACCTATACATGAGGGCTTCCCCGGTGGCTCAGATGGTAAAGAATCTGCCTGCAATGCAGGAGACCAGGGTTTGATCCCTGGGTCAGGAAGATACCCTGGAGAAGGGAATGGCTACCCAGTTAAAACTACAGTTTTTCCAGTAGTCATGTATGGATGTGAAGGTTGGACCCTAAAAAGGGCTGAGCACCAAAATATTGATGCTTTTGAACTGTGGTGCTGGAGAAGACTCTTGAGAGACCCCTGGACAGTAAGGAGATTAAACCAGTCAATCCTAAAGGAAATCAACCCTGAATATTCATTGGAAGGATTGGTGCTGAAGCTGAAACTACAATACTTTGGCCACCTGATGCAAAGAGCTGACTCACTGGAAAAGACTCTGATGCTGGGAAAGATTGAGACCAAGAGGAGAAGGGGACAACAGAGGATGAGATGGTTAGAGGGCATCACTGACTCAATGGACAAGAATTTTGGCAAACTCTGGGAGATAGTGAAGGACACGGAAGACTGCCATGCTACAGTTCATGGGGTCACAAAAAGTCAGACGTGACTTAGCAACTGAACACCACCACCCACTCCAGTATTCTTGCCTGGAGAATTCCATGCACAGAAGTGCCCAGTGGGCTAAATAAAGGGGACCCCATTTGTACATGGGGTCGCAAAGAGTCAGACACTTAAAGACAGTCTGGACAATGGTTAACAGCCATAAATTCTGGAGCCAGGTTGCCTGGATTCAAGTCCTATTACAACTTCATACTAACTGTGTAGCACGGGCAGAGTATAAATATCTGTGCCTCAGTTGCTTTATCCATAAAACCAGAAAATATCTCTATCTTCCTATTAAGGATTAATTGAGTTAACATCTAAAGGACTCAGACTGGAGTCTGACATATAAGAAATGTGTCATTTCTGACAAATGTGTCATTAATAAACATTTTCTATTTCAAACACAGTTTCAAACAAACAAAACATGCTGCAGTCCATGGGGTCACAAAGAGTCAGACACAACTGAACAACAAATGACTGACGCTTCTAGCAGAACTACGAGCTATTCTCTAATGTTTACTAACTTAAGTAAATACTTACTTGATAGAATTTCAGGGTATCTGAGTGAAAGCATACATTTTGAAGTCACTCAGATTAAAAGAGGTACAATATTAAGAAGATATAGAGTTTTAATCCCAAATTCTACTAACAAACTAAAAATTAAAAGTGTATTTTCTGACCATTTGTGAACCTCCAGGTGATGTGACCAGGAGTCAGGTTAACAATCTTAAAATCTTCAGACTAATTATTCAGAGTCTTCTAAGCAACTGAGGTAATATGGTTTTTATTATTATAGGAATAAATGAATGCTAGAGTTTACTCCTTGCCACCCTCAGCTCTTTGAGCTGCCAGACAAAAAGTAAACTAAATGAGAAGGACAGAAAAGATCCTGAATTAAGACTTTCTTTCCATCATAAAATGATGTCTCTGGGAATTCCCTGGCAGTCCAGTGGTTAGGACTCTGAGCTTTCACTGATGAGGGCATGAGTTCAATCCCTGATCAGGGAACTAAAATCCCGCAAGCTATGTGGTGTGACCAAACAAACAAAAAATGATGCCCTGTGCTCACATTTGAAAATTGGACTGCTCAGCTTGTCCTAACAGCATAGAAATTCTAGTATAAGAGTCAGACATATTTTTATGCCCATATCTTCTTGATGTTCACTTTTAGAAGGTACTTGGGCTACTTTATCTGAACAGTTCTCTGTATCTGTAAAGAGGTTTAACAGTGCTTCGTGGCGTCTTCATAAAGAAGCAATAAGATAATACAGGTAAAGGGCTTAACACAAGCTTAGCGTCCGGCAAGTGCTCAATCAATGTTCACCAAATGGGATTCTCTTCTTCTCTAAACATAATGTTCTGCTTTTCCTAAAACTTTCCAGGCAAAATTTTAGTAATCTTAGCTTAAATTCAAGTGGATCAACTGCCCCACTTTCAAGCATAGAGCCGGTGTATTGTTCCTTCTCGCCACATGATGGTGCTGGTGCAGAACAGCTAGGAAGCAGTTCATCAACCCTCAGAAAAAATCCTGTGCAGCTAACCGATACCAATCCATAAATGTGCACTAAATGGATTTTGGAACACCTGCAGAACTCCAATTTTGATGTGCTTTTAATAAACTGATACATCACAAATTTTTAAATTTAAGAAAATGAGGGGAACATGATCATTTGCAGTTTTTCACCGAGATACCTATATCCAGCTCATGTCATAGTTTAGGATCCAATTTTTAGGTGTTCTCTCTTCTCTTATTTCTACAAAATGAGAATATCCCAGATCCCACTTAGAGGTTCCCAGGAATGAAAAGCAAGGGTATTTGGTGATTCTGTGCAACGGTTTTAGATATTTGGTTCACATGTGTATCCACAAATGATGGAGGAATTTTTCACTAAACTAAAAAGCGAGTCTCGCTACTTTTTATAGCCTGCTGGCTGCTGAGTGAACAAGCCTTTAGAGGAAAGGGTGAGAGCGGCAAATGAAAGCTAGATCATCTTCTGAGCTCTGTGGGGCCCTGGAAATCAGTTTTGTCTTTTTAGTTGCAGCTTATGTGTGTGGTTTTAAAATGTGCCCAATGATAAGTCATTATTTATTTCTTGAATAAAGAGAAGATATCATCAAGTTTTCAAAGAATCAAAGTACCAGAGATCAAGCTATTCATACATTTCACCTAGTTCAGACTAGATGAAATACTGAGTGCTGCATGCTGAGCTAAACCACTGGGAATCCCAAAAACGGTCTGTACTCATATTATTAATAAATAAAAGTTTTTAACACATCCTCCATTCCAGAAACTCTTGAGCACCTTTCTCATCATTAGCCAGTAGTCTCCAGTTGGGGGCGGTGGGGCGGAGTTGTCTTCTCTTTGCTGTCCCTAAGAATCAATCCTAAAAGTCCTCATCATCACAAGAAAAAAAAAAATTTTTTTTTAACTACAGGGGACTTCCCTGGCAGTACTGTGCTTAAGACTTCATGCTTCCACAGCAGGGTGTCCAGTTTCCACCCCTCGTCTGGAAACTAAGATCCCAAATGCCTTGAGGTTCAGCAAAAAAGAAAAAACAAACAAACTGTAATTATGCCGGTGATGGATGTTAACTAAACATTGTGGTGATCATTTCACAACATATACTTAAATCAAACCATTAAGTCATATACCTAAAACTAATACAATGTAATATGATAGTTTTATCTCATTCTGTGAAAATTTACTGCTGATTTCTTTGCACAGCACATGTGATATACATACATTCAATTACCATACTTTCATCATATTCATTATGTCCTCTATTTCCCTTAACCCTGAATCAAGAACAAAAGGCTTATACTGACCAACAACTACCTTCTGTGAGTAAAGAGGATAGAAGGACACTTAGATGCAACCGTTTTCACTTACAATGAAGTCTTTTTCTATAAGCTTATGGCTCGTGCTCGCTTGGTAACAATCCCTGTCCTTGCCCCATCTATAGCACAGCTGATATCATTAACTGTATAAGAGAAAAAATACTCCTGGACTTAGCATGGATTTTCCAGTGATTAGTCGGTGAGCACATGTCCCTCCCCAAATGTGGCACAAGTAGGCACCTGCTTCATATTCTGTTGCACCATCATTTTGTCCAGTTCTGTGGGCAAGGAAGACATCTGCCAGCATGCACAGATCATGGTAACGTGACACCTACACGAGTGCTTCTCAAAGTGCTATCCTCAGTCACTGGTGGCGGCAACATCTAGGAGTCAGCTAGAAATGTAAAATGTGGGGCTTCATCCCAGTCCCACTAAATGAGAAACTCAGTCGGACCCAGAGTTCAGGTGATGCTGGGGCACACTTAAGTCTGAGATCTAACAGTACCATCTAAAAGAGGAATGTTGCCAATATGCTTTCTGCTTTTTCTTTTAACGTATTTGTCACTGACTTTGCAGATATTTTTAAAAGTGTTTCAGCAACAAAGTGAATATCATGGTTTTGACTGGCAGAAGTACAAATCTGAAAAACCCTCTGTTTTGTTCTCTTCTCTGATTTCATTGTCAATATTATTCAATATTGGAAAGCATTATTTTGTAGTTGTTCTAAAAAAGCTGGTTTATGGGCCACATTGCTTTGTTGTATTAGGAAGTGACCTAAGAGCTTCATGTTACAATTTAAACAAATGTTGTAGCAAAAAAAGCGGGGGAGGGGATTAGGGGTAAAAGGATTCTTAGTCTACTAAAAATAAATTTTCAAATATTCATCATCATGCATCCAATTCACCCTTTCTATTTTGGGCTGCTGCATGAAGTCCTCATTCTCAAATTTACTTGTCCCAGCAGACACACATTTATATTTCTTATTTGCACTGCAGCATGTTCTTATTAGGTTTGCAAAGTTTTTCTGAGTCATAGTCTTTCATTCTTAAATACACGTATATTTCAGAGAGCCACTTGTGAACCAATGACCCATTCTTAGGAACTGAAGATAGACGGTAATGCAACAGTAACAAAAACCACAAATTTATCAGATAACATACAAATGATATGAAGATATCCCATAAACTACTGTTTTCTGATTGTTAGCACATAGATGGATTAACCAGCATAGTCTTTTAGTGCATGTGCAACCAATGAAAATATTACAATTATTAAAAATGAAAAAAAAATTTCTGTGAAAATTATCATTAAACTTAAATGTCAAATCTGTCCAATCCATGTGAACCAAATTTCTCTTTCACATCTTCCTCTGAAACTCCCAACAGCCTACAGAACTCTATTTTATGCTTCTTAAATCCTAAGGGAAGTCTGTTTCCATCCCTTCCCATCTTCAATACCCTCCACTATCTTATCTGCTAATCTCTCCTCTGCTCATTTTAACCCAGTTCAGAAACTTTACACTGAGCCTCTCTTATGAAATACTGCCCAGATCTGAGCTGAGCACTGAGGAAAGAAGGCCCCTTTTGTACCCGGAGTTTCCATATAGTCAGAAGGTAATGGCAGGCTCTCCAATACTGGGCAGGATATGGAATCCTAAGGATGGGCACAGAGGAAACAAGCAAAGGGCAGGTAAAGCCCAGAGAGGGAATGAGTCAATCAAGAACCCCCCACAACACTTGACAATATAATTGTTGGGTCTAGCTAACTTTCCTAGCTGCTCTATTTTATTTCTTTTTTTTCTTGTCTTTGCAAATACACTTTTCAAAAGCCTGGTCTAGCTAGGTCCGCAGCTTCCATTGCTTCATCACTTACTTCCTCCTCACCCCATTGCAACACAGCCCCCAGCTTCAACACTTCAGAATCCACCACGGTATCTGATCCCTCTTTCCTTCCACTGCTTTACAAAAGTGACTATCAAGATAGAAGTGGGCATATCAGGTGATCAGAATCACCCTCAGAGCTTGGTCAGAATCACCTCAGTCAGAGGTTCTCAAGTTCTGCTTCAAAAATCATATGGAGGGACTTCCCTGGTGGTCCAATGGTTAAGAATTCACCTGCCAATGCAAGGGATGTGGGTTCAACCCCTGGTCTAAGAAGATAGCACATGCCACAGGGCAACTAAGCCCAAGGGCCACAACTACTGGGACCGTGAACCTAGAGCCTGTGCTCCCCAACAAGAGAGGACACCATAATGAGAAGGCTGTGCACCGCAACTAGAGAGTAGCTCCTCCTTGCTGCAACTAGAGGAAGCCCACATGCTGCAATGGAGACACAGTGCAGTCAAAATTTAAATTAATTAAAAATAAATAAATAAATGTCAGTGGGACCGTTGCTTTAAAAAAAAAAAAATCACATGGAAAGCTTCTAAAAGACATCAATGCCCAGCCCCACTCTCTATCTGTGGTAGCTTTATGACCTGTCAGCTTGTCTAAACTGAACACTTCCCAGAACTCCCTCTGCAGTCAAGGTGGACCACAGAGAGATGCACGGGAGATATGCAGGGCGGAAGTGAAGCAGCAGCCATTCTGCGGCTCTCACATTTTGTCGCTTATCTGCTCGCTCACCTCATTGGCACAAACCAGCAACCAGACCTGTCTCCTTTTCCACCTTCCCCTAGATCCTCCTTTAGCTTCTCCAGCTCCTGGGCCAGATGTGTTTGTGTTTAGCTCTGTGCAAAGAGCATTGGCTTCTGTTGGCCACCCATACCATCCAGGTCAGAAGCAACAGGGACTGACACAACTTCAGCCCATGGTCATGGTCCCAGCTGGTTCTGGCTCTCCCTCACTTCAAATCCACCTTCCCCTCTGACTGCCCATCCTAAGGGCCTCAGCATCAGACACACAGCAGCCCTTCACAGGGACTGCCCAGGAGCACTCCACTCCATCCTCCCCGTCACCCCAGACTGACCTGGGGAAGTAGACATAGCAGCACTCCATGTTCGAAGGCCTTCAGCAACTTCCTGAGCCCCTGCAGATCAAGTCTACTCTTCTTCCCTAGTATTCAAATCTCTCCAGACTCTTGGTTCCTTCCTGCCCAGTCAACCTACCCTTCCACTCCCTCTCCAGTGTGAACCCCATCCTTGAGTGCTTTCTGAACTCCATCAGCCCAAAAAAGAAAAAGGCAGGGTTCACATGATAAAAAGGCAAAGTCCCTCCTATAGCTTCCTTGGATTTGTCTCACAACAGAGGCCACTAGGCAGTAACACCCTCTACACACAGTACGCCACCCACAGCACCCTTCTCTCTTCCTTTCTCTTTCTCCCTCCCTCCCCTTCCTTCTCTACCCTACTTGCCGTCTCCCACTAATAATAAGAGTAATTATTACATGCATATTTGCATTCTCATTATATTGGAGGAAGAAAGTACAGCACAAATTGCTTTGTAGTACTTTATTGAGCAGTGGCTGACCCCTTCTTTCATGTCCGTTAATGCTGCTGCTACTATGATCCTACCCCCTGAGCTCAAGGAGGAAGACAGTATTTAGCTGACTCTCCACCACAAAAATGGGGCTTCCCCAGTGGCTCAGTGGTAAAGAATCCCTGCAGTGCAGGAGACACGGGTTCAATCCCTGGGTCAGGAAGATTCCCTAGAGGAGGGCATGGCCACTCAATCCAGTATCCTTGCTCCAGAGAATCCCACAGACAGAGGAGCCTGGAGGGCTTCAGTCCATGGGAGACACAACTGAAGTGACTAAGTACACAATAAAACACAGCTTAAACCAAAGGAGATCTTCACACTCCTCCACCAGCATAGGTATTTCAAGGCCAAGAAGGCCTTCTTATATCCTAGAACTCGCCAAAGCAGAATATGGACTGGCTCTGAATTTTCCTCACTGAATAAATATACAGAATTTCCTTATCCTGGGCATCTCGTACCTGCATCTTGGAAAGGAGGCCTTACACAGTTAGGGTGTTTGTCCCTGAAGCTGTCTTTCTTCAAACACCAAGAGACTGAGAAAATGGTACTAAAGCACTGAAGGAAGGACCTCACCAATGGCTTTTTCTATGGTTCTCAAATCATGTAATACTAATATGCAAAGGAGGTGTTTGACACCTTCTCCCAAGGCCTACATCCCTCTCAGTTTTTTGCTTTTGCCCTTTTTGTTACCCATTCACGTGCCAATGCTTGCATCGGAAATTTGTGCTGTAGACTCCTCCCCCAAAATACTCACCCGTATTTCTCTGCAAGTCCTCTGGCTTCTTCCTCTTTTACTACTCTTTGGTCTTCCAGATCACTCTTATTTCCACATAATACTATATCTGGGTTTTCACAATAAGCATGCATTTGCAGCTGACCTATTAGTAGAAGAAGATAAGAAAATTTGTTACAGTTAAGTAATATAAGTCTATGATCAGTGGAGAATATATGCAAAACTGCTTTAAAACTGTAAATGGATATACAAATATAAGAACTGCAAAATTCTCTATAATGCTTTCAAAACACCAATACCCCAAGCTATAAAACTAAATGGATGGGGCAGAGATGTAAAACTAATCCTGTCCTTATGCACATACTCCAGCTTATTTATATTAGAGAGGAATGAGAGAATTTGTTATCCCTCCAAAACTTACGTACACACACATACACATATACCACATAGCTGTCTTCTTTATGAAGATCATTTGAAAAGAAAAAAACCACACTTGGAGGATTTCCTAGTGCTCATGACTAACCTTAAAGCTCTGTTTTTCATATATTTTCTCTCCACAGCTGTGGCGTTTTTAAAATGAATTATCTTTCTATAAACCTATTTCTATCTGAAAGATTTTTCACATTTTTCTATTATCCTAAGGCAGAATCAATTTATCTAAAACAAATAAAATTTAGGATCAAATGAAGACAGAAAACCCAGAATATATAGTCAATGATTCTGTCACCAGACCCAAGAAGCAAGAGACTACAATTCTCACTCTATAGCTTCTATTTCTTTTCACATGAAACTCTGTTAGTAGGCATATTAACAGTAATAAAAGCAAAGGAACTCCAACTAAGCTAAAGAGTTTAATCTCCCAAATAAGGAAAATAAGTCTTATTTCATACTCATCATGCCTCACAGTGAAATTAAAGTTACCCAAACTTGCACAATAAGACATCCTCAAAAACGTATGGCCTAATTTATTTTTTATCATGGTTAACCATTAGTTCCTCATTATCAAGTCATGTTCATTATATCTTATCATGAGAAAGTCAAGTCAGTTAGTATTTACTGAGCAATAACGGAGGCCTGATACTTGGTGCAGAATTTCAGGGCACTGACCTTTGCCCTCACGGGACGGAAGAGGGGAACAGGACCTACACAGGCAAGACCAAACTGTACCATTTCCAACAGCCACATCCTTTCTGTCTCCAGGCTGTTATGCATTCTGTCCCTAGACTCTGAATAACCAAACACAGCCTTCCTTCAGGGACATCCCCTACTTCCTTTACAACTTGCCTCTCAGTCACTTCTACTGAGGAACCTTTCTGGTCTCCAGAGAGGTTCAGTGCTCTGTTAACACCTTATCTGTTCAGTGTCAAGGTTATGAAAATGAACTTGGGACCGAGGGTGTTTAAGGCTGAATCCTGGCTGTGCCATTTACTAGCTGTGTGGCCTTGAGGAAGTTACATGGCCACTCTGTGCCTCAGTTTCCACCTCTTCAAAGGAAGACAATGACAGTATTTACTTCATAGAGGTGAGGTAAAGGTTAAGTGAGTTAATTCAGTGAGTCTTGAGGTAAGGTCCATGGACTAGCAGCCTAACAACCATCACCTAGGAACTTGCTAGAAATGCAAATTCTCAGGTACCACCCCATATCTACTGAAGGAGGAAGGCTGGGTTTGAGGTCAAGAATCTGTCTTAACAAGTTCTCTGGGGGGATCTAGATGCATGCTCACACTTGAAAATCATTCTTTTAATGCAATAAAGCATTTAGAGATATTGTATATTAGCAGTAATAATGTTTAATAGTATTTATTTTGTGGAGTCTGGGAAGTATGATAATTGATCATTTTTCTTTTTTCCTAACTTTTCTACAAAGGTTGTGAATTATTTATATAAAAAATAAATTTATGAATTCTTTTAAAATATCTCACCAAAGGAAAAAAAGCACATAAATAACTACAACTTGATACGGTACGTGATAAGGATCATGTGTAAGCAGTATAAAACATAATAGGAAACTTAACTCCAATTGAGAGGAATAAAACTGACACCCACACCCCACTGGCTCAGATGGTAAAGAATCTGCCTGCAATGTGGAGACCTGGGTTCAATCCCTGGGTTGGGAAGATTCCCCTGGAAGAGGGCATGGCAATCCACTCCAGTATTCTTGCCTGGAGAATCCCCATGGACAAAGGAACCCCTCCTGCAGTCCATGGAGTTGCAAAGATTCGGACACGACTGAGCGACTAAGCACAGCACAGGATATATAAAATAGATAATAAGAGTCTGCTGTATAGCACAGGGAACTTGACTCAATATTCTGTAATGGCCTATATGGAGAAAGATCTTTAAAAAATAAAGAATGGATACATGTATAACTGATTTATTTTGCTGTACACTTGAAACTAATACAACATTGTAAATCAGCTATATTTTAATATAATTTTTTTAAAAGAGGAGAGAAAAAATTTAATTCAACAAAGTTATCACAGAAAATTTCATGGGGGCCATATTTTGTCAGATTTTAAAGAGTAAATTGAACTCTAAAATTTTAAGACAATGGGAGTGAGTATGGAGAGGGCTTTTCAGACAGAGGGAATAATAGGAATAAAAATATAAAGGCAAAAATATGTTAAAAAATATACTTGTTGGGCTCTTGACCCACTTATGTGAGGCTACAGAAGAACAATTTAGAAATATAGCCTACTTTGGAGTTTCCCTATAAAACATGCTGCCCATAGGTACAACTGGTTCATCCTCAAGCTCCAGAAAAACAGGTGAGTGATACAAGACTATCCAATTCCTCTTTGATTTCAAATTCAGGCCCAGAGGACACAGATCTCTGTTCAGTCTCCTAAGCTCAGCAGGGATCAACTTGGAACTCTTACCCGTTTCCCATGAGGACAGGAGAGATCTGAGTTCAAGGGAGAAAGGACTGCAGTGCATCTCTGGAGAAGCAAAGGGAGAGTGCAGACCTGGTTTCTGCCTTCAGCACCCAGGACTCAGTTACCTGTTCAATGCAATACTGCCTCTGCTCTGCTATCCACCATTGGCATATGTATATATGTGTACACATATATATATGCTTGTGTGTGTATATATAGATATAATTTATATATATTAAATACATTAAACATAAAAATACATTAAATATTAAAATATACATTAAATATAAAATATATATTTAATTCGATCCCCCAAAGAAGAATGATCCCCTTAATATTCAAACTACTAACAGGCAGAGGAAAAATAAAAAATATATATAATTGACAAATTTTTATTCCTAGTTAAGATTTGTTATTACTACCTCTGACACTGAATCTTTCTGACAGTGAATACACACTTTATACTGAAGATGTGAAATCTCCAATATGTATGTTTTCTTTGCCTAATTGAGCAAGAAGAATTCTTTTACACTATAAGAAAAAAACAAAATAATACACAGAATTTCACATGATTTCATCCTGCACGTAACTAGCCATGAAGCCCAATGGACGAGATTTACCTTGTTCAGAGTTTTGGTTTCTCCCAGTGAAAAACAGGTGGGCTGATGCTCTTCCCACCATGCTGTGCTAAGATTCTATGAGCCCATTTCTAACAACAATCCTTAGAAAGTGCTTAAGAAAGCCCCAGAACTGGTTTGAATGAAGGATGATGAGCAGGGAATGAGGATAAGCGATTAGAAATAGTCACTGCCATTCAGCCAAAAGGGTGTGTGACTCAGACAGGCACTTAACAACGTGAAGCCGAAGCATGACTGACCTGGGGAACCTGTATTTAAGGTATTAAATAGCTCTTCAATTCTTAGTGATTAACTTAGTTGAGAAAGAGCATAAAAAGCCACTGAATCCCCCCATCCCCAAAAAGGCCACTGAATCAAAAGCCAAAAGCTCCATGTCCTTGGGCAAGCCTATTATTCCATAAGACTAAGCATCTTTATCCTAAAATGAGGATACACCACCTCCCTGGATCTCCTCATGGGGGGAACATGGGGACTGGACACAAACAATGTGAAAATGCTTTGAAAACCACAAGACATTCATTAATGACTTATTTAAAAACTCATTTTTAAAAACAAGGTTTTCTACTATAAAAATTACAGCCCATTATCCTTTCATAACACTGAAACTATAAGAAGTTGTTATGTAGTAGGGGTTTATAAATAAGTTCATTCTAAAGATTTGGCTGTTAGGAATTTAATATCACAGGCCTCTCTAGTAGGTTCTCTATGATTCCACCAATACAACCAACAGAGGAAAATGTACATTTGGTCAAGTAGTAGGATTCTAAATGACTACTAACCACTATTGTAAGCTATCAGGCTGTCTCCAAAGAGCCAAAATGCAGGTTCATGTATACTGTGCTGGGGACCACTCTGGCCAAGTTCTAGAGGTTTCTATGACAAGATCCTCCTGGCAAGTGCTCTGGCCCTTTAAATACAGAAGAGACCTTGAGACAGGGTTGCTGCTGCTGCTGCTAAGTCACTTCAGTCGTGTCCGATTCTGTGCAACCCCATAGATGGCAGCCCACCAGGCTCCTCTGTCCCTGGGATTCTCCAGGCAAGAACATTGGAGTGGGTTGCCATTTCCTTCTCCAATGCATGAAAGTAAAAAGTGAAAGTGAAGTCACTCAGCCATGTCCAACCCTCAGCGACCCCGTGGACTGCAGCCTTCCAGGCTCCTCCATCCATGGGATTTTCCAGGCAAGAGTACTAGACAGGGTTAGGATTCATTAATTTTTCAAAAGGGTCAATGTACTACATGTTTTGAACCCTGGGATGGTATCAGACTCGATAGCACTTCTCTAGGCTTCTATCTCCTCATCTATAAAATGGGGATAAGAGTCCTCCTTGTGGGAAAGACTGGTGAAGAGATTACACAGAAAACACTCCATGGATCTAGAGTGCAAGATGCACTCAACAAATGGAGGTTAGCATGACCAGGGAAAGCAGAGGACTTCAGTTACCTTTGCTCCTGAACTAAGAGCCGTGCTCCTTTAAATAGCATTTTAAACAGCATTAGGAGCTCTTACAAAACAACTTACAAAAGAAGTAGAATATAAGAGAGATTCTGTTTCAGGGAGTGGGAAGAAACAGGCAGGGAGACAATACTACTTACTTATCCAGTTTCTGACATTGAGAAAACTCTGCTCATTTGTCAGATCAAAAAGCAGAAGAAAGCCCATAGCATCTCTGAAGAAGGCAGTTGTCAAGCTACGAAACCTGGAACATAAAAGCAGATTGGTCACCTAAACCACACCCCTACTCTGAAACATAAAGCCACCAGCAGTCCCCTCAAGCCTTTTACAACAGTTTATCAATAACAAGTCAGATGTTAAACAACATGCCACTGTTTCTACTAACTTCGCACTATACATGCACACTATGCACAGACCTTACTTGCACAAGGTTTACTGAATTATGCTATTATATAATAGATAGTTTCAACAGTGTAAAATTAGGTACATAATCAATGACATTGAGTACCTTAAAAATATAGTAAATAGGTATTTAGAACAAGAAAAAATATTTGAAAACATATACAGACTTTCTAAAATGCCAACAGTTATTGCAATTTTCTTTTAAAATAAAAACAATTTTTTTAATTTAACAAATTAGATGATGATATTCCAAATGTGTATAATAAGTTATTTATCTAACTGGTAGAAGTTTATGTGTTAATAAGCCACGTGATTTGAAAAACCAGCCTTCTGGACAGGGATGGCAAGAACTAGCTCATGATCTCTTTGTCTCAGCCAAGAATTTATTGTACAATTAAAAGTTAAATAGGCCAAAAGCAACGGTACTTGCTGTGTATGTGTCTTCCTTGTCCTGTGAAAGCCTGACTTGATTTAACATCACGATGTGTTCCACACATGACCTTTTAATTTCAGTCTCTACAGAAATCCCTTATCTCTGAGAACCATTCTTTGGCTTTAGGGTGATGGTAATCAGATTCAATTTCCCCTTTCTTTGTACCCTCTCCACCAAGTATCTGGGCTTCCCACGTGGCCCCGTGGTAAAGAATCTGCCTGCCAATGCAGAAGATCCGAAAGACGCAGGTTCGATCCCTGGGTGGGAAAGATCCTCTGACTTAGGAAACGGTAACCAGCTCCAATATCCATGGGGTCACAAAGAGTTGGACACAACTGAGCACACACGTGCATGCATGCACCAAGGGTTTATCCTGCCATCTCTGTGCCTCTCTCTCTCTCGTAGTAGGTTTTCTCTCATTTTGCCTTTATGCAAAGCCTGCAACTGACAGGCATGGGCTCCAGAGAAGAAAATACTGGTTAAGAATTTGTCCTTTAATTAGCTATTTTAAGTGTTCTCAAGTATTTCTAATCCATGTTTTACACAAAAAGTACTCATCTTTCAGAGATATGGACCAAAATAGTTACAAAAGAAATAGTTCGATATTTGGAATTTGCTTCAAAATAATTGTGGGGCGGGGGTAGTGAGAAGAAGTGAAGGATATACACTAGGTAAGATGGGCCACAACCTGACGTTGGTTGAAATTGGCAAGTCAGTACCTGATTTCACTGTACTCGCCTCTCTACTTCTGTATATACTTGGAGTTTTCCATAAGAAAAAGTTAAACAAACAAATAAAATCCCTTAAAGAAAGTGTGAGAGATAACACAGCTGTAGCTAACTGAAAGCAACTTTAAACAGACCTGTGGTAGCCAAGGGAGGGGTAGGTGGGGGAGGGATGGATTGGGAGTTTGGGACTAGCAGATCCAAACTATTATACAGACAATGGATAATCAACAAGGTTCTATTGTATAGTGCAGGGAACTATACTCAATACCCTGTGATAAACCATAATGGAAAATAATATAAAAAAGAATGTATATATTTGTATAACTGTATCACTTTACTGTATAGCAGAAATTAACACAACACTGTAAATCAACTATATTTCAATCAAAAAAAGTAACTTTATATGAAGATTTCATTTGACATTTTTGTCAAGCAACCTCTGATCATATAAGTTAATTCCAACAAGATTTTTATGCTAGGTTCCAATAATCAAGTAAGGAAAATGCATGCAACTCTAGCTTTCTTTGTGGTTGAGTAAACAAAAGTAAATGGAGACAAGTATACAGGTTTTTAAAAAGGGGTAGAAAAAGAAAGAAGTCCATAAGTAAAAGCATCCATTTTTAAAAGGATTCATTTTCCCTTTGACCTTGTATGAAATAAAGCCACTATTATCATTTCAGACTGATAAATTTCCTGCTAATTTGGCAGCACGGCTTATCCAGGTGCACATCAACGAATCAGTTGGCCTTTTCCTGATCAGGTCACTGTGTGAAGAGTGCATTGTTTTTCCCCTTTGTTTCAGCAAAGAGCACATGACTGAAGATCTCACACCTCTCTTGTCCAGCTGTGTCCCATAACTGCAGGTGGATTCTCTGACCTCTGCCAACAGCTCCATCTGGCCCATTGGCTCTGTACACCTAAAATGGCAAAATGAAAGAGAAAAGAGAACTTCTGAGACTGGTGAACTCTTCTCACTTAGCTATTCAGAATAACTCCCCTAAGTACTTAACCTTCTAAAGAAAATTCCATCTGGAATACAATCTTATTTATATTTTATTTCAAATAATTGTCTCTGGATAACACAATAATTTGTACTAAATGACATAAGCACATTTTTGTTGTTCAGTCACTCAGCTGTGTCTGACTCTTTATGACCCCATGGACTACAGCATGCCAGGGTTCCCTGTCCTTCACTATCTCCTAGAGTTTGCTCAAACTCATGTCTGTTGAATTGATGATGCCATCCAATCATCTCATCCTCTGTTGCCTCTTTCTCCCCTGCTCTCAATCTTTCACAGAATCAGGGTCTTTTTCATTGAGTTGGCTCTTCATTATAATGTGTAAGCACATTATATATCTTTATAAATATATTTTAAAATGTACAAGTAATATATTATTTGGTGGGGGTGGGAGGGAGAGACAGAAAGAGGCAGAAAAAATACTTCTGGAAATAATAGCCAAAAACTTCCAAAATCTGATGAAAACTATTCATGTGCATATTCAAGAAACTCAATGAACTTCAAGAAGGATAAACTTTCTGATACTGACTAGACATATCACCAAACTGCCAAAAATCAAAAGACAGAATTTTTAAAGCATCAAGAGAAAAGTGATTCAATACATATAAGGGATCTCAATAAGACTAAGAACTGATTTATCATTAAGAAACAAATAAATAAAAATGGGGGCCAAAAGGCAGTAGAACAATAAAAAGTACTGAAAGGAAAAAGACTACAAACCGAGAATCCTATTGCCAGCAAAGCTATCCTTCTAATTAAAAGGGAACTTAAAACATTCTCTGATAAACAAAAACATAAAATTCATTGCCAGCAGAACTGCCCTGCAAGAAATAACAAAGACTGAGCTTCAGGCTGAGATGAAAAGACACTAGGCAGTAATTCAAATTCACACAAAGAAATAAAGAGCACCAGTAAAGGTAACTACATGGGTCAATACAAAAGACAATATAAATGGGTTTTCATAACTCTTTCCTGCATCTGACTAAAACACAATTTCATAAAGCAATATTATAAACTCGTGTAGATAGGTACACATTACATAAAGATGCAATATGTATGCAATTTGTATGACAATAACAGTGAAAAGGAATGGGCAAGATATGGACCCATGTAAGAGCAGAGTATGGCATTGAAATTAAGTAGGTATTAATCCAAACTAGACTGTTAAAAATTAAGATAACAATTTTAATCCTCAGGGGAACTATTAAGAAAACAATTCAAAAAATAAAAAGTGAGAAGGGAATTTAAATGGTATACTAGAAAATGTCTATTTGTCTATACCAAACACAAAATAAAGAGGGTGCAAAGAAGTAACAGAACAACAACAAAAAAAGATAAGACATATAGAAAATAAGTAGCAAAATGGCAGACATAAATCCTCCTTTTTTAGTAATTATATTGACTGTAAATGGATTGAAGATTCCAACTGAAAGGCAAGGGTTAGCAGACTAGATTTAAAGATGTGATCCAACTATATGCTATCTACAAAAGACATACTTTAGATTCAAAGACACAAAAAGGTTGTTAGGAAAAGAATGAAAAAAATACAATGCCATGCAAACAATAACCCAAAGAGAGCTTGAGTTATACTAATATGAGACAAAATAGACTTGAAGACAAAAAGAGACAAAAAAGGATATTTTATAATGATAAAAGGGTCAGGTAGTTACCTTTAAGAATACATTAAGAATACATACAGATAAAAAGAGAGAAATAAACAATTTGACAATATTTAGAAACTTCAACACTCTTTTGATAATGGATAAAACAAGCAAGCAGATGAACAAGGAAACAGAAGAGCTGCAGAACACTCTAAGTCAACTAGACATAATATAGACACCTATAGAAGACCTCACCCAACAACTGCAAAACATACGTTCTTCTCAGTTCAGTTCAGTTCAGTCGCTCAGTCATGTCCAACTCTTTGCGACCCCATGAATTGCAGCCATGAAATTAAAAGACGCTTCCTCCTTGGAAGAAAAGTTATGACCAACCTAGATAGCATATTAAAAAGCAGAGACATTACTTTGCCAACTAAGGTCCATCTAGTCAAGGCTATGGTTTTTCCAGTGGCCATGTATGGATGTGAGAGTTGGACTGTGAAGAAGGCTGAGCGCTGAAGAATTGATGCTTTTGAACTGTGGTGTTGGAGAAGACTCTTGAGAGTCCCTTGGACTGCAAGGAGATCCAACCAGTCCATTCTGAAGGAGGTCAGCCCTGGGATTTCTTTGGAAGGAATGATGCTAAAGTTGAAACTCCAGTACTTTGGCCACCTCATGCGATTCCATATGAAACATTCTCAAGGACAGACCTTATGTTAGGTCATCAAACAAGTCTTGACAAGTTTAAGAGACTAAAGTTATACAAAATACATTTTCTAACCATAATGTGGTTTTAAAAAAAGATTAGAAATCATTTACAGAAAGGAATTTGGGGAATTCATAAGTATGTGGAAATTAAACAATACAGTCTTAAACCGCCAATGGGTCAAAGAAGAAACATAATGGAAACTAGAAAGCATTTTTAGATGAATGAAAAGCACAACATACAAAAAGTAGCTTCACTGCTAAAGTAGTGCTCAGAGGTAAATGTATAGCAGTAAACACCTATATTAAAAAACAAGAAAGATCTCAAATCAATAACTTAAACTTCAACCTTAAAAAACTAGAAAAATAAAAGTAAACTAAATCCAAAGCAAACAGAAGGAAAGAATAATAAAGATTAGAGTAGAAATAAATTATCTTTTCTTTGAAAAGCTCAAGAAAATTGATAAACCTTTAGTTAGACTAAGAATAAAAATAGGAGATTCAAATTCCTAAAATCAGAAATGAAAGGACAACACTACCAACTTTAAATATATAAAAAGATTATAAAGGAATAGTATGAACAACCATATTCCAAAAAATTGGATAGCTTAGAAGAAATGGAGAAATTTTTAGACACAAACAATTGAAACTAACTCAAGAAAAAACAGAAAATCTAAAGAGACATATAGCTAGTAAGAAGACTGAATTCATAATAAAAGTAACTTCCCACAAAGACAAGACCAGGCCCAAATGTCTTCACTAGTGAATTTTATCAAATGTTTAGAATTAACAGCCATCCTTCCCAAACTCTTTCAAAATACAGAAAAGAAGGAAATATTTCCCACTTCATTCTATGAGGTCTTTATTATCCTGATACCGAAAACAAAGCTATGAGGGGGGAAAAAGGATAGACCAATATCCATTTTGAATACAGACACCAAAATACTAGCAAACAGAATCCAACAACATATAAAAAGGATTATATACCATGACTGAGTGGAATTTATTGTAAGAACAAGGTTGGGTTAACATACAAAAACCAATCAATATCGATTTATAATGGAACAGAACAGTTCTAGAATAAAGGACTAAAACCACACAATCATCTCAACAGACACAGAAAAAGCACCTGAAAAAATCCAACACCTTTCATAATAAAAATGCTCAACAATTAGGAATAGAAGATAACATCCTGGATCTGAAAAACACCATCTATGAAAAACACACAGCTTCTATTTTACTTTATGGTGACCGAATGTTTTCTCCTTAGAATCAAAGACAAGACAAAGATGTCCTCCTACAACATTTCTACTCAGCATTTTACTGGAGGCACTCATTAGGGCTAATAGAAAAAAAAAAAAGAAAGCATATCCAACTTGGAAAAGAAGAAGTATAACAGAAGATAGGAGGATCTTGTATATTGGAAATCCTAAGGAATAAACACACACAGATACACACACAGATACAGACACCCCCTCCACCAGCACACATGCAGGTTATATCAGAAACAATAAACAAGTTCAGTACTGTTCCAGTATACAAGCTCAACTTACAAAATAAGTTGTATTTCTATACACTGGCAAAGAATAATTCAAAAATAAAATTAAGAAAACAATTTAAAACAGCATAAAAAATTAAGATATTGAGGAATAAATTTCATTTAAAAAGTATAAAATATATTCTGAAAGCTATAAAATATTGTTGAAAGAAATTAAAGAAGATCTAAATGGCAAAAAATTCCATGTTCACAAATCAGAAGACTTAATATTGTTAAGATGTGAATGCTTCCTAGGTGGCACAGTGGTAAAGAATCTGCCTGCCAATGCAGGAGATGTGGGTTCAATCCCTGGGTCAGGAAGATCCCTTGGAGTAGGAAATGGCAACCCACTCCAGTACTCGTGCCTGGAAAATTCCATGGACAGAGGAACCTGGTGGACTATACAGGCCATGGGGCCACAAAGAGTCTGACACAACTGAGCATGCGTGCACTCCCCAAATTGTTCTACAGATTCAGTGCAATCCCTGTCAGAATTTCAGCTGATTTCTTTGTAGAAATTAATAAGATGACCCTAAAATTCATTTGAAATTGCAAGCATCCCAAAATAATCATGAAAAAGACAATGGTATAAAATGAGCTACAAGGATATATTGTACAACACAGAGAATATAGCCAATACTTTATAATAACTATAAATAGAATATAACCTTTAAAAATTTATAATAACTATAAATAGAATATAACCTTTAAAAATTGTAAATCATTATATGGTACACCTGAAACTTACACAATACTGTATATCAACTATACCTTAATTTAAAAATAATTTTAAAACAAAACAAAACAGTGGTAGTAGAAGAAAAGGCTTCTGGTAGTAGAATAAAAGACTTAGAGTGGATCAGAAAGAATGAATTCTTCTGTCCTCGAAGCCAGAAACTCTGCATATTTCCCAAGTAGAATATGCTCCACCAAAGGGTCTTTGTCCTTAGTCTTCCTGACTACTTGGTGACCTGCTTTATGGGAATGGTTGCTTTTTTAGTAAGAAATGTAGTTCCTGGACACACCAACCTCCTGACTTCCTCTCTACCCCCAGAATAACTTGTCTTGCAGTCCTTTAAAAAAAAATAAATACGATTGTTAAAAAGAACCTCTTCTCTTGTTCTACAGAACCCTACTGTTCTTTTGGTTACTTCCTGGATCCATATGCACAGTCATTCCCACCCGTCTTCAACCTCACACTCCTGGTGGGGTCAATGAGTTCCGCCACCTAGTGAATGGGGCTGCTGAGGCCTTAATTAAGAGAAAAGCAGGGTGGTTTGCAAGCTTCATAATAAAGGTAGACAAATCACTTTTCAGAATTCAGAAGGAAGATACCAGCCAGAAGTATATCAAGGAAATTTTTTAAAAATCTTCACTTTTACTTTATTTTACCTGCTTGGTTTTATGTGAAGTGTCCTCAGTTACAGCCTTTAATCACATTGCTCAGACTGAACATAATACACTTTCATATGCACCCTTTAATTTTAGATTCCAACCTTTGTCCTCCTAATTCCTATGAAGTAAATAAAACAGACAGGCAAAGGTTGACTCAGAGATTACATTTTTATATGGAAGGATGCAGAACTTACCACCCTCTTTTCCCTGAAATCAATGCCGACTGTTGTGATGAATTTGGAGTTAAATTTACCATCTGTGTACTGATAAAGCACACTGGTCTTCCCTACTCCCGAGTCTCCCAGAGCTAAAAACTTGATGAGGTAATCATAGTCTCCATCAGACATAATGAAGAACTCAGTGGGTCACCTGAAAAATACAAACAAATGCATATTCACCAAAAACTCATTAGACAATATTAGAATCCTCTGCTAATAAAGTGACTTCTTTTAATATCCAGTTCAACAAATACTCCTACATAACACCTATATGCCTAAGGGTTCTGTGAAGAAAGGGTTAGACATTATTCACTGTCCCAAAGACTTAATCATTCGCTAGATATGCTACTGAACTGTGCTGTGCTGTTATAGTACCCTTAAAACAAAAATTCCAACTGAGAATGAAAATCAAGAAGATAATGGTCACTATCTTACACAAAGATTGTATATAATAAAAGTTAACAGAACAAGGGAAGAAACAGAATGTTTGTTGTTGTTTAGTCCTTAAGTAGTATCTGACTCTTTTTGGACCCCATGGACTGTATAGCTTGCAAGGCTCCTCTGTCCATGGGATTTCCCAGGCAAGAATACTGGAGTAAATTGCCATTTCTTTCTCCAAAGAGAATGTTACAGGAATAATAATAATTCTTAGAGTGCAAGTGGTTGCAACTGTACCTCCTTTTTCAAAGTCTCCTAGTGCTATATCCTTGGCTTCTCTCTTGGACATCTAGGCAATTTCGTTTATCCTATGCATTTTCACATGTCATTACAGTTTCTTCAAAGATAATGCTAATAAAACTTGGTTTGCAGCTTCCTCACATGTTATTATTGTCACCTGCTGCTGCTGCTGCTGCTGCTGCTAAGTCGCTTCAGTCGTGTCCGACTCTGTGCGACCACCAGGCTCCCCCATCCCTGGGATTCTCCAGGCAAGAACACTGGAGTGGGTTGCCATTTTCTTCTCCAATGCAGGAAAGTGAAAAGTGAAAGTGAAGTCGCTCTGTAGTGTCTGACTCTTAGCGACCCCATGGACTGCAGCCCAACAGGCTCCTCCGTCCATAGGATCTTCCAGGCAAGAGTACTGGAGTGGGTTGCCGTTGCCTTCTCCTACTACATATTAAATCAGATTTTTCTGGAATATCACTACTCACTTGAGAACTGAGTTCCATCATGAAGGGCTCATTTACCTACATTTGCCTTGATAGTCTATAGGAAATGCTACCAATTCAGCTCTTCAGCACTGGCCAAAACAAGTCTACCTTTGAGAATAAATATTCTTGTTTTTATAGCAAGACCTAACCATGGTTACCTTTTATCTTTTGCAATCAGCACTTTTCAAATTTTATTTTTAATCCTTTAAATAGATTCAAACTATTCAAGATATTAATCTGACTGGACACATAGTCTATCTTCAGGGAACGCTTACTTCTTTTTATCCTCCCATTTCTAATACCAATAAATCCTCTTGAAAATCAGAAAAACAATCATCCTGTTATCACTGACAATGCTATCTGCCCATCAACATAAACATTTACCTATCCACATACACATCATAAGTCCTCCATTAAACTCTGCTGGTTTGGGGGACCTCCCCCGTGGTGAAGTATCACCTCCCAATGCAGAGGATGCAGGTTTGATCCCTGGTGGGGGAACTAAAATCCCACATGCTGCCAGGCAACTAAGCCCATGTGCTGCAACTAGAGAAGCCCCTGCAAAGCCACAACTAGAGAAAGCCCACATGTGGCAACAAAGAGCCCACGCACTGCAATAAAGACTCAGTGTAGCCAAAATAAAGGGAAAAAAATTCTGCTGATTTCCCTCTCACTGTCCCCTTTTCACCCGGTCAGCTCCTATCCAGAAACTTAACCACAACTCTCAATGCTTCCTATTGGATTATTCCTACAGATACATAAAATTAATAAAAGCTCAGGCAAGGACATTCACTGACTTTTCAAGGTTGCCTCCCCTAGCCCATCCTCAATTTGGTGACTCACCTTATGCTCAAAAATCCTGAATTCTGATTCCCAAGAGCTGCTGCAGTGACCTCTGCAGAGTGCCTTAGTGCAGAGCTATGACCTCACATTCAGATATGGCTGGTCAGTCACTAAGGGCAAAGCCTCTACAAACATTCAGCACTCTGTTTGCACACTGTAAAGAGTGACACAGTGCAGATGATGGCTTTCCATTTACAGCTTCTGTACGCACAGGTGCAGGTTGCCAGTATTGATGGTATGCAACAGAACACTTCTCCAGAAGATGACCACTTGGGCACAAATAAAGACTAGCATGTTTCATCACAGCATCTGACTGGCTCCAAGTTATTCATAAATAAGAGATAAGAATTGAAAAGTAGGTCCAGATAACATCAAACCATCTGGGGGAGGGGGGTTCCCCTCCAAATAAATGAGAAAGCAGAAAGCAACTCCAAATTCTGCAAGGAGAGTGATGTAAGAACTTTCTGTGGCTACCTTGTTTCCTCTTTATTTTTATTTTGAAAAAAAGTTGGTCATTTCCATAAATATGTTTTTGTATCACTTTAGGTACAGGAGAAAATGTTGTCATCAATGGCACACTCTTCTAGAACTCTCTAAACCTACTTAAATGGAATTCAAAGACAGATGACTGTATCTTTAGGGCCCCCAAATTTAAAGTGTTTAGTTATCGTGGGAGAAGAATTATACACCTAAGTCTATAAATGGTCTTCATGGATTTTGTTTTCTATTCATGGTAACAGCAATACATAACAGTCTGTTCAAAACCAAACCATCATAAAAGAAGTATTAACAAACGAAATACCGCAACTGACAGTACAAACATCACTGTTGGTATTAATCATAATTTATATTCTTTAGACTACACCTTTAGATAATTATCTGCCTTGTTTACCTGAAAATAAATGTTCAGACCTTCCATTTCCTGGGTTGTTTGCTAAACAATAAAACAGAATCCAGAGAGTTTAACTCATTTGCACAGTCTAGAACAAATGTCTCCTAACTTCAAGTCCAATGTCTATTCTACCCCAAGCTTTGTGGCCATTACTCAAATTTTTACAAATGCATGTTGGACTTAGAAGCGACCAGGTTTGGGGGACTTCCCTAGTAGTTCAGTGGTTAAGAATCTACCTTGCAATGTTGGGGATGTGGATACAATTCCTGGACAGGAAACTAAGATCCCACATGCCATGGAGCTACTGAGCCCATGTGCCACAACTAGAGAGTCTGTGTGCTGCAATGAAAGATCCTACTTTACCATGATTAAGACCTGACAAAGCCAAATAAATAGATAAATATATATTTTTTAAAGTGCCCAGATTTGGTATCATACAAGGTAGCCTAACAGGAAACACGTGACTCCTGAAGCCAAGCAGAGCTAGACTGATTCCACGTCTCCCACCTACTGGCTACTCAGATGTTTTTCAACCTTGGATTTTCAGGTTTCCATTCTATGAAAAGGAAGATAATGTACACTACTTCACCCCATTGTTCTAAGGATTGAACGAGACACTGTTTGTGGAGTGCCCAGGACAATGCTTGGCAGATGCTGGGTACTCAGTAAATGCTGGCTCAAGCTCCTCTCCCGACTCTGGACATATCGGACAGGGCTCTGAAGACCTAAAACAATTCTGAAATAGCCTCTGGGCAGCTTGAAACATGCATTTCTGACACAAAAGATTACTGACTGGCTCGGAGTAGTTCATTTAGTCAGAAAAGAAGACCCTCTTTTTTGGCTAAATCTAACCATTTTCAATTAATTTTAAGTAGATGCATCATTTTCAAAAGAGTTAGAACTAGCCTAAAATCAGGTTTAAATTACATAAAACACTTCAATCCATTCTAACCAATTCATACTTGTTCAAAAGAACCTCAATGGTTCATTCTGGTTGAGAATGAAAGAGTTAAGTTCAAAGACGTTCTACCTACAAAACCATTTCTGATTGATCTAAAGCCACTTTGGCTAAAACCACATGTGTCTAACCATTTAGCTCTGGTTTCAAGAGCTCAAATAGGCTTCAGGCTGGTTTTAGCTAGCTCAAATAAGCTCTCACTTGGATAAGCAGGTTCTGACTGATTCACATGAGGTTTGATTGGTTCAGAATAAATTTCACTGAATCAAGTTAGCACTGACCAATTAAATCTATCTCTAACTGGACCACAGTTGCTCTAAGTTTATCAAACCACTTGTAACTAGTTCAAGGTGAAAACTGGTTCAAAACAATCCAAGTTGAGACTTCCCTGGTGGTCCATAGGCAAAGACTCGGTGTTCTATGCAGGGGTCCTGGGTGTGATCCCTAGTCAGGGAACACGGGGCTTCCCTTGTGGCTCAGCCGGTAAAGAATTCGCCTGCAATGTGGAAAACCTGGGTTTGATCCCCCGGTTGGGAAGATCCCCTGGAGAAGGGAAAGGCTTCCCATTCCAGTTATTCTGGCCTGGAGAATTCCATGGACTGTATAGTCCATGGAGTCGTAAAGAGTCAGACACAACTGTGCAACTTTCACTTTCACTTTCAGGGAACTAGATCCCACAGGCCACAACTAAGAGTTTGCATGCCACAATGAAGACTGAAGACCCCACGTGTTGCAACTAAGACCCAGTGCAGCCAAAAAATAAACATTAAAAAAAAAAAGTCCAAATTGACTGATCAGATGTTCAGTTTAAGACTAAAAAAGTAAAATGATCATCAGAAGCATAAAAGCAATGGTTTGGTGTTTTAAACTTATGCCAAATCAATAAAATTAAAATTTTATTTATAATCACCACAATTGTAGACAATCTGTACTCAAAAATGTATCTCCACCACAGTATAGGATCTTTCAACAACTGAACAATATGTCCATGTTGGAGTACAGTATACTGGTTGGGAGAAAGGACACTGTCTGAGGAGAAAACAATAAACAACAGGAAAAGGCATGATGAGTGACACCAGCCTCTTGGGTTGAGAACTCACCTCCTGACTTATCTCAAGGATCTGGCAGCAAAACATTGATCTGTGATCCAACAATGAAATATAAATTTCAGTTGGGCGGAACATTCAGCAAATTGGGAGGCTATTTAGAGTTTGTTCTAAATTGGACACAATGACCAGGCTGGTTTGGGTTAACAGAGACCAGAATTCTAAACAGTAAGGAAGCTGCAAGGAAATACAAGGTTTCAGGGAACAGGCAGGTCTTCAAATTGTTAATAGAGATTTTTCAGGGTTTTGGCAGGATATTGATGGTGATAGGTTTCTTATCTGAGATTCAGGTAGGTCTTCATATAGAACCATCTTCGTACGAAAAATTACTTTTGTTACTCAAGTCCTGAGTGGTGTCTCTGGAGCCTATTCTTCAGGAGAAAAAAATATTCCACTCCTCAATTATGGAAATAATGAATTATTTTTCAGTATCAGTTGAGTCGCTCAGTCATGTCTGACTCTTTGCGACCCCATGAACCGCAGCACACCAGACCTCCCTGTCCATCACCAACTCCCGGAGTCCACCCAAACCCATGTCCATTAAGCTGGTGATGCCATCCAACCATCTCATCCTCTGTCATCCCCGTCTCCTCCTGCCTTCAATCTTTCCCAGCATAGGGGTCTTTTCCAATGAGTCAGCTCTTCACATCAGGTGGCCAAAGTATTGGAGTTTCAGCTTCAGCATCAGTCCTTCCAATGAACACCCAGGACTGATCTCCTTTAGGATGGACTGATTGGATCTTCTTGCAGTCCAAGGGACTCTCAAGAGTCTTCTCCAACACCACAGTTCAAAAGCATCAATTCTTCGGTGCTCAGCTTTCTTTATAGTTCAACTCTCACATCCATACATGACCACTGGAAAAACCATAGCCTTGACTAGACAGACCTTTGTTGACAAAGTAATGTCTCTGCTTTTTAATATGCTACCTAGGTTGGTCATAACTTTCCTTCCAAGGAGTAAGCATCTTTTAATTTCATGGCTGCAATCACCATCTGCAGTGATTTTAGAGCCCAGAAAAATAAAGTCAGCCACTGTTTCCACTGTTTCCCATCTATTTGCCATGAGGTGATAGAACCAGATGCCATGATCTTCGTTTTCTGAATATTGAGCTTTAAGCCAGCTTTTTCACTCTCTTTCACTTTCATCAAGAGGCTCTTTAGTTCTTCTTCACTTTTTTCCATAAGGGTGGTGTCATCTGCATATCTGAGGTTATTGATATTTCTCCTGGCAATCTTGATTCCAGCTTGTGCTTCATCCAGCCCAGCATTTCTCATGATGTACTCTGCATAGAAGTTAAATAAGCAGGGTGACAATATACAGCTGTGACGTACTCCTTTCCCTATTTGGAACCAGTCTGTTGTTCCATGTCCAGTTCTAACTGTTGCTTCCTGACCTGCATACAGGTTTCTCAAGAGGCAGGTCAGGTGGTCTAGTATTCCCATCTCTTTTTATGTTGGTATTTTAGCACACAAAGGGGAACAGAATAAAATACACAATGCAGAATTTGGGGCACTCAAACAACATGTTGTGCACACCACTTCCAGCAAGTACTCCAACCTACTGATCCTTGGGAAGCCAGTTCATCAAGGCCTCCCAATTGCATTGCTCTTACTAAAAATATGTCAGATGCCCACATGTCAAGCACTTTGCATGCATTAGGGCAAAACCCTCATCACAGCCCTAAAGATACACATCATACATACTTCCTCCCTTGGAAAAATCTCAGTGCCATTCTATCATGAATGCCACAGTGAAAGGATGAGTAAGTGGGTCTTGGGCAGTCTAACACATGTCAGCATGGACTCAATTCCAACGTATTGTTGAGAGACAGAAAGAAGTGGAGGTTAAGCGCATGGACTCTAGAATCACAACACATGTGAGTTCAGTCATGTCACTTTAGAAAACTTAATGTCTTTTGCCTCAGGGTCTCCATTTTAAAAATGGTAATGATATTCTATTCTTAATACTATTATGTATATGCTTTGTTATTTTAACTTTTTATTAGTAGGATGTATCTTATATTTCACAGTTTTACAAACTATGACAACTTGCAATTGTTTGTAAATAAAATGGCACTAGAAATACAGTTGTGTGAAAACTTTTCAAAAGCATCTTCTAGCAAAATCAAGATACAGCATTAACACATTTAGATTTGATGAAGCACAATAGTAAATCTATCTCAAACATCTGTTGTGAGAACTGAGTTAGTGTATACATATAAAGTTTGGAATAGTGCTTGGCACACAATAACTGCTATTAGCATCATTACCTAGCAGTCTAGTTCTGAAGGGTCAATACCCAGGCAATCTTCTTCCCTAGAAATCTAAAAAGAGAACTGAATCTCTAAAGTGAAAATAAGACATAAAATAAGACTCTATGGAGAGCATTTGAACATAAGGTCACTTCTTTCAACACAATGCCTCCTGGAGGAAGTAGCATCTAAACCTCAAGGAAATGTCTTCTATTAATAAAAGACAAGAATGCACTCAATTTGGGATAGGCAAAAGACTTTATCCAGCTCACTTCTTTCTCTCCTCCTTACACAAATATTTTTTCAAAGTGCTCTCCACCCTCACTCTCATCAGAGTAACAATAGAAGGCAAGGAACACCCACTTCTTCAACAAGTACCATGTGGTGACCAATGCCTGGTAAGAGAAAGTCAATGATCTTCTTCCTTATTTGAAAAACAAAATATATTTTAATTGCTCTTCAGGAAATAAGATAGAAGAAAATGGTTTGGCTAACACAAAGGGGAAGATCTGTGTGTGTGTGTGTGTGTGTGTGTGTGTGTGTGAATCTCTGTGTCTCTGAGTGTCTCTCTCTCCCTCACACACACACAACATAGTCCAAATTCTCCATGAAGCTCCCTATTAAATTCAGTCATAGATTCTGGCCTTAGGATCCCCTATCACAAGGCAGAGTCATCCTAAAGTTATCCCAGATAATCCGGCCAGTTCTTGAAAGCTTGATTTTCCCTCTATCAACCATATTTAGTACAGAGAGTAACAAAGCAGGGAGAGATAATATTACCTGAACCACTACCATATGCCACAAATGGTGGTAGACAGTCATGACTTTTTGTCATCATCCTTAAGGAGAACTTCAAGTCTGTATAAGAAAGGGATGTTCTCTTAATATGGTGGTAAGGAGGTTTGGGTTCAAATTCTGAACCCTTGTTGGTGTGACTTGGTCCACGTTCTTCACACTAAGCCTCCATTCTTAAACTACAAAGTAGAAATAACATTACAAACCTCACTGGGTTACCTTAAGGATGAACTGACATAAACTACAGAAAATTTTAGCACACGGCTTGGTCTGCATTCTGTTCAATAACTGAAATTTCTCTTTATCAATACTATTACTAAAGCATAGCGTCATCACATTCTTATTAAGCAAAGCATGTAATTTTACAATCAGTGCCTGAACCTTCTGAAAAAATTGAAAAATTCAATTTAGGTGCAGTCATGTACAAGGCCTTTATCACAAAAGTTACCTTGGCATTCTGATCTAACAGTGAGTTTTAACTGGGTGATTTCAGCACTGTCAGAGCTAGAGGGTTCATCACCAAAGCATTTTATAATATACCAAGATTTGAGTAGGGGCAACTTGTGTTTACCAAATGAGCTCTGGCTACCACTGTCTTCAGTTCAGTTCAGTTGCTCAGTTGTGTCCGACTCTTTGTGAACCCATGAATCGCAGCACACCAGGCCTCCCTGTCCATCATCAACTCTAGGAGTTCACCCAAACTCATGTCCATTGAGTCAGTGATGCCATCCAACCATCTCATCCTCTGTTGTCCCCTTCTCCTCCTGCCCCCAATCCCTCCCAGCATCAGGGTCTTTTCCAATGAGTCAGCTCTTCGCATCAGGTGGCCAAAGTATTGGAGTTTCAGCTTCAGCATCAGTCCTTCCAATGAATACCCAGGACTTATCTCCTTTAGAATGGACTGGTTGGATCTCCTTGCAGTCCAAGGGACTCTCAAGAGTCTTCTCCAACACCACAATTCAAAAGCATCAATTCTTCAGCGCTCAGCCTTCTTCACAGTCCAACTCTCACATCCATACATGACCACTGGAAAAACCATAGCCTTGACTAGACAGACCTTTGTTGACAAAGTAATGTCTCTGCTTTTTAATATGCTATCTAGGTTGGTCATAACTTTCCTTCCAAGGAGTAATTTCATGGCTTTTTATTTTAATTTTATGGCTATAATTACCATCTGCAGTGATTTTGGAGCTCCAAAAAATAAAGTCTGACACTGTTTCCACTGTCTTAGGTCACTGCAATTGCTACACCCTGAAGTGAAACACATTTACTTTCACTGTGAAAGCAAGATTTGTACTGCCCAAGAGTGGGGCTCCCCATTTCTACAGTAGGAGACACCCTCTGCTTTCTGTGCACATGACCTTCCTCTTCTCAATTTATGGTCTAGTTTGAATGGATACATTTCCACCCTCCTGAATAGGTTGACAGTGAAATAGATGAAATTATAAACAAAGAGCTTATCTTGTTTGTGCAAAGATCTTAGGTAGGGACTTCCTTGATGGTCTGGTGGCTAAGATTCTGAGCTCCCAATGCAGGGAGCCAAGGTTCAATTCCTGGTCAGGAAACTAGATCCCACATGTGGCAACTAAGACACAATGCAGCCAAATAAATAAAAGTAAATATTAAAAACATTAAAAGAAAAAAAAAGATTTCATGTGCCATAACGAAGATCAAAGACCTCACGTGCTACAATTAAGACTTGGTGTAAACAAATAATTATTCTTTTCAAGAAGATCTTAGATAGAGAGAAGTTAAGTAGAAATGTAATGGCTTTGAAAAATAGACAGGAACTGGAATCTCTTTATTTCTTGTCTCCTTATTGAAAGATGACTTTGGCTTTATCTAAATTCAGAATATTAGATTATATGTGCATTACATATTCACCTATAACCTATGATTTGTAAATGGATTCTTCTCAACATAGTGTTTTGTAGTAATATCATACATCCACCATTAATAGTGAAAAGAAAGGCACGTGACTAAAAACTGACAGAATCTAAATTTACATATCTTAATATTTATACATGTGCCTGTTACATAGGAATATTCCATTTTCCCTATTTAAACAAAGTGAAAAGACTAACTTCTAGCAGATGATGATATCTAAATGTCATTTAGATGATATCTAAAGTGCCAAATTATTCAAAGAAAAAAAAGAATTATCTACAAAAACTGTTGAATTAAATATACATTTCCAAATATTGCCAGGACATCCAAATATATCATTTGTAAAAGCATCCTTCAGACATTTGCAATTCTTTATGAGTATTAAAGAGAAGGTCCAGAATAAAGAAAAAATAAACAGTCCAAACCCAAGAGTTGACCTACTATTTCTGAGATGTTACCATCACTTCTGTAGGTAACCAACATAAACCAGTAGACAAATAATTCAAGCAACTACAAAAAGAAGAGGCACTGGAATGTTTCATGGAAGTAGAAAATGTTCTTCTGGAAGACCACTATCAACAACTCAAATAAGATACTGGCTTTTTTGTTTTTTTAAGATATAAAGATCATTGATTCATTTATTCCAAAGACATTATTTGTTGTCCACACCTCTTTTAGGATCAGAATACAATGTTTACCGAAATTTATAAAAAGTAAACACTGGGTGTTGTATTACTCACAATTTGTGACAAGTACATCTTGTTTTATAGACACAGGGTAACAGGAATAAAGGTGTACTACAGAATCTGTCACTTGTGAAATATAGGCAATACCGTGGTAATAGGAGTGGCTGTTTGGTTTGCTGAGTAATATCTCAAATAATGTGAAAGTGCCCCCATAATGGTCACAACCACATGTCCTATCAATGGAATGTCTCGCCCATGGCTAAATGTGCTTCTTAAAGACACCATGAAGCAAGGAAGACTCCAAGAATTACAAAGAAGTGAAATACCTGTGAAGTCTACTCCCTTGAAGACAATGAAGGAGTCAAGGTCTCCAAATTCAAACAATGGGACACCACCACCCACCTGTGTAAAGTGAGTAGCAAAATGCGTGGTGGAAACCGATATATCATAGCTCTTCTAATGACTGCAACAGATTAAGGTTGGAAAACTGATATTATGTCATTAAGACTGGTGTTTTTTTCCTGATATCTTAAGAGGGACACTGAACCTAATAAAGCTCCCAAAGAATGGAGTAAAAGTATTTTCTGAAAATGGAAAAGGAGGAGTGACCTAAGCTTGGTTCAGTTCAGTTGCTCAGTCGTGTCTGACTCTTTGCAACCCCATGAAATGCAGCATGCCAGGCTTCCCTGTCCATCACCAACTCCCAGAGTTTATTCAAACTCATGCCCTTTGAGTCAGTGATGCCATCCAACCATCTTATCCTCTGTAGTCCCCTTCTCCTCCTTCCTTCAATCTTTCCCAGCATCAGGGTCTTTACAAATGAGTCAGTTCTTTGCATCAGGTGGCCAAAGTATTGGAGTTTCAGCTTAAGCATCAGTCCTTCCAATGAGTATTCAGGACTAGAGAAGGGAATGGCAAACCACTTCAGTATTCTTGCCTTGAGAACCCCATGAACAGTATGAAAAGATCTAAGCTACCTGGAAGGCAATATATCTGCAAGACTAACTGATTCGTAGAGGAAATCCTGCTATTAAGTTTTGAAGAAGTAGAAGTGAAGAGTCGTTGGCTATGCCAGAGTGATGCCAAGCTCCCAGGGCTAAGACTCAAAG
>NW_024070210.1:48254877-48460797 GCF_014754425.2 Oryx dammah
AGTCCATAGGGTGAGAGAGGAACCTGGTGGGCTACAGTCCATAGGGTCGCAAACAGCTGGACAGGACCAAGTGACTATCACTTTCACTTTCAACTGTGTCTTTCAAACAAAAGGTTTTAATTCTAATGAAGTCTGTTTCAACATTTTTCTTTCAAAATCTTATGGTGCCTATTTTTTTAGTCTTATTCAAGAAATCTTTGTGTAACTCAGTAGAGCAAATATTTTCTCCTATGTCTTCTGCTAGAAGTTTATTAATTTTAGCTCTTATTAATTTTCTATATTATATGTGATATGGACAGAGCTTCATTTTTGTTCCACACCTATAACCAGTTGTTCTAGTATCATGCATTTAAAAGATTATCCTTTCTCTTGAATTACCTTAACACTTAAAGCAACTGACCACACACATATGTATGTATGTGTGTGTGTGTGTGGGAGGAGTGTGTGTACTTCTACACTCTTTATTCTAGTCCACTGAACAATATAGCTACTCTTATGCCAATGCTGCTTTGTCTTGATTGTCTGTATAGAAAATCTTGGAATTATGTTGCATAAATTCTCCACCTTTGTGGCCTATGTTCTTTTTCAAAATTGTTTTGGCTATTCTGTGTCCTTTGACTTTTCATAACAATGGAATCAGTTCATCTGTTTCTCAAAAAAAAATCCTGGGATTTTTATTAGGATTGAGCCAAATCTATTCAATTTGGAGAGAAATACAACTCTAACAATAATATATCTTCAATCCATGAATATGACCATGTTTATCCATTGATTTAGATCTTTAATTTCCCTTAGTTAGCAATGTTTTGTAGTTTTCAGTGTGCAGTATTTGCAAATCTTTTGTTAAAGTTATTCCTTCAAAGTTTTTAATTTTAAATGGATTTTAAATTTTAAAAATTCATTTTCTAATTGTTAACTGATTGATCAGTTCAGTTCAGTTGCTCAGTCATGTCCAACTCTTTGTGACCGCAGCATGCCTGGCTTCCCTGTCCATCACCAACTCCTGGAGCTTGCTCAAACTCACGTCTATCGAGTCGGTGATGCCATCCAACCATCTCATCCTCTGTCGTCCCCTTAGAGGATATAAAAATATGACTAATTTTTGTACAATGACTTTGTATCTTGCGGCCTTATATTTTAGTTCTAGCAGCTTTTTCTTTTGTCGATTCCTTAAGGTTTTCTATGTACATGATTTGACTGCAAATAAAAAGTTTTTCCCTTTTCAGTCTATATTGTTTTTCTTTTCCTAGTCATGTTACACGGCTAAGACATCTAGCACAATGTTGAGCTGAATGTGAAAGCAGATAAACTTTCTTATTCATGAGTTTAAGCAGAGAGCATTCAGACTGTCATCACTGGGCATAATGATAACTACTACCTTTCTCACAGAAAACCTTATCAGATCTACAACTTCCATCTATCCCTAGTTTGCTAAGAGTTTCCATCATGAATGGGTGCTCAATGATGTCAGATGCTTTTTCTGTTTTTACTGAAATGATCGCTTTTCTTTTATTCTAGTAATACGGTATATTATACTGATTAACTTTCAGACGTTAAACTAATTCTGCATCTTACTATTAGTTTGTTGACAGTTTTTTTATCATAAAAGGATGTTGAATATTGACAAGTGCACTTTTACACCTACTGAAATGATCATGCATTTTTTTCTTCTAGACTGTATTAATATGACAGTGGTTGACTTGAACAAATCTTATAATCATAAGAAAAATCCCATGTGCTGATTCAAAACTCCACTGCAGTCTTCATGTGCTTACTGTTTGTATGGCATATGCATCCCTTCTCTCTCATCTTAGCTGTGTCTTTGTATTTTAAGTGCATCATTTATAGACAGTATTTAGTTGGGCCTTCTTTTTCAGCCCATTCTAATAACTTCTACCTCATGTTCACCTTAGTTCATTAATGTTTAATGCAATTGTTATGGTTAGATTTAGGTGTATCAAATTATTACTGGTTTTCTATTCTTTCCTTTCTCCTTTCTCTCTCTCTCTCTCTTTTTGATAATGTGTTCTTTTCCTGGCCTTTAAGTATTTTTTTCCAAGAATCTCATTTTAAAATTTTGATTGTTTTTTAATCTATAATTCTTTACATTAGTTTTTAGCAGTTCATCTAGGTATTGCAATATACACTCTTACTTTTTATTCCACTTAAACAATATATTACATTCTACTAAAAAGTTCATGTCCTTTGTATAATAATCATTATATGTATTCCATCTATAAGATAATACAAAAAACAATAAGCTGTGAAATAACCAGGCACGCTTTTTTAAAAATTACGATGAAAAGAGCAAAAAGTCTTTCAGATGTTTCCAGATGTTTACCATTTCTGATGCTCTATATTCCTTTGTAAGGATCTGAGTTTCCACCTGCTATCTATCCTCTTTACCTGGGAGAACTTCCTTTAGCTTTTATTAGAGTGCAGGTCTGCTAATGACAAAGTTTCAAAGCTTTCTTTTATCTGAAAATTTTGTCATCATACTAAAGAACAGTTTCTCTGAATATAGTAGAGAATTCTAGGTTGACAGTTATTCTATTGTCCCATTTTTTTAAAATCTGGGCTCTGTAGTTTCTGGTGAGAAGTCAGTAGTCAATTGACTTATAGGTCCCTTGTATATAATTTGTCATTCTCTGAGTGCTTTGTCAGTCCTTTATACTTGGCTTTCGACAGCATGACTATTATGTGCCTCAGTATGTTCTTCTAAGTACTCATCCTGCTCCGTGTTTTTTGATTCTATAAACTTGTGTTATTCACCAAATTTGGAAAAAATATGGCCATTATTTCTTAAAATAGAGTTTTGCCTCATTCTCTCTCCTCTATTTCTAGGACTCCAATTACATGTATGTTAGATTGTGTGGTATTATTTAACAAGTCCCTGAGGCTCTCTCTGTGTTCATTTAAATTTTTTTTAATCTGTTTCTCTCTCACCTCCTGCTGAGAAATAATTCTATTGATATACCTCTAAGTTTAATTAATTCTTCCTCTTCATCTCCATTCTGCTGTTAACGTCACCTCAGAATGTTAATTTAATATATTTTTCAGTTTTAGAATTTTCATTTTTTATGGTTTCAAATTTATTCCTGAGATTTCCAATTTTTGACTTATGTGAGCATATTTTTTTCCTCTTCTGAGAATGTGTTTCATTTACCTGTTTTTTTTTGGTAGATTACATAGCTTTGGATTCTATCTTAGACATTATAAATGTTAAGTTGTAGAGACTGTGGATGCTGCATTTTCTCTTTGATAAGAATTTGTGTTTTTATTTAATTCTATCATGTAATTAATTATTTTACTTGGGCAAGAATCACAAGCTCTGTTTCTTGGGCAGCAACCTTGATCTCTGTTCTGATCTTCTGTCCTTAGTTAAGTTGTCTGGAATCTGCTATCAGATGTGTGATTCAGGGTCAGCAAGAAATGATAGTAGACATAGTTTGGGAATCTCCTTTCCAGTTCTTTCCATTCCAGAATCCTCACCACTGTATGTTTTCTTCAGATTAAGTCTTCTGATTTCCTAGGCCATGAATATTATAATTTTTCCATGTTCTGATTCCATGTGACCTCAGACTAATTCATAAATTACTTACTCAGTGCAACTCCCACCTCCAAACAGGGACTCTTCACTAGACTTTCACTAGACTCTACCTGCTCTGTTCACTCTCCACTGCCTTTAAGTTGCTGCTTTCAGTAATATGTTCACAGTTTGTGGTTGTTAACTGCTCAAGGATTAGTGTGTTAGAATTTTACTAATTCCCAGAAACAGAATTCACTAATGTACCTTCTAACTACCTTTCTGAGTTATACCTTTGCCTAATTTCACATATTCTGCAATTCAGATATCAAGGAATTTGGTAAACCACCAACTGGAAACAACCAACTTCATATAACAGTTTAATAACAATATCACTCAATTTTTCATCTAACCAAAGTTAGAAAAAATTAATTAATACAAAGTTTTAAAATTGCATCCCAACTTATTATACTTACCTAGCTCCCAAGATATCCTTTTTGGCAAGGCCTATTCCAGCTATAACTTTTACCCTCACAATTCGGGAATTTTCCTAAAATACAAAAATTTGTATTTTATTTTCATGTAATTTATAACTTACTTAAGACACATATCTTTAAATATATATATATACCAAATAAGATAACAGGATATTAAAATTAATTGGAAGAATCTTTTTTCAGGAATTAAAATGACTAAAAGTATATAGAGAAAAATAAAAATTGTATTGTTATTTGTAATGACTGGATTATCTACAAAGAAAATCCAAAGAAGCTAGAGTCAAATTATTATAATGAGCAAAAATTTATCATTGTTGCCAAGAAAATCCAAAACCAAATTAATGGAACTTATATGGATTCATCATTTTTGCTAGGTACAGGATAACACAAAATTCAGAGTTCATAATCATTTGTAATAATTATTTAGACAGGTAAAATTATTTGTAAAATGCCATTCAATAAGCTATTTTTAAATAAAACTATAATGTATTAATATTTTAGTGTATGAAACATTAAAATTCTTGGGTATCATAATAGCATGATGAGGTTTTATATAAGAATATCCCATTTTTAAGAAATACATATTGAAGTATTTAGGGATAAAGTAAGATAAAGTTTGCAACTCATGCTTAAATGGCTCAGCCAATAAAAAGTTGAACATGAGTGAATGTGTGTGTATATGGAACTAAAGGGAATAACCAACTTTTGCCAATTTCTGGATCTGATTGATGGGTGATCAAGTGTTCATTACACTATTGTTTTGTTGTCCCATAGGTCTGAAATTTTTTAAAATAAAAAAAGGTGGGTAAAAATACTATAAAACAGAATGCACATTTAAAAAATTTACAAATAAGCAAAACTGTTAGATATAGAGAAACAAAATTAAGAAAAAGTGTCAAGACCTTTATGGATAAAATCTGTAAATAAAGAAAATAAGGAAAATATAAATAAATCAAGAAATTCACTATATTCATGGAAGTAAATATTTAATATTATTATATGTTTTCTCCAAAGTAAATTACAAACTCAATACAATTCCAACTCCCCTCCTTAAATTCTTTCATAGATCTTAACAAATGATTCTAAAATTCATACAGAGGGGTGAGAATGAGTAAAGAAGTAAACAATAATATTTGATCACTATTTTATACTACATATAAAAACAAACTCCAGATACATCAAATTTTAACAATGAAAAAGAAAACTTTAAAAAATTCTTAAGATATTTTAGACTATTTCTGACATTGAAGAAATAATTTTAAAAAATACAAACTCTAATAGAAAAAGTTGTTAGCTCTGACACTAAAATTATGTATCCTTTGTGTGAAAAGAGATGCCATGAGCAAAATGAAAAAACCACAGGACACACAGGATAGAAATATCTAAAATATATATACCAAGTTCAAATTATGATTATCCAGGATATATTATTGTTGTTGTTTGGTTGGTAAGTCCTGTCTGACTCTTTGCAACCCCATGGACTATAGCCCACCAGGCTCCTCTGTCCATGGGATTTCCCAGGCAAGACTAGTGGAGTGGATTGCCATTTCCTTCTCCAGCAGATTGATCCAGGGATCAAACCTGAATCTTCTGCACTGCAGGCAGATTCTTTACTACTGAGCCACTGGGAAGCCCATCTGGAATACATCAAGAACTTCTAAAACCCACAAAGTAATATTTAAACAACATAAGAAATCATACAGAATGGTCAATAAACATGAAAAGATCCTCAGTTTCACCAGTAATAAGAAAGATCTCTAGTGTATGTGCTGCCAATACAAACACAAGTGAGAACTCTAATACACTGTTCATGAGAGTAATTTTGAAGAGATATTTGGCAATATCTATTGAAAGCTCTAAATCTATAGCCCAGGAATTTCACTATTAGATATAAGCCCGAGATAAACTATCACTGACTTACACAAGGCCAACAATTTCACAGTAGCATTTATAAGATCAACAAATGTGAAACAAATGTTGCCTAACAGAGAGGAACCTAACTGGTTCTATTCTAAAATTACTCCATCAGCCAGATGAACGGATAAAAAAGATGTCACACACACACACATACACACACACACATATATACACACAATGGAATACTACTCAGCCACAAAAAAGAATGAAATTTTGCCATTTGCAATAACATGGATAGACTTGCAGGGCATTATGCTAAGTGAAATAAGTTATATAGAGAAAGACAAATATTCTATGATATACTTATATGTGGAATTGAAAAAATACAACAAACCATTGAATATAACAAAAAAGAAGCACGCTCAGACACAGAGAACAAATTAGTGGTTTCCAGTGGGGAGAAGTTGGGAGGGGCAATATAAGGGTGGCAGAGTAGCAAACCACTGGGTATAAGGTAGGCTCAAGGACGTACTGTACATCACAGGGAATGTTGCCAATATTTTGTAATAACTGTAAATAGAAAATAACCTTTTAAAACTGTATAAAAATTCTAAAACATAATAAAATTATCCCATCAGAAAGTAGTAGGTCATATTCCTTTTTGAGGAGAAATCTCGATGGGGGACAATATACATATCTAGGGTATTTATTTATTTATTTCAGTCTTTTTCCATTTCTAAATACTTAGAACCAGCCTCATTCCTGGGAGTTCCACTGAATAAATATGATAACAGAAATATCCTCTAAGCTATAAAACTTAGATGACAAATTCATATAACACAAAAATCCTTGACTAGAGATACTAAATATTTTATAACTTTTCTCCATCACCAAATATTAAATACACAGCCGATCTTACAAGTAAAAAGAGAAATCCTCAAGTATCAGAAATAAAGGCAATTGAAACTCAGAGAGGAAAACATAAACTGAAATTTCTGCTTTCTGTGGGGACTGATTTCCAAAAATCTGAAGAGATTTACAGAACTACCATTTTTTCCTGGAAGGTCACTGAATAATTAGGTCAATTAAAATATTCTATTGGCCCTACAACTGAATTTTCCTATCCTAGTTGACTGGGAAGTGGCTACTCTATTAAAGTGGCTACTCTATTCAGTAATTAAGTAGGTACTAATTCCCAAGACTGATTCTAAAAAGCAGATATCTTTTCAGGGATGACTTAATAAATACAAATTTTTTCAAGTGTAAAGTATAATCAAAGGTGCCCTTAGAAAATAATGTTATTTGATAATCTTATCTTTTCTAAGTGCAGACAACTGTTTGTGATTTGTACATGATCTTAATTGAGGGAAGAAATTATCATTCCCTTCTTAAAAAAGCTAATTCATATTTGTTACCGTTAATCCATCTCCTGATTTAAAAATCATCCACATTAGCCTCTACCGAAACTATCCCCCACAAGTCTCCTGAAGAAATGTAGCAAGCATTAAATAAAAACAATTCCAAAGGGTAATAACTTACAGTCACAGACACATTTAACTTTTAAACTTTATCCTTGCATTTTACAACCACAAAAATGAAAACTACTTCAGATGCTGTGGTTAAATGATGTAAAGCTATATGGATTTAAGAGTCTTTCAGGAAACTAAATAAGAAATACCATTTATTTTCATATTTGCATTCATATAATTTCATTTTATAAGTTTATGCTAAAAATTGTCCCCACCGCTCTCTTTGATCACATCTATCATCAGAGATCACACCTACATTATCTCTGAAAATGAAGGAGAAGGCCATATATGTTGCAACTAGAGACCAAACTCTTTAGTAATTTTAGAATTGTGACACTAAAAGTATTACTAACAGAATTCTAGACAGTACTCAAATGAGTAAAAAAGAGACAAAAAAAAAAAAGAAACATCTTTTCCTTAATCAAAACAGAGTCTTTATCCTCAACCAGACCAGGGCTCTTCACTAAAACTGGACTCTCCCCCTCTTTTACTCATAAGAGAGCTTTACTGATTTTTGAAAGTGAAATGAAAAGGTTGCAAATTGCAGGCAAAGATGTGTGGCTTTTTTCAAGGACAGGGGGAAACAAACTGGTAATGTGTTATCAATGCAGGCAGCTTCAGTAATTAAAAGCAGCTTTCCAAAGGCTGAGCTTTTCTCTACAATTCATGAAAACAGTGTGAATTATGCCTTAATCTTCTGTCAACCTCCCCCACCAAATAAATAAATAAAAACCAGGAACAGGAAATCCAGAGCTTTAAGTCTTTCCATCTCTCAAAGGTCTTGGGAGAATTTTTGTTAACCTCTTCATCCTTCTCCCTTCCTTTCATTGCCCACTCCCACCAGTCTACTTTTTAAAAAAGATTATGTCCTGCGTTTCCTTATCTCTGAGTTTTTATATAAGCTGGAGTCCCTCTGCCTGGGAGATTCTTCCTCATCCTCTACCCCTTCATTGTTAAAGTCCTATATCATCTGAACAGATTCTTTAGAGACCATTAAAAATGGAATTATTAATATTATTTAATGACAGAAAATAATTATAATGTTAATTGGAATAATCAAGTTGCCAAATGGTACTATTCTGTGACAACTCCATAAAATCATAAATTCAGATGGATAAAGTAAATATGCAACAATGAAAATAGCTACCATAATAATGAGATAAAGGTTTTAAAATTGAATTTAGTTTTTAAAGGTTTTAAAATTTAATTTAAAAGGTTTGGTATAAATTTAAATTTTTTTTCTTAAAAAAAAATGCCTGTCCTTTCTTTAAAGACCAAATGATATCTTTTCTAAAACCCTTGATATGATTTTTCCTTCTCTTTGTTAGAGGCTCAATTACATAGCATCTATCACATACCATCTTGTATCTGAGGCAATAAACTATGTGTCTTTCTCGATTATTAAAATTGTGAAATTTTGAAGACCAAGAAATGCATCTTTATGTTTTCTTTGCATCCTCTATAGAACCCAGCAGATTACTTGGCAAACAGTAGGGGATGATAAATTCTTGATTAACAACAAACCTTTCTGAAGTAGCTGAAAGTAGGAATAAGGTACCAAATTAAAAGCAAGGGAAAGTCTGCACAAACAGTGAGCTCCCAGCCCCTTCACTTCTTGGGCCCAGAAAACCGGAAGACTTCTCTGTGCGGAAGTCAAAGAGGTTGGGGGTATATACTGTATGTGAGAATCCCACCACTATGGGATTGGTTCAGATAACACATATTGATAGGGTTCAGATAACCCATAATAATAGGTTCAGATAACCCTATTGTGAAATGCTCTAGTGAATAGTAACTGCCCACTCATACAAAGGATGGGACTAAATCAGGAAAGAGGAAGACAAGAAGTGAAAACAAACAGTGGATCCAACACAGAAAAGAAATCAAGAGAATTCTCACAATGCTGATAAACGGAATCCTGCTGACAATAGTGATATGACAGGTGTAGAGTGCAAGCCGTTCAGATGGAATGCAACATAGCAAGAAGCTGTCCCTAACAAGAATGCAAAAAAGGGAATGGACAGCATTCATTACATATGTGTGTATGTATAAACACACTGAGTAGTTGTAAAGCTTTCAGGCAGCTTGCAGTTTAATTTGTGATGCTCAGTTATGCTTGACTCTTTTGAGATCTCATGGACGGTAGCCCATCAGGCTCCTCTGTCCATGGAACTTCCCAGGTTAAGAATACTGGAATGGGTTGCCATTTCCCCCTCTAAAGGGGATCTTCTCGATCCAGGGATTGAACCCAGTGCAGAAGACATCTTCTGCACTGGCAGGTGGAGTCTTACTACTGAACTGCCAGAATTCCCTTAATATCTGACAGTTGTACAGAAAATGAAAGCAAACAAAAATGTACAATAAATAATTATAAATATGGTACAATGGTTCAGATGTGAATAATACTATATCTACATAGTGTAATAATATAAATACTGAATATTTACATAACAAAAAATGTACTAGGGTAGGAGGGAGGGATTTAACTTTTTATATATAACTTTTTTTCCAAATTAAATATTGGAACCTGTGGCTTGATGGCAGTTTTCCTTCTCTGCTGTGTAAATTTACTTGAAACATTTTACAAAAGTATAAATATAAATGCTAGATCATCTTTATTTAAAACTAAATGAAATCAGGGCTGTCCTAGTAATGCTGGAATATATATATGACTGCTATATATTTGCTACATATGATCAAAATTCCTCAGGAGGTTTTGGCAGTAATGACCACGATAAACTAGAATACCCAGAATTATTAGATTTAAGAGACATTAGAGATTTTCAAAGTGTATTCCCTGGACTAGTAGTATGAGTTTAGAAACTCCGATTTTCAGAACCTATTGAAATTTTCAGAACCTACTGAAAATAGACTACTGATGGGCCAGTAGTCTGTTTTAACAACTCTGCAGATGATTATGAAGGATACTAAAATTTAGAACTGCAGATAAAGAGCATGAGGGTGAGAAAGAGAAGTGCTAGTTAATGCAGCTCTAAGAGTACTCCTCATTTAAAAACTATAACTTTTTTAATCAATCATTAACCTCCCCCCAAAAGAATCTCATCATTATCTTACATCTTAACACTACTTTAAAATGTGTTACACTATACCTATGCTTCTGGGTTTCCAGGTGGAACTAGTGGTAAAGAACCTGCCTACCAATTCAGGAGATAAAAGAGATACAGGTTTGGTCCCCGGGTCAGAAGATCCCTTGGCGAAGAAAATGGCAACCCACTCCAGTATTTTTGCCTGGAGAATACCATGGACAGAGGAACCTGGTAGGCCACAGTCCACAGGGTCACAAAGAGTCGGATATGACTGAAGTGACTTAACACACACATATATCAATGCTTATTTATACATAAAACATGTCTGGAATGAAACATATCAAGTTGATATCCTATATTTGTGGAAAATATAATTTCCATAAGAAAGATCTATAGATGAATGTTCATAGTAGGTTTATTCATAATTGCCAAAACCTGGAAACAAATGAAGGGTCCATCAAAAGCAGAGTGCATAAACATCTGGTAAATTCATACAATGGAATACTGTGTGCTATGCTTAGTCCCTCAGTCGTCTTCGACTCTTAGTGACTCCATGGACTATAGCTTGCCAGGCTCCTCTGTCCATGGGATTTCCCAGGCAAGAATACTGGAGTGGGTTGCCATGCCCTCCTTCACAGGATCTTTCCAACCCAGGAATCGAACTCAGGTCTCCTACCTAGCAGGCAGATTCTTTACCAGCTGGGCTACCAGGGAAGCCTCAGCAATAAAAGCAATGAGCTACTAAATCAAACCACCACATGATTACTTTGAAAAACATAACATTAAACAAAAGAAGCCAGATGCCAAAAAGTATATACTGTATGATTTCATTTAAACAAAGTTTCAGGACCAGGGCAAAACTAATTCATGGCAATAAAAAGTTGCCTGAGTGAAGGTGAGAAGTTGAATGGAAGAAGTCTCAAGGAAACATTTAGGAGTGATGGAAATGTTCTACATCTTAATTGGGTTGTCAGCTACGCTTGGCTATGCATGTTGTTGAAAATCATTGTACATCAAATTGTACATTAAGATCTGTGCATTTCACTATGGATAAATTGTACTCCTCCCTGCCCTCTGGAAAGAAAAGTAAAATAAAGACATTTTCAGACAAAAACAAAAACCAATGAAGTTCATTAGCAGGAAACAGTCACTGAAAGAAATTTTAGAGAATTTCTCCAGGCAGAAAAAAAAAAGTCAACCCAGATGGAAAGTCAGAGGTATGGGAAGAAATGGAAGAAATAACAAGAAAAGAAAATATTAAATACATGTGGAAAAAATTATGAGAAAAATAACAGCAATATTGGTGGTGATGATGATGTGTGTGGAAGGTAACACAGGTAATCAACGAGTTTCCATCCCACTTAGGATCCCATGCATGCACGCGTGCTAAGTCGCTTCAGCGGTGTTGGACTCTGTGCAACCTTATGAACTGTAGCCTGCCAGACTCCTCTGTCCATGGGATTCTCAAGGCAAGAACACTGGAGTGGGTTGCCACTTCCTTCAGGGGATCTTCCTGACCCAGGGATCGAACCCACATCTCTTATGTCTCCTGAATTGGCAGGCAAGTTCTTTACCACTAGTGCCACCTGGGAATCTAGGATCCCATACAAAATACTTAATAAATGGCCTTAAGACCGTGCCTCACTGGGGTCTGCTCTCCACTCCAGATTCAACTCCTAATACTGTCCCACCTTCTCCAACACTCCAGGTGTCTTCATGGTCATCTCTATTTCATCTTTTGCACATGCACTTCTGTTTACCTAGAAGGCATTTCCCCTTCCCTGCCTGGCTAACTCCTATCCATCTTTAGTGTACTTCCTTTGCTTTTCCTCATATTCTCTCCCCTCCTCCCTATAAGACTAATTCTTTTTTTTTTTTTTCCTGTTATATACTTTTATCTTACACACCTTTTCCTTCATAACATTTATAAAACATTGATGTGTGATTATATAATGACCCTCTCTGCCTCTAGGCTATAAATTCAGTAAAGTCTGTTGTCCTTCATTATAACCAAATGTTCTGACTCAAATGACTTATATATATTAAATGTTCAACAAATATTTGTCAAGCAAATACAGAATTCAAGTACTTCATAGGTCCACTGAAAAGCTATAAGAAAAAAAAAAAGAAGATTCAGAAGAACAGAGGAATAGTTACAAGTTAATTCTGCACATGTTCCATTCATCCTCTTACTGAGCATCTCTTCTGTTAATCTCTTTTATTTGAGCAACTATTTGCACTAGGACAGAGGAAAGACCATGACTTTGGTACAAAAGAGTTCTGGGTTTCAATCCTACATCTGCTGCTGCTGCTGCTGCTGCTAAGTCACTTCAGTCGTGTCTGACTCTGTGCAGCCCCACAGATGGCAGCCCACCAGGCTCTGCTGACCCTGGGATTCTCCAGGCAAGAACACTGGAGTGGGTTGCCATTTCCTTCCCCAATGCATGAAAGTGAAAAGTGAAAGTGAAGTTGCTCAGTCTACCTACTGAGATTAAGACCTTGAGCAAATCACAATTTCAGATTTCCCATGTGTAAAATGAAGATAGCAGTACCTAGCTTCTCAGGACAGTTGGGATAATCACAAAGTATATAGAATACAGAACCTGGAAATCTGTGTATTGCAAGTATTCAATTAAAGGCAACTATGATTATATTTCAATTGACTTTTTCACCCTGGAGGAGGATATTTTCATTAAAGCATCTATCTATACTGACATGACTGTTTGTCCACATTAGTCTTTTCATCACTCCAGCATGGCTCACTCAAGGAAAGTCAAGTATTTGGGTCAGGCCAGGAGGTTATGCTACAGATATATTTATTTCACAAAAGTCTCATCAAGACATTTTTGTATTTGTTTGTGCTGTGTCTTTCTCTCAGCATTTATCTGAAGATTTTTTAACCTTCCAGCTCATTTATGCTCTTAAAACTTTGACAGGATTGGGACAGAGTACAGACTAAATGGAAGCCTCAAAAAGGAAGAAGTCAGTAACATTGATTCAGTAGAACAGTGAGTTTAGCAATTCGAATCAGCAATCTTATAGGTCTCCAGGTATGGTAGAATATAATCTTAATACCAGATATAACTAGGAGGAAGGCAAATGGCTGACTTAAATATCCTGTTCTGAAAAATGACAAAAACTTATGCCAGGTGTCCTGTAAGTGACAGGGCCAGAATTACAACCTAGTCAAATTCCAATTTTTATACCCCTCCTCTCCCTAAGTGATGTATTTAAAGGGTACCTCCAAGATTCTATTCCCATGTGATATATGAACTGTTAATAGTTAGCTATTTAAAAAAAAAAAAAATTGTAGTCCCTTCTCTTCTCTTCCTGGTGCAGAGGAATCAACAGCAGGCCTTGGGCAGAGTTTGGGGGGAGCAGTAAGGTGCATGGAGGTGCATGAGCAGCAGGTCCCTCCTCAGCATGGGGAACTGAGGAGAAGACGAGGGTGCCATATAGAGAGGCTTCAGTAGCATGCCCACTGTAATGGGACTCAGAGGAGAGAGAGGAAGACAGCATAGACATACACAGCAGTGCTCCCACTGGCACCCAGGGAGCTAAACGCAGGGTGCAGAAGTGGCAGACAGAGGACATACCTGCATGATTGGAAGATCACTTATACCAGAAACATATGTAAGTTGGGACTAAGCAAACAAGTAAACAGAATGAGGATAATGAAACTCAGAATTTTCACTGTTAGTTTTAGCCACTCAGACATGTCCAACTCTTTGTGACCCCATGAACTGTAGCCCACCAGGCTCCCCTGTCCATGGAATTCTTCAGGCAAGAATATTAGAGTGGGTAGCCATTCCCTTCTCCAGGGGATCTTCCCAACCTAGGGATCAAATCCAGGTCTCCTGCATTGCAGGCAGATTCTTTACCATCTGAGCCACCAGGGATGCCCTTTCTAAAAACCATTTCCCTACTAAATGAACCAGTGTTTCTAGGAGAAATGGCTGATCCCAGAAAGTGCTGGACCAGGCAAAATATAAGAGGAGCCTAGAACAATCTACTGCCAGAAAAGTAATGAAGAGTTCAAAGAATGATGGGGACTTGCCATAAGGACACAGGAAACTCCTTGAAAGAGCTTCCACTGGCCAAACCGAGATAGTTTGAGCCATAAAATATTTAAGGATAGAGATTAACTACAACCCATTGAATAGGTGGGATTCTACAGGTCCATGCTGATACAAATAAATAAATGGATAGCAAATGGTCAAAAGAAAAGGTTCTTCTTACACAAAACATCAATTAATAAAAATGGAAATAAAAACAGCAGCATTTGTTTCAGGTGGAAGTCATGGATGGATATCAAAATTAGTGGATGCAGATCTAATTGAGGGGGTAACAGGCAGGAAGGCCAGGGGTCTCCAAATAGAGGAAATAGCCTACAAGTGTATTTTTATCTCTCTTAAGCAGCAGGAGGAAACAAACTAGTGATATTTTTTCCTTCTCCATACAAATTTAAAAGGAGGTTCCTCTTAAAATACTGTGTGCCATAATAACACATGATTTCACCTGAAGTTAACTATTCTCAAACCTTGAGTTAACCAATGCATTTTTCTTATGAAATGTTTGTCTTAAGCTATGTTAATATACTATGCATTTACCCCAAACTCTGTCTTCAAGTTGGTTCTGCCTAATGGCTCAGAACCTACTTGACAAACCAGTATGTTATACTCAGATATTGTTCCCCTAATCTACGTAAACTAAACTATTTGTATGCTAATCTGTCCTTCTACAAGATTCAAGTTAATCATTTTATGGCCCGGGATGAATAGTCTGGTGTCAAGATTATTCCAAAATGCATCTTCTGGGTGAGGGGCCCAGTGCCATTCTGAGTTTTAAGACATTCCTTTCTTTCATTAACAGACTGTGGCAATCCACTCCAGTACTCTTGCCTGGAAAACCCCTGGATGGAGGAGCCTGGAAGGCTGCAGTCCATGGGGTCGCTGAGGGTTGGACACGACTGAGCTGAGGGTCGGACACGACTGCGCGACTTCACTTTCACGCATTGGAGAAGGAAATGGCAACCCACTCCAGTACTCTTGCCTGGAGAATCCCAGGGATGGAGAAGCCTGGTGGGCTGCCGTCTATGGGGCTGCACAGAGTCGGACACGACTGAAGTGACTTAGCAGCAGCAGCAGTGACTATACTAACTAGCTATAACATCTAGCTGAAGACTAGCAGGGGGGTACTCTTTCTGCCCCCTTCTGATGCCTATGTCAGAAGCTTTCTCTATCTCCTTTATACTTTGCTGCTAAGTCGCTTTAGTCGTGTCCGACTCTATGCGACCCCATAGATGGCAGCCCACCAGGCTCTGCCGTCCCTGGGATTCTCCAGGCAAGAACACTGGAGTAGGCTGCCATTTCCTTCTCCAATGCATGAAAGTGAAAAGTGAAAGTGAAGTCGCTCAGTCATGCCTGATTCCTAGTGACCCCATGGACTGCTGCCCACCAGGCTCCACCATCCATGGGATTTTCCAGGCAAGAATACTGGAGTGGGGTGCTATTGCCTTCTCCGATAAAACTTTATTACATAAAAGCTCTGAGAGACCAAGCCTCATCTCTGGCCCCGGATTGAATTCTTCTCCTGCAGAGGCCAAGAATCCCAGCGTCTTTTCATTCAACAACAACCTTTCATGATGAATGAGGAATGGGATACTACCACAGTCTCTGAATATGCCTCCACAAGATATCAATCAATTATAAAGGGAAAGCAGCAACATCACCAAGAAGAAACCTAGCAGACACCAAAATTACCAAGTGATCAAGGTTAGAGGATGATGAGATGATGAGACAAGCCAAAATCAAGCACCCCTTGATATATCAATAACCTCAGATATGCAGATGACACTACCCTTATGGCAGAAAGTGAAGAGGAACTAAAAAGCCTCTTGAAGAAAGTGAAAGAGGAGAGTGAAAAAGTTGGCTGAAAGCTCAACATTCAGAAAACTAAGATCATGGCATCTGATCCCATCACTTCATGGGAAATAGATGGGGAAACAGTGGAAACAGTGTCAGACTTTATTTTTTGGGGCTTCAAAATCACTGCAGCCATGAAATTAAAAGACGCTTAGTCCTTGGAAGAAAAGTTATGACCAATCTAGATAGCATATTCAAAAGCAGAGATGTTACTTTGCCAACAAAGGTTCATCTAGTCAAGGCTATGGTTTTTCCAGTGGTCATGTATGGATGCGAGAGTTGGACTGTGAAGAAAGCTGAGCGCCGAAGAATTGATGCTTTTGAACTGTGGTGTTGGAGAAGACTCTCGAGAGTCCCTTGGACTGCAAGGAGATCCAACCAGTCCATTCTGAAGGAGATCAGCCCTAGGATTTCTTTGGAGGGAATGATGCTGAAGCTGAAACTCCAATACTTTGGCCACCTCATGCGAAGAGTTGACTCATTGGAAAAGACTCTGATGCTGGGAGGGATTGGGGGCAGGAGGAGAAGAGGACGACCCAGGATGAGATGGCTGGATGGCATCACTGACTCGATGGACATGAGTCTGAGTGAACTCCGGGAGTTGGTGATGGACAGGGAGGCCTAGCGTGCCGCAATCCATGGGGTCGCAAAGAGTCGGACACAACTGAGTGACTGAAATGAACTGAACTGAACTGATAAACCTTGAGAAGAATACAGTATTAACTCGATGATTCCTGCCCCTAAAGCATGGCTTTGACGTCATCCTGAGGAAAGAGTAAACAGATCCAAGTTGAGGAACACTGACAGGTTATACATCCTGTGCTCCTTACAACTGTTAAGGATAAGAAAGACCGAGGAACTGATACAAAGTACGTGCAACATACGCTCCTGGATGGGATTCTAAATTGTGAAAGAAGAGAAATTATTAGAACTCTGGTCAAAGACTGAATGGGACCTGTGGATTGGGTGGTAGGGTCATAACAATGTTGTCTTCCTAGCTTAGAGGGCTGGATGGCTGTGATGCAGGAAAGCATTCTTCCTGTGGGAAAATAAAGAGTATTTAGTGGTGATAGGGAATCCTATCTGCAGGTTGTCCTCAAATGGTTCCAAAAACAGACGAATGAAAATGACAATTAAAAGGTTATGGAACAATTACAGTGAAACAACAACAGATGGAGAATCTGCTTTAGGAGGATTTGGAGTTCTTTGTACTGTACTTCCAACTTTTCAGTTGGTTTAACATAATTAAAAAGCAAATTATTAAAAATGAACTCACAAAAAATAGTTAGAATGATGCTGGAATTAAGGAACTGCAAAAAAGCAGTGATGGAAAGAACAAGACATTAAGTGCTGGGTTAGACACTAACATGGCTGCCACGTACACTGTGCTTCTCCTTCTTTGTGTGCAGTTAACACAGGTTTGGGAACTTGGTTCTCATGCTCAGTATGATGCCAGGGCAGGAAGGGTCTGCTTCTGCTCAGTGACAGTGGGTCTAGAAGTATCAGAACATGCACTTCTTAGAAACCCTGTTGCTTACGTGCTGTCATAGATGTCAGCATCAGAGACATCCATTCTTCTGTATGTGCAAACTCTACTCCCAAACTGGCAATGGAGACTCAATCCTTTCCTCTTTATTTCCTTCTTTTCCTTTTCAGTCAGGTTTCAACTGCAGGAAATAGAAGGTACTCTAGATATTTTCAGAAGAAAGAAGCTCATACAGGGAATTAGGTGCTTCCAAAAGAGCTGGAGAGGTAGGCCTTAGGCTGTGCCTTTAGAGGACCCCAAAACACCTCAGAACTGGCCTACCCAGGAAGCTGCCACATCTGAGAAAGGAAGGTTATCAGGAGCTACCATCAGACCTGCTGACTTTACAAATATAATCCATCTAGATGCCAGGAAGCTGCCACCACCACTATTTCTGTAATTTCCTATCAATGCCCACAAAACAACTTATCAGGCACTGAAAGACTTTTGTTAGAAAAACTCAATGTCTATATGACTATGCTTGTCAGCAGAAAAAGCCAAAGAAATCAGAAGTTATATAGCATCACTTTATTTGGACCTTCCCCATCTCAAGTAGGGGTACCTCACTGGGAAAACTGTTTCACCACCTCTTTCTGGAAGGCTAAAGGCAAGAGACTGAGAAACATGGTATCTAGCTTTCTAGCCTCTGTGTAAGAGATAAGTCCACTGAAATGAAGGGGAAAGGATGCTGAGGGGCTGGCCCCAGGTATATCACACTACTTACCACAGCTGGGTGGGGGTTATCTGCTACTATTAATCCCCAGAGACTGTCAGAGGGACTTCCCTAGTGGTCCAGTGGCTGAGACTCCGAGCTCCCTATGCAGGGGGCCCAGGTTCGATCCCTGGTCTGGAAACTAGATCCTGCATGCCACAACTAAGACCCAGGGCAGCCAAACAAATAAATAAATAATTTTAAAAAGAGGTTGTCAGAGTAAATTTGGTATAAATTACACTACTTTCTTAGTTTATTAAACTTTAATGACAAAATTCTGTACATGGAGCCAGGACCATCTCTTACTCAAAGACACTTAAATTTGGAAGAAGAGCTAAAACTCACTGACAAGTGAGAGAGAGAGGTATAATGACCTAAATTTTGGTATACTAACATGCTCATACAGTGTGACTCAGTGGCTCTCCAGTATATACTGGTTAAATTACAGTTCTCTCACCATCTTCTATCCCATCTCCATTCATTTTTCTCTTTGTTTCTGTTTCTAATTTAAAATAATCACCTCTTTTTTGCTGCCATAGGAAACCTATCTTACTTATAACCAACAGCAGAGGGCTGCCTATTCCAAGGCTAGTCTGTGAGTTTTAGAAAGTGACATAGCTACAATGTTTTTCTTCAAAAAATAAAAGGAATGAGGGGGTTATTTTTCTAAGCCCTCTTTTACTTTTATGATAGATCAGAAAATAAAAGGCAAATGATATAGTGATGAAATGGAAATCTCTACCAGAATACAAGCGATTTTTGTTCTCCCCACAGACTATGAGCTTCTCACAAAACAGGCGGACACAGCTTTTTTTTTCTATCTGTGTACCTGGTGCCTAGCATACTGCACAATACAGAACAGACTGCTAAAAAGTGTCTGTTGAATGAATAGCCCAAATTACACTGGAAGAAGTGGAAGATGACACTTTATCATCATGTCTCTTATCTTCCTATCTCACTCTTCCTCAGTGAGGAAAAAGGGAACAGAGAGAGCAGGAGGGAAATCTGAGTCATGAGACTGACAACCAGGACACCCACCATGCCAACAGAGTGGGCCCCACACCATGAAAGTGCCCAGAAATACAAATCCTTCAGCCAGTTTAGGAAAACCTCATTTCAAAGGGTGGAGTTTCTGGCCCTGAGTACCAGTTGCTGACTGACCACCTACCAACTGGCATAATTTGATTTATCTCAGGGAAGAAGAATGATGTGAGAAGCAAATAACTGAAAATACAGATCTGTACCAAGAAGGGAGAGGGATGGAGGGAGGGAGGAGCAGAATGAATGACACCTCTGGCAAGATGATATCTAGGATCAGTTGGTTCTGCTGGAAGAAAGTGAGATGAGAAACCTGGACTAGCAGAGCCTACCTCTGAGTAGTGACAACAACAGGGAAAGAAAGTCCAAGGCCAGTCTGCCAGTCTGAGATTATCGGCCTTGAACAGTTTGTTGTAGCAAGCAGGGAGACAGATCTGATAAGAAGAAAGCTATCATAGTTTCAATACTGCATTAGTTTCTTCTGATCTCTTCTACAGAACAATAATGGGACATTAGCTAGATTATTATCTTCAGCCATAACATACTGACAGTCTTTCCTTGGGACTGCCAAGAGGCCACCATTTGTCCACCACTTGTTTCTCCTCTGGTAGCAATAACTAAGAAATTCAATTCTAATTGCATCATATGCTGCTGCTGCTAAGTCACTTCAGTCGTGTCCGACTCTGTGCGACCCCAGAGACGGCAGCCCACCAGGCTCCCTCGTCCCTGAGATTCTCCAGGCAAGAACACTGGAGTGGGTTGCCATTTCCTTCTCCAATGCATGAAAGTGAAAAGTGAAAGTGAAGTCACTCAGTCATATCTGACTCTTAGTGACCCCATGGACTGCAGCCTACCAGGCTCCACCATCCATGGGATTTTCCAGGTAAGAGTACTGGAGTGGGGTGCCATTGCCTTCTCCATTGCATCACATTCTCAAAACACTCTGAGATAACTTGCTTGCATCAACAAGTTGCCCACTGCTTATAAACCAAAAACTTTCAAGAGAAACATAAAGATACTTTGTAGAGACTGAAGATACCAAGTTACCAAGAGAAAGCACTATTACAACACTTAGAACAATCTAAGTAATTAATCTAAAGTAGGCTGAAAGACTTACAGTTAATTGGGTCTAATCCTGATAACAGGTACATGTGACAGCTTATTCAATTGGCAAGAATGCTCTTATTTTTTGAGAGCAAAATTTAACCAGTCACTGTTAGACTAGACATTCTTTTCATTTTCCACCATTCCCATTTCTGAGACAATCACCAATAACACAGGGAAGCCCCATCTCATTTAAAATGGAACTACTCTTTACAAATAAGCTTGTTTTTAATAAGCACAAGGCATAACCAGCATAAGTTATTTAGCTGATAAGAGACAGTTTTGCCTTCTCAAATCACAGAATTTTAAGATTGAACAGCTGTGGCAAGTCCTTTTAAATATTTATACTTTTTTGGCTTCATCTGTAAAATACCAATGAAGACCAGGGAAACATTGCATGAACTTTCCACACGACACTTGTTGCTAAATAGGAAGGGGGAAAAAAATCTATCTCCCTGCTTTCCCATCCCCATCTCGTCTAAGAGGGTTTAAAAGAATATCAAAAGAAAAAGAAAAAAAAAGAAAACTAATGACACTTCTCTTGGAAACCTTCAGGTCAAAGTCCATAAAGTTAAGCCCAAAGGGCTTCTCTTTGCCAGAATAGTCTAATCCACAGCCGGGATGCTAAGCTCCAGGGAAATGCGCCCCACCCCCTCCCGGAGCTCACGCATTCTCGGCTGGGGGTGGCAGGAAGGGGCAGGCGAGGTGCTGCGCGTGCCCCCGCGCTCTCCAGCCGAGGGCTGCCTAGCCCCCCTCCTCATCACTTCCTGAAGGAAACTGACAAGGAAGGCGGCGGTTCTAGGGAAGAGAGGAGTGTGGAGTCCACAGGCTCGCGAAGAAAATGCGGCTTCCTAGAGCAACGCCCCCGCCCACAAGCCTGTGCGAGCCGGGCAGTCTGGAGGGGTCCCCACAGCGCCCGGCGCGCTCCCGGGTCTCGCGGAGAGGGAGGAGGGCGCTGACAGCCGCCCCTCCGGCCGCCGCCCCCGCCTCCAGTCCCGTTGATGGGCAGCGCGATGGGAAGCCCGCCCGGAGTCCCGCGTCCCCCTCACCTCGTCCTCCGGGAGCCCGAACACCTCCACCGCGCAAGTTGCCATTTCCGAAAGGTTCCGGCAAACCGGACGCGCTCGCTCCCACCCAGAGTGGGAACTGCAGTGAGGAGGAGGAGGCGGAGGAGAGGGAGGAGGCGGGAGGAGTTGGAGGAAGAGGGGGCGGTCCTCGTCAGTCCGCACAGCGCCCCCAGCGGCCGACCAGCGCTAGTGCTACGAGGAAGCGGGGCGGGGAGGGCCTGCGGCGCCTCGGCGGCGGCGCGCGTGAAAACGCTCCGGGCCCGGGAGCCGCGAGCGGTGGGGGAGCGTGCGCGCTGGGGCTGGGGTGGGAGGAGTGGGGGCTCGCCTTCCGTCTCCCCACCAGGAGGATGAGGCCAGACCTCGCCGCCTCGGGGATCTAGGCAGCCCCCAGGCATTTCGCCAAGCGGGCAGTGGCGCCCGGAGGACGTCAGCCCTTCCCCAGGGAAGCAAAGCTGCGGCTCTCCTCAGCAACACGTCTCACTGAGATCCGCCTCACTCTCCATAAGCTAAGAATGAGACCTGTATTTTGTCGGTTGAGGCTGCGGATTCCAAAAGCAGCCGGACCTTGGGACCCATGTGCAAAGCCCAGCCTGCGCATGGCGGCAAATGGGGACGCTAGTAGGGATCGCATTAGTCTTGATGCGACTCAGGATCCAGATCAGACTCAGGATCTGAAATTCACTCCCTGTGACTTGTGAACACTGTACCAATTAATATTTCTTGTCATGTGGTCTGCCAATAATGTCCAACCTTCAGGCTTAACCCTGTAAATCTGCTTAGCTGAGTAAGCTTTGATCTGCAGCACCGCTGGAAGGTAGCAAAAAAGGGAGAAAATAAACTAGAACCTCCTATACTGTGGAATAATCATGCTTATTTTACAGCCATATCTGATGGGTTTTACACTTCTACAGTCACAGGATGGTCCTCACCAAATAAACCACCCCAAAGGGAATGGGGAAAACGATAAGTGCTCACTGTCTAAGTTAGGATTAATACCTTGTCCTTTTCCTCAGTTCAATTCAGTCGCTCAGTCGTGTCCAGCTCTTTGCAACTCCATAGACTGCAGCAGGCCAGGCCTCTAGGTCCATCACCAACTCCCAGGGTTTACTCAAACTCATGTCCATTGAGTCAGTGATGCCATCCAACCATCTCATCCTCTGTCTCCCCCTTCTCCTCCCACCTTCAATCTTTCCCTGCATCAGGGTCTTTTCAAATGAGTCCTTTTCCTACAGTTGCAGAAATTTGCAAAACTCTGGAATCTCAAAATCTAATTTAAATTTTCCTTAAGGAATTCAGAATAAACAATTCAAAGTGCAGAAAGGAGAATATTAATAAGACATTAATAATAAGCCCATATTAATAGTTTGTTATATAAGATTTTGTTGGACTTTATGTTTGGCAGGACCCATTTAGTTTGTATTATGTATCAAAATTCCATCAATACATCATTCAGATTTTATCATCTGCATTAGGGAGAAAGAGTGGCAATTAACATAGTGCAAAATTCCAAAATGGTCAGGAATTTTTGGCTTAACTAAATTTAAAAAGCTATAATAGTATTAATTTCTGTTTTATAAATTGTCACATACTTGTGGTTTTTAGTATGTTAGGAGTAAAATAATCTGACTATTCTCTATGCCCTTTTATTTTGGAAATAACTTTCCCTAATCTCTTCTTGATACACATTTTTATATTTTAAGTAGAACATTCATGTGATTTCAGGTCTTGGTTTCAGACAGATATAGAAATAGCTTCCATCTTCCTACTAAAATTTAATGAATGGACGAAAAGGATACATACAACCTAAAACTGGTAATAAAATCAACCAGAATTCCCAGTGATTTATAAAGTAAAGCATCAGCTCATATAGCTAATAGCAGTAGTGAAGATAATCCCCCCAACCACTGATTTGACTCGATTTCTTATTCTTTCTGTCTGGATCCAAAATCATAATGAAGAATTAAGCAGGCAATTTACTGACATATGATAAACTAGAGTAGTTATTATTTCCCAGCGAAAAGGTAGGAGAAACCCTGTATAGCTGGTACCTGGAATGATCATGAAGTTCAAATAGAGACGGTAGTATTAGATGGTGGCCCAATAACCAGTGCTACGATCAAGAAAGCTGTTTGAAATGAGAAGCCCCTCTTCAGCTGGATATACATCTCAACTTCATGGTATTCTCATGTAGACTTTTTGCCCACCTAGCCTGCCTTCAATTAAGTTCATGTTGATTTGAGTTGAATAACTTTGTGTACACCCTGGCCAAGAGGCATGTAGGAAGAATGTGATATTGTGCATAATAATTTGTCCCAAGCCTCACACCCCTGCTAGGGATTGCCCCCAAGTGAAAGGCTAGGCAATTCTAGCAACCTCCAGTGGCATCGCCATGCTATTTCTTGTTCATGAACCTATCCTCCCTTCAAATCTCTTTTTACATGAGTCTCCAAACTGATAAAGGAGCAGTAAATGAATGAAAAATAAATAAAAGCTCATCAAGACTTCCTAGTAGTTTGTGTACCAACGACTCTATCTGTGCCTATGATGTTAATTGTAAGGCAGAAGTTGCAGTTGATTTTATTTTTTTAATATGAGTCTTTGGGATAAAAAAAATTCTGGTGTTAAATAACTGATCTAACAAGGGTAACAAAATGAAAGGTACTTTAATGTTGGTTATTAGTTCTATAAGGAATACAACAAAAGTCTTGTTTGAAAGTTCTCCTTTAATTCTCTTCTAATATCTGCTGGTTGCCTCTCTTCTAATACTATATATTTAAGATCTTCGGAGTTCACTTTTTCTTTCTCTTCTTCCACTCTAAACTCCCTTTACCTCATCCCTTCCCATTGTCATTGCCATGGCATTTGGCTGTTAGTAACCCTAACTAGTAGGATTTAAAGATAGATGTTCTGTTGTTCCCTTAGATGGAAGTCAAGTTGTTCAGTCGCTAAGTCTTGTCCAGCTCTTTTGTGACCTCATGGACTGTAGCCCACCAGGCTCCTCTGTCCATGGGCTTTCCCAGGTGAGAATATTGGAGTGGGCTGCCATTTCCTTCTCCAGGGGATCTTCTTGACCTAGCGATTGAACCCACATCTCCTGCTTTGGCAGGTGGGTTCTTTACCATTGAGCCACCGTGGAAGCCCGTGGTGGCCTAGAGGCCAGGATAAGTATGGCTATTTTACTCCACAAAAGCATCAGAAATCCAGGTACTTTACAGCTAGCTTCTTTGCCATTTGTAAGTGTGGCCCTTATCCTCATAGTCCAGAAAGAGGCAAAAACTCTAACCATTCCATCTATGTTTTAGGCCACAAGACAGAGGAAGGAATGAAAACTGGAGTTCAGAACTCATGTTCTACTTTTCAGAAAGGCTAACAAAACCTTCTACATAAACTCGGAGAGAATATCTGAGTCACATGGATGTATCTAAATACAGGGCAGGAGGAGACTTTTTTTCTTTTTTCCTGGGAAGCCTTGTTGAGCTTCTCTTGCTAGAGAGGGATGGATTAGGAACAGAATTAACAGTCTCTGCCCTAGCACCCTCCAGCCTCCATGGAGAAACCAGCACGCTCATCTGTCTCTGGTATTCAGGCTGTAGAACTTTAGGCTCAAAGATGAAAAGCCCTTCAGGTCCTCCGACATCTTTTATCTGCCCCTGGCCCTTCCACATCATTCTGTGGCTGCAGAGACGAGGGGCCTGTCTCCAGCCTATCCTGTGCACCACTCCTACAGTACTGTGGCTGTTCCACTCTGGAATAAGCTGGGGATCCTGGGCACTTCTGTAAAGCTTTCCACTTAAGATGGTACCCAAGACACAGGTCACCTCTACTTTTGGATTCCAGGAATCTAGCTTTGAATGGAAAATCCAAGCATGGGAAGAGAGTTTTCAGAGACAGTCATTATGTCCAGTATAGTCCAACAACACTTTCTGCAATGAAGGAAATCTTTTATATCTACATTGCCAATGTGGTTCAGTTCAGTTCAGTTCAGTCGCTCGGTCATGTCCGACTCTTTGCAACCCCATGAATTGCAGCACGCCAGGCCTCCCTGTCCATCACCAACTCCTGAAGTTCACGCAAACTCACGTCCATCGAGTCAGTGATGCCATCCAGCCATCTCATCCTCTGTCGTCCCCTTCTGCTCCTGCCCCAATCCCTCCCAACATCAGAGTCTTTCCCAATGAGTCAGCTCTTCTCATGAGGTGGCCAAAGTACTGGAGTTTCAGCTTTAGCATCATTCTAGCTACTAGCTTATATGGCTATTCAGCACTTGAAATGTGGCTGGTGCAATTTTTTAATTACTTAAATAGTCATTTGTGGTTAGTGACTACTATATTAAGCAACACAGGAACTTTGTCTAACATGTCCAAATTTGTAGAAACGTTTTAAACTAAATTTTGAGTACATACCAAAGATTATAAAAACAGGTACGGTATAAAAATAAAAGTCAATTGAATACTAATATGCTCATCACCCACTGTAAGAAAAAGAACATTACCAGAAACTTGTTTCACCTCTTTCATGTCTTCCTATTACATTGCCTTTTCTCCACTCACCAAAAGATAACTACTATTCTGAATTCTATGCTTACTATTTTCTTGTTTTTTTTTTAAATGTTTTCATCAAATGTATGTATTACTAAATAATACCCTGTTCATTTTTGCTTCTTTACATAAATGCAATCATAAAGCAACTTGAATTCTTTTACTTACCATTCCATTTGTGAGATGGATTCACATTGATGTGATTGTGGTAAATTTATTTTCACTGCTGTGTAATATTTCATTGGATGACTCTATCTCAATTATTCTTCTGTTATTGGACATTGGCATGATTTCAGGTTTTCTGGTTTTGTCTTGAATTTATAAAACCTTTTATTATATGATTTAGCTGTTTCGAATGTTTACAGTATGATGTTTAGATAAATTACAGTGGTGTTTCTGAAATTTAATAATGGTTCAAAATTTGTATCACTCAAGATAAATGAAGTACCAGTGATATTACTGATCTTTTCCCAAAGGTACATTACATTCAAAGGCAAAAATGTCAGTTTGCAATTATGGTGCTAAATGTCTGATCCCATTATACTTTTTTTTTTTTAATGAAGTAAATCCTAAAAGTTTCCCCATTGAAACCCAAATACAGCAGAGTGCTTCTTGCTTTAAGTTTCTCTTCCATGCCATGTTAAGGAGTTTGGACTTTTCACTTCAATGAGAGGCAGTGCATCCCTTTTTCCCTCTTTCTTTTTTTTAATGATTTTTTTCCTATTGCTTTGTCTATTATTAACAATGCTGTCTTGTTTAGAAAGTCTTTTTATGGGACATCTTGTTATGCCAGGAAGTAATGAAAGTAATGTGGGGACATGTCAAAAAGACATAGGAGCCAACTTGAAGAGGTTTCCACTGGCCAAATATGGACTAACTTGAACACCAAAATAAATTGATAGCAACAGATTATAATCCAGTGACTAAATCCAGTGCTGTGAGTCCACACCAATGTAAATTATAATAGATGATTAAATTCCAAGTTTGGCAAGTAAGATTTTTATAGAATTCAATGTATCTTTCCACAAAATACATATTAATTATATAAGGGAAAAAGTTAAAATACACCAATGTAATTAAGTGATCAAAGTGAACATCAGTATTAGAATGAAACAGAAATCTTACAATCTGATAGGAAGCAATGAGAAGTACAGAGCATAGCTTCAATGCTATTCCTGCCCAATCTGAATCTAATCATGAGTAAACATCTTACAAATCCAGCTTAAGGCACATATTATAAAGTAATTACCCTGTAATCGTCACAAAGATCCATCTAGTCAAAGCTATGGTTTTTCCAGTGGTCATGTATGGATGTGAGAGTTGGACTGTGAAGAAAGCTGAGCACCGAAGAATTGATGCTTTTGAACTGTGGTGTTGGAGAAGATTCTTCAGAGTCCCTTGGACTGCAAGGAGATCCAACCAGTCCATTCTGAAGGAGATCAGTCTTGGATGTTCATTGGAAGGACTGATGCTAAAGCTGAAACTCCAATACTTTGGCCACCTCATGTGAAGAGTTGACTCCTTGGAAAAGACTAATACTGGGAGGGATTGGGGGCAGGAGGAGAAGGGGACGACAGAGGATGATGGCTGGATGGCATCACGGACTCGATGGACGTGAGTCTGAGTGAACTCTGGGAGTTGGTGATGGACAGGGAGGCCTGGCCTGCTGCAATTCATGGGGTTGCAAAGAGTTGGACACAACTGAGTGACTGAACTGAACTGAATCTTCAGAAGTGTCAAGGACATAGATGTTAAAGAAATTTGAGGAACTATTCCAGAATGATAGAGATGAAAGCAGTTGTGTTAATCGGGGTTCTCCAAAGAAAGAAAACCAATAGGATATGTGTGTGTATGTATTTATATACACAAAAACACTCTCTAATTTAATACGTAAAACTAACAATCACAGAGACATGACATATAGGCAACTCATGATTCTGAATTCTATTGCTAGGAAAGATGTTATTTGGACATTGGCTGAAACACGAGTATATCTGAGGATTAAATGGTAATAATCTATGAATGTTAATTGCCAGATTATGATGTTTGTACTGTGGTGATCTAGAGGAAAATGATCATGTTCATAAAAAGTACACACTAAGGTATTAGGTGATGGGACAGCAAACTGACACAGTACTCTCAAATGGTACAAGAGAAAAAAATGTCTTTATACTTTCAACCTTTCTGTAAGTTTGAGATTGCTTCCAATTTTTTTTTAAAGACATGAAATTGTGCTGGTTAAAAGTAAACAAATGTCTGCAATGAACGGAACCAGGTCACCTTGGAGAAAGGGCTGATTCTAGGACCAGGGCAGGGAATATACAAGATGAGCTGAGAGCATCTTTTAGTGCCAGAAAGTAGAGAAGTTCTTGAAAAATTCAAACCCACAGTTATGGAGTATGTCAAAGATCTCTCAGTGGCCAAAGCTGGAACAATTTGAGCAACAAAATTAACTAGTATTGGATTATAACCCAAAGTATAAAATAAATACACGAGTCTGTTTTGATATAAATAAATGATTCAGTAAATAAATGAGTGAGAACAGACAAATGTTTATGTGAAATTCAAAATAGTTTATGCAGTTTCTCTACCCTCAAGCAAAGGGAGCATGACTTACCACTGCTACCGTGTAGGATGAGCCTAGTAACTTTCTCCCAAAAGTTGGAGGAAAGTTACAGTGAAGAAACATGATCGATAGTGATAAATGATGAGTGATGTTGATAGTATGTACCGTTAATATGGGCTTCCCAGGAGGCACATTGGTAAAGAATCTGCCTGCCAATGGAGGAGACACAGGAGACGTGGGTTCAATCCCTGGGTTGGGAAGACCCCCTGCAGTAGGAAATGGCAACCCACTTCAAAATTCTTGGCTGGAAAATTCCACGGACAGAGGAGGCTGGCGGGCTACAGTCAATGGAGTCGCAAAGAGTCAGATGTGACTGCATGTGACACGCACACACACACCCTTGATATAATGGGATGAAGGTAGCACTTTACCTCTGTGAGGCCCGAAACTGTAACCCCAGGCTAGTCGTGAGAAAAACATCAGACAAATTCCAATAGACAGTCTACAAAGTAACTGATAAGTACTTCTCAAAACAGCCAAATTCCATCCGAAACAAGGAAAGTCACGGCTGTGAGGAACCTAAAGAGACAGGATGACTAAATGTAATAGTGTAATATGGTATCCTAAATAGGATCCTGGAACAGAAAAAAAAGAACAGTAGGTAAGAACAAAGAAAACGTAAAGAAAGTATGACTTTTAGTTCACAATTACGTTCAAGGGAAAATCCTTTCTTCCTTTCTATGTAAGGAAATCCAGTCCCTCCCTATTCCATTTCTCCCCTGTGTGTCTCTTTGACATTTACAGAGACCATGTCACTTCTGACACTGCTGTTCACCAAACGTGTAGAGGTTGATGACTCCGTCCTTGGGCTTGACTAATTTGCTAGAGCAGCTCACAGAACTCAGGGCAACATTATGTTAACCAGTTTATTATTGGAGATGATCAAGGATACAGATGAATAGCCAGATGAAGAGAGGTCTGGAAGGGTCCCAAGCACAGGAGCTTCCTGTGGAGTTGGGACCCCTCCCAGCGTGGACCCCTCCCCTCACAAACCTGGAAGTTCTTCAAACCCCATGCTTTTGGAATTTTATGGAGGCTTCATCACGGGGGCATTGCTGCTGCTGTTGTTCAGTTACTAAGTCGTATCGGACTCTTTGTGACCCCATGGAATGCAGCACACCAGGCTCCTCTGTCCTTCATTCTCTCCTGGAGTTTGCTCAAGTCCATGTTAATTGAGTTTGTGATGGTATCATTAACTCCATATTCAGCCATTCTCTCTTCTCCCAGCTCTCATCCAGGAGCCCACACAGAGTTGGGTCATAAGAACAAAAGAGACTCCTCTCTCCCTCTCTCTCTCTTTAGTCGCTAAGTTGTGTCCAACTCTTGTGACCCCATGGACTGTAGCCTACCAGGCTCCTCTGTCCATGGGATTCTCCAGGTAAGAATACTGGAGTGGGTTGCCATTTCCTTCTCCAAAAGATACTCTTATTACCATATTTCCTATTAGGAAATCACAAGGGTTTCAGGAGCTTTGTGTCAGAAACAGAGATCAAAGATCAATAATAGAACAAGAGATGTTCCTAGTGTTCTTATCACTTATGAAGTAACATGAGTTTTAGGAGCTCTGTGCTGGGAACTGTGTGCAGAAATGTATTTTCTATTTTCCTTGAATAGATTTGTTTATTAATTATAACAAATATACTAAATATACTAACGTAAGATGGTAATAACAAGAGAAACTGACTATAGCATGGATAGGAACTCTCTGTACTGTCTTCACAGTTTTTCTGTAAATCTGAATAGTTCTAAAAACCAACGTTTAAAGAATAATTAAATCTTAATGTCCTTCAAAAAGTTTTACAGTTTTCTCCACTATGGTCTTGCATATATTTTGCCACATTTATTCCAACATACTTTATGTTTTCCTTGCTTTTGTAAATGTAGTGTCTTTTTATATTATTATTATACACCCTAATAATTTATTGATGGTGTACAGAAATGAACTTAGTTTTATATATTTACTTTGGTATTCAACAACCTTCTTCAACTTCATTATATCTAAAATAATTATTTTCACTTTCACATAGGCATTTATTAGCATCTTTGAAGGACAGTTTTGCTTATTCCTTTCCACTTATCTCAACTTGCATTCCTTTTTCTTATCTTACTGTCCTGTCTAACAAATAGACTGGTGATAATAGGCATAATTGTCTTATTCCTGGCTTTAAAGAGAATGATACTTGCTTCAGGGTTTTGGGCTTTGTTTTCATTTGGGGTTTATCTTTTTTTTCCTAGCCTTTATTTGGTTAAGGAGCTCACTTCTATTCCTAGCTCACTAAGATTATTGATCATAAATGAACATTGGATTTTACTGAACAACATATTCTGTATCTTACTTGTATCTTTTGAGAGCATCTTTTGTGTGTTTGTGTGTGACTTCCATGGTGGCTCAGATGGTAAAGAATCTGCCTGTTATGTAGGAGACCTGGGTTCAATCCCTGGGTGGGGAAGATCCCCTGGAGGAGAGCATGGCAACTCACTCTAGCATTCTTGCCTAGAAAATCCCATGGACAAAGGAGATTGGCGGGCTACAGTTCATGGGGTTGCAAAGAGTCAGACACGACTGAGTGACTAACACTTTCTATTTTCTTTTCATCTTCTACTGTGGTAAATTTTGGTTCGGTTCAGTTCAGTTCAGTCGCTCAGTTGTGTCCAACTCTTTGCAACTCCATGAACTGCAGCACGCCAGGCCTACCTGTCCATCACCATCTCCCGGAGTTCACTCAAACTCACATCCATCGAGTTGGTGATGCCATCCAGCCATCTCATCCTCTGTCGTCCCCTTCTCCTCCTGCCCCCAATCCCTCCCAGCTTCAGAGTCTTTTCCAATGAGTCAGCTCTTCGCACGAGGTGGCCAAAGTACTGGAGTTTCAGCTTCAGCATCATTCCTTCCAATGAACACCCAGGACTGATCTCCTTCAGAATGGACTGGTTGGATCTCCTTGAAGTCCAAGGGACTCCCAAGATTCTTCTCCAACACCACAGTTCAAAAGCATCAATCCTTCGGCACTCAGCTTTCTTCACAGTCCAACTCTCACATCTATACATGACCACTGGAAAAACCATAACCTTGACTAGACGGACCTTTGTTGGCAAAGTAATGTCTCTGCTTTTGAATATGCCATCTAGCAGAAATTCTGGTTAAGCTACAGTAATTGGTTATAATAAATTTTAGGTGTAAAGACATAGTCATTCCAGATTTCTCCAATCTTTTCAAAGTTTTAACTCAATCAAATAATTATTTTTCTTTTCTCCTCATATTCTCATGAGTGGAATCTAAGTATGAGGAGCTTCCATGTGGCCGTGGCCGCGCAGGAGGGGCTCTGGTTCTTTCCATGCCGTCCCTCTGTATTGTAATTCTAGCTGGTGTCTGGTCACCCATCATTCCTGGCTCTTGTCCCAGCTCTCGGGGCTCTTCTGGTTCACCGGCCCTCTTGCAGTCACTTTCCACCCTCTTTTAGGGTTGTGGAAACTTCTGCGTGCTATCCTCTACTACTTTAGAGAAACAAATCTTGGCGGCTGGACTCCAGCATATTTTCAGATCACATGCTATCATCGTTTCTACTACAGCTATTGTTTGCTGCCAGGCTGTACTCCCCGAGGAGAACTGCCTGGGGGACCATCCCACAGAGGTCCTGACAGGAAGTGGGGCACACATTTCCTCTCAGTCTCTACCATTACTAGGAAATTCTATCCTTGCCTCCACAGATAGCTCAGAAGCGAGGATGCAAGCCAGGGAAAGGGTCCTTTCTCAGAGACACTCTATATCTCATTTTTATCACCAACTTTCTCTTCAGGTTAGGAAAACTGGCTCTTTTATCACCATTTTTTTTCTACCAATATCGGGCACTAATGGTATTACTTCCAGCGATTGGTACTCAAATTCCATGCTTTTGAGACTCAAAAAACCTTTTTTTCTCAGCCTATTTTTTTTTTCTACTAAGAGATTCAAAGCTCTATTTTGAAACATATAAACTGAACATTGACTCATCTTTTTCTTTTCATTTCTGTAGTAACAGCCCTCCCCTGAGGGCAGTAAATACTGAAAGCACTGCTCACTGCTGCCTGGGTTGGGGGAAGGAGGGGGAGGCAGGATATTCCAGGAACAACAAGTAATTATCACAATAACATTTCAAAATAATACTGTGCACAGCTTCCACACCCTTAGCTCTTTCCTAAGCTTCACACATGTGCTTCTCACCAGCTAACTCTAGTTGAATATCTTTAAACACTCTTACATTTATTAGATACAAAGCTGAACTCGCCATTGCCCAATATTCTCTGTGTCTGGAAATGGCATTACTATCTATCCAGGATCAAAGGCTAGAAACTTCTGAGTATCCTCAAATTCTTACCCCCTGCCACTTTTCCTACCACCAATTTGTTAGTTAATAGAACTCTTCTCTCTCCAATCTCATTTTAATATGTTGTCTTATTAGTTTTCATGGCTCATGTCAGTGTACCAACCATTCTCCACCTATTGGCTGAGACAGGTAGGTAACTCTTCATCCTTCTGGAGCCACTTTTGTCTTCAGAGACAAAGATTTGTACGCAGGTAGTTTATTTGGGGTCATACTTCCAAGGACCAACTGTGCAGGTCCCTATCCAGCTATAGAAACTGGCAAATGCTGCAAACCAGGGTACTTTTTTTTTTTCCTAGAAAGCCAGAAAAAAACATTGACCGGCATAATTCTGAACTGTAGAGAACATGAGTGAGGGCCAAAGAAGTGTCAAATAGAGAAGCAGGTAAAACCAATGCACTGGTTTTTGAGTTACTGAGCTTGATCACTATTATTGGTTGACCTGGGGCTCAGTCTCACTAAGGTCCCCTGAAGAGCCCTCAGTTCAGTTCAGTTCAGTCGCTCAGTCATGTCCGACTCTTTGCGACCCCATGAATCGCAGCACGCCAGGCCTTCCTGTCCATCACCAACTCCCAGAGTTTACTCAGACTCACATCCATCGAGTCCGTGATGCCATCCAGTCATCTCATCTTCTGTCGTCCCCTCTACTCCTGCCCCCAATCCCTCCCAGCATCAGAGTCTTTTCTAATGAGTCAACTCTTTGTATGAGAAGTCCAAAGTACTGGAGCTTCAGCTTTAGCATCATTCCTTCCAAAGAGAGCCATAGAGCCATGTAAAATATACTTAAGAATTTCTTTTTCCTTGGCTGTGCTGCCCTACTTACAGGATCTTAGTTCCCAACTAGGGATTGAAGCTGGGTCCCCTGCAGTAGAAGCACAAAGTCCTAACCACCAAGGAATTCCCATAACTCAGAATTATCTTCCCAAGAAAGGAGTTTTTATCCACTGGCTTTCATTCCCCACTGGACAGGGGTTGTCTTGCAGGGTGTCACCTCTCCTACTTTTCCAGATTTGCTTGCATGTAGGATGGCTGAGTAGGCCCCAGGTGACACCTTGAGCAGGAGTGGCAATGAAGCCCAGGTGCAGAACAAGCTCCCATGCTCAGGGAGCATGACCCTGCTAAACAACCAAAGGGCATTACTGCCTGATGGCATCACCAGCCAGCTGGTTGCTGCAGCAGGACTGAAGTAAACACTAGTTGAGAGGACATGAGGGAATGTGCAAAAGAAATCTGCTACAAGGCTTAGTAGGATAAGCTGCAGTGCCCACTGTGGTAACCGGGCTCAGGGTCGTAATTAATATTCATCATCTCTCTCCACCCAGTCTAATTTCCCCCACGCTTGGCCGGCACTTCAGCAAGTCTGGGTTGTTGCCTGGTGGTGACTCAGGTTTTTATTCCCGAGGGCCATGAACCATCAGTTGTGTTAATCTTATCAGGCCAAGGTTGATATAACAGACTGCTTACAGATATCACTGGACATGCAAGTACTAAGATATGCTGCAGTAAAGTCCCTGAGTTCTATACATATTCTTTCTTGGAGAACCCCAAACCAGCTCTTCATGACAATCAGAGTTGACCCCTCCACCATGCCCTATATGATAACTTCTGTATCTGCCTACTAGCATGACAGGCACTGTGTCTATCAGATTGAGTCCCTTAAATCTATTTCTCACTTACACTGTATAATCATAAGGGATTTGATTTAGGTCATACTTGAATGGTCTAGTGGTTTTCCCTACTTTCTTCAATTTAAGTCTGAATTTGGAAATAAGGAGTTGGTGATCTGAGCCACAGTCAGCTCCCGCTCTTGTTTTTGCTGACTGTATACAGCTTCTCCATCTTTGGCTGCAAAGAATATAATCAATCTGATTTCAGTGTTGACCATCTGGTGATGTCCATCTGTAGAGTCTTCTCTTGTGTTGTTGGAAGAGGGTGTTTGCTATGACCAGTGTGTTCTCTTGGCAAAACTCTATTAGCATTTGCCCTGCTTCATTCCATACTCCAAGGCCAAATTTGCTTGTTACTCCAGGTGTTTTTTGACTTCCTACTTTTGCATTCCAGTCCCCTATGAAAAGGACATCTTTTTTGGTTGTTAGTTATAAAAGGTCTTGTAGGTCTTCATAGAACTGTTCAACTTCAACTTCTTCAGTGTTGCTGGTTGGGGCATAGACTTGGATTACTGTGATATTGAATGGTATGCCTTGGAAACGAACAGAGATCATTCTGTTATTTTTGAGATTGCATCCAAGTACTGCATTTTGGACTCTTTTGTTGACTATGATGGCTACTCCATTTCTTCTAAGGGATTCCTGCCCACAGTAGTAGATATAATGGTCATCTGAGTTAAATTCACCCATGCCAGTCCATTTTAGTTCACTGATTCCTAGAATGTCGATGTTCACCCTTGACATCTCTCGTTTGACCACTTCCAATTTGCCTTGATTCATGGACCTGACATTCCAGGTTCCTATGCAACATTGCTCTTTACAGCATCGGACCTTGCTTCTATCACCAGTCACATCCACAACAGGGTATTGTATTTGCTTTGGCTCCATCCCTTCATTCTTTCTGGAGTTATTTCTCCACTGATCTCCTGTATCTGAGGTTATTGATATTTCTCCTGGCAATCTTGATTCCAGCTTGTGCTTCTTCCAGCCCAGTGTTTCTCATGATGTTCTCTGCATAGAAGTTAAATAAGCAGGATGACAATATACAGCCTTGACGTACTCCTTTTCCTATTTGGAACCAGTCTGTTGTTCCACGTCCAGTTCTAACTGTTGCTTCCTCGCCTGCATACAGATTTCTCAAGAGGCAGGTTAGGTGGTCTGGTATTCCCATCTCTTTCCGAATTTTCCACAGTTTCTTGTGATCCACACAGTCAAAGGCTTTGGCATGGTCAATAAAGCAGAAATAGATGTTTTTCTGGAACTTTCTTGCTTTTTCCATGATCTAACGGATGTTGGTAATTTGATCTCTGGTTCCTCTGCCTTTTCTAAAACCAGCTTGAACATCTGGAAGTTCATGGTTCACGTATTGCTGAAGCCTGGCTTGGAGAATTTTGAGCATTACTTTACTAGTGTGTGAGATGAGTGCAGTTGTGCGGTAGTTTGAGCATTCTTTGGCATTGCCTTTCTTTGGGATTGGAATGAAAACTGACCTTTTCCAGTCCTGTGGCCACTGCTGAGTTTTTCAAATTTGCTGGCATATTGAGTGCAGCACTTTCACAGCATCATCTTTCAGGATTTGAAACAGCTCAACTGGAATTCCATTACTTCCACTAGCTTTGTTCGTAGTGATGCTTTCTAAGGCCCACTTGACTTCACATTCCAGGATGTCTGGCTCTAGGTGAGTGATCATACCATCGTGATTATCTTGGTCATGAAGATCTTTTTTGTACAGTTCTTCTGTGTATTCTTGCCACCTCTTCTTAATATCTTCTGCTTCTGTGAGGTCCATACCATTTCTGTCCTTTATCGAGCACATGTTTGCATGAAATGTTCCCTTGGTATCTCTAATTTTCTTGAAGAGATCTCTAGTCTTTCCCATTCTGTTGTTTTCCTCTATTTCTTTGCATTGATCACTGAGGAAGGCTTTCTTATCTCTCCTTGCTATGCTAAAGCTGAAACTCCAGTACTTTGGCCACCTCATGTGAAGAGTTGACACATTGGAAAAGACTCTGTGCTGGGAGGGATTGGGGGCAGGAGGAAAAGGGGACGACAGAGGATGAGATGGCTGGATGGCATCACTGACTCGATGGATGTGAGTCTGAGTGAACTATGGGAGATGGTGACAGACAGGGAGGCCTGGTGTGCTGCGATTCATGGTGTTCCAAAGAGTCAGACATGACTGAGCAACTGAACTGAACTGAACTGAACTGATCTCCTGTAGCATACTGGGCACCTACCGACCTGGGGAGTTCCTCTTTCAGTATCCTATCATTTTGCCTTTTCATACTGTTCATAGGGCTTTCAAGGGAAGAATACTGAAGTGGTTTGACATTCCCTTCTCCAGTGGACCACATTCTATCAGACCTCTCCACCATGACCTGCCCGTCTTGGGTGGCCCCACACAGCATGGCTTATTTTCATTGAGTTAGACAAGGCTGCGGTCCATGTGATCAGATTGGCTGGTTTTCTGTGATTATGGTTTCAGTGTGTCTGCCCTCTTGTAACACCTACCGTCTTACTTGGGTTTCTCTTTCCTTGGACGTGGGGTATCTCTTTACAGCTGCTCCAGCAAAGCGCAACTGCTGCTCCTTACCTTGGACGAGGTCGCCCCTCCTGACCTTGAACATGGAGTAGCTCCTCTCAGCCCTCCTACGCCTGCCTGATAGACAGAGTGCCTGATGAACTATGGATGGAGGTTTGTGACATTGTACAGGAGACAGGGATCAAAATCATCCCTAAGGAAAAGAAATGCAAGAAAGAAAAATGGCTTACAAATAGCTGTGAAAAGAAGAGAAGTGAAAAGCAAAGGAGAAAAGGAAAGATATAAGCATCTGAATGCAGTTCCGAAGAATAGGAAGGAGAGATTTCTGACTTTTGCTATTCTGTAACGCTGCTCCTTCTCCTCCTTCCCTCAATAACATTAACATTGCCTCCATATAAACCCAAGAAGACAAGTTTGGAAAATAATTAGAAATTCAACATTTTATTTAAAAAGTGAAGACTATGCTATAGGTAACGCATGGTGGTGTGCGTGTTTATGTGCAAATGTGGGTAATTTTATCTTCTCTCTCTTCATGCCGCATTTCTAAGGCAAAGAAGTTATTTCTGAGTTACACATGGCCTGAAATGTCTAAACCATTGAGAAAATTCTCATTTTCATTCCACTTTAATTATTAAGAGATGGTGAATGATAACATGAATGGCTTGAGGGGTTTGTAAGAAACCACTTATAAATTAAGCTAAAGGCCTTATCTACCTGCACAAACTTGTTTATCTTTCAATAAAGATACAGTGCAGATAAATAATAATTTACAAGCAAGTTATTAAATAAATTTATTGCATCTGAATTCTTCCTCCTCCTCATTTTTGAGGCCAAATATAAAGTCACTTCTTCTAAGGAGATATTTTTGAGATTAAAACGCTATACCTGTCTAGTGAAAGTACAAAAACAGCCTGGTATCTCTTACTAGAAATACATATAGAATCACAGAATTTTAGAGCAAGAGGGCATGTCCCTTGTTGTATGTGGCTAGCAGATGTTGAAGGACAAAAGTAGTGTTTACTGCAGAATAAATACAGAAATACTGACTTTAAAAATAATGTTCTTTTGCCACATTGAGCTTTTTGGATCAATTTTATGTATAGAAATATTTTTCCTCTTATTCCTAAAATCACCCACGTAAGCTAACAATTAAAATTTATTATTAGCTCCCTCATGCTTTTTTTCTTTATAATTCATCTATGGATCACTCCAATATTTTTTTGAATAATTCATTTGATATTTCTCAATTTGTTTTACCCTTGTGTTTTTTCTGGATTTTCTCCACTATGAATACATTTTTTTCCTCACAGTTAAATTTTTGTCCTCTGTTGAAATATTTCCCTTGAACATATTCCTGAAAGGAAGCTTGCCAGAATAAAAGAGATCTGGATGATACAAATGAATGTACTTGGGAAACAGAAAGAGACTCACAGACTTAGAGAACAGAACTCATGTTTGCTCCGGGGGAAGGGATAGTTAAGGACTTTGGGAGGGTCATGTGCACACTGCTATATTTAAAATGGATAACCACAAAAAACCTATTGTATAGCACATGGAGCTCTGCTCAGATATTACGAGCCTGAATGAGAGGGGGTCTGGGGGAGAATGGATACATGTATATGTATGGCTGAGTCCCTTCACCGTTCACCTGAAACTATCATGACATTGTTAATCGGCTCTACCCCAATACAAAATGTCTTTGGTGTTAAAAAAGAATAATAAAATGTAATTTTAAAAAAGAAAGAAATCTGAATGAGTATATGTTTTGCTGAGAACTGCTTTGATGCCCAGTTCTAGGAGGCACCATTCTCATAAGATGCAGAAAAGGTGATCCTCTGTGGAGTCCTGCAACAGGACAGCCCTGCTGCTGTTGCATAGCGCCACTGCCAGAAAGACTGCTCTGTTTATCAGCGCCTGTTGCCCCATACCAAGGCTTCCCTGGTGGCTCAGAGGTTAAAGCGTCTGCCTCCAATGCGGGAGACCCGGGTTCGATCCCTGGGTCGGGAAGATCCCCTGGAGAAGGAAATGGCAACCCACTCCAGTATTCTTGCCTGGAGAATCCCATGGACTGAGGAGCCTGGTGGGCTGCAGTCCACAGGGTCACAAAGAGTCGGACACGACTGAGTGACTTTACTTACTTACTTATTTCCCCATACCTCCTTTAGTATTTTATTTGCTTTTGCTACATTATTAGGTATAAAGAAACAGTTATTTTAACTTGTATTATTTACTTACTAAAATATGAATATTTTCCTGGCTTGCTCTTTATGTTTCTTTTTGTAACAAGCTGTTAGTTATTATCCTTTAAAATGAATTAACCCATGAAGAATGTTCTGACTAGAACCTGGTGTACAGTAAGTTCTGAATAAATGCTATTTATTCTCATGATTAGTACTGTTAAAATATTATTTTTGTTTCTGTTACTGTGATCATCTTTGGACCTAAAATAGGGGCATTTAGCCCATGGATTTATTACCAAATTCCTGCTTTGTTTCTCTTCCTTCCCTCCTTCTTTCTTTCCTTCCTTTTTTTCTTTCTCTATTTTTAATAGACTATATTTTAGAACAGTTTTAGGGTCATAGCAAAACTGAACAGAAGGTAGAGATTCTTAAATATTCCTTGTCCTGACACATGCATAGCCTTTCCTATGATCAACATTCCCCATGAGACAAATGCATTTACTACAACTGACAAATATACATTGATGCATCATTATCAGCCAAAGTCCGTAGTTAACATTAGAGCTCACTCTTGGTGTTACACCTTCAATGAATTTAGACAAATGTACAGTGACATATATCTACCATTAGAGTAGCATACAAAGTAGCTTTTCTGCCTTAAAAATCCTCTGTGTCCTGCTTATTCATCCCTCTCTCATCACAACCTCTACCAACCATTGATTTTTTTACTGTCTCCATGAAATCAAGTGAAAGTCGTTCAATCATGTCTGACTCTTTGCAACCCCATGGACTATACAGTCAATGGAATTCTCCAGGCCAGAATACTGGAGTGGGTAGGGTAGCCTTTCTCTTCTCCAGAGGATCCTCTCAACCTAGGGATTGAACCCAGGTCTATGCATTGCAGGCAGATTCTTTACCAGCTGAGCTACAGGGGAAACACATAGTTCTGCTTTTTCCAGAAGGTGATATACTTGGAATCATACAGTGTGCAGTCTTTTCCTATTAGCTTCCTTCACTTACTAATATGCATTTAAGTTTCCTCCAAGTCTTTTTATGGCTTGATAACTCACTTCCTTTTAGCACCAATAATATTTCATTGTCTGTATGTGTTGGTTGCTCAGTCATGTCCAGCTCTTTGAGATCTCATGGACTGTAGCCCACCAGGCTTCTCTGTCCATGGGATTCTCCAGGCAAGAATACTGGAGTGGGTTGCCATTCCTTCTCCGGGGGACATATATCTTAGTTTACCTATCCATTCACTTACTGAAGGACATCTTGGTTGATTCCAAGTTCTGGCAATTGTGAATAACGCTGCTATAAACATCCTCATGCAGGTTTTTTCATGAACATAAGGTTTCAGTTCCTTTGGGTAGATACTGAGGAACACAACTGCTGGATCTAATCATAGGAGTATATTTTGTTTTATAAGAAAATGCCAACTGTTTTCCAAATCACTGCACTATATTACTTAGCAGTCCCACCAGCAATGAATGAAGGTTCCTGTTTTCCACATCCTCCTCGGCATCAGCTGTGTCAGTGTTCTGGATTTTGGCCATTCTAATAAGTATAAAAGGTATGTGTATATATAGTTGGATCACATTTTAATTTTCTTTTTCCTGATAGCATATGTGTGTGAACAGTAGGTGTTTTATGCTACCTTGTGTGTGAAGCACAAGTCTGTGGTACAAGAGATTATGCAGAATATTTCTCTTTTTTTTTTTCCTACTGAGTCACCTTTTCATCCAGGTCTCCCTTAGGTGGACATCTAGGACTTTCTTTCTTCTACCATGGGCCTTCTACTCCTTCACTTAGGGTCCTGGCCTTTTTCTCCTTCCTGCCTGTGTCCTAGAGGCTGGAGTCAGACCCCTGAGGTCTTGTGTGTCCCCTGGAGCAGTGGTGTCTGTTCAGGGTCTTCACATCTTGGGAGAAGGTTTCACTCCTTCAGGTTCTGGAGAGTGAAGCATCTATGTGACAAAGTTTTTGTTTGCAGATGGTGAGCACTTCTCACAGCCAAATTTTGGTACAAAGCCTTACCAAGGATTTCTTTCCATTTTGATGTGTGAGGGCTTCCCTGGTGCCTCAGTGGTAAAGAACCTGCCTGCAATGCAAGAGACGCAGGTTTGATCCCCTGGAGAAGGAATTGGCACCCACTCCAGCAAGAAGCCTGAAGAATTCCATGGACAGAGGAGCCTGGCGGGCTATAGTCCATGGGGTTACAAAGAGTTTGACACACGACTTAGCTTTCAGAAGAGAAGGTGTGAAATGGAAATGGGGCCATAAAGAAGGAAAAAAAAAAAAAGGAAGAGTCAAATCCAGCCACTTATGTAAAACTTTGAATTGTTTAGTTCTATTTGTACATTTTCTGTATCATTAACCTTTATTCACACTTATTAAATTTTTAAAAATACATATTTGCTTTATATTTTAAAAGATACTGCTTTTCCACTACAGATAGTTTCTGGAATTCTTACCATTTATTTTTCCTGTAAGTGGTTTCCTATTTTCTATAGAGGTTTCCATCGATATTTTAATTATAGTATATTAAATCTATGACTAAATTAGAAAGAATATTATGTTCCACACTATATTAATCATTTATACCCCAGAAGATGACATGTCATTCTACTCAAACCTACCTTTATTGTAATGCTTTTAAATTAGATCTAGTTGGGACTTAGACTAATTTCATAAATGTCTTAGCACCTTAGCATGGCTAATACATATTGGATTATTTAAGAAGGTTGATAACAAACTAAGAAAGAAAATCAAAATAACATACCGATGGAAAGTTATAAAAGATATCAAAAAAATAAGTCTGAATAATGATGCTAATAATCCTAATTAGCTTTACTGGATCAAAAATTGCCTTGTCCTTTGGTAACCCCATTCTGTCAGGTGAGTGGCTCCTGGCAATCCTTCCGTCAGTCAGGTGTTAGTGCCCCACACAACTTGTTCCATTTGGGTGACACCAACTCATTTCTAAGCTAAACTGTTTTGTCGTTCAAACCTCCCTAAGTTAGGGTTGCCATATCAAACACAGGACAGTTAAGTTTGCATTTCAGGTAAGCAACTAATATCTTATTCTAGTATAGGTATTTCTAGGTATTGCATTCTCATTGTTTATCTGAAATACAAATTTTAACTGGAGATCTATTTCTATATCTATACCTATACCCACCTACAACTATATGTGCATGTGTGTATTTCTAGTATTTTCCTAAATCTGGCACTCCTACCGTTTACCCAAGGTATAAAACTAGTTTTATTTTCTGGTCTGAATGACACACCTAGTTCACAATTAATGTGCTGGCTAATGGAGACGAAGTTTTTGAGACCAGCAAAGTAATAACAAATACATCTTTTAAAGCATTCAGTGATCTGCAGTCCACACTTTCTAGGATATAAAAGATCAGACCAGAAGGCTCAAGTCTCCACCTTCAAATCAATTACACACTTTTATTGAACTGATCATGCCAATTCAGCTATCCTAAGATGCCTAAGCCTTAGTTATATCTGCCTAAGAATTCATTCCTCAGTATATCTGCCTAAGAATTCACTCCTTCCCTAGTCCCTGCTAATTCTCTCAGAATCTTTCTTACATACACCTTCCTGCTTTGTCTGAGGTCTCCAATACTGGCTCAAGCTCACTCATGGACATGTGCCTTCTGTGTGCCTACCCAGTGCATCCTCTAGGCAGGCTGCAGCCTGTCTGTGGCTTCCTGCCTCCCTCCCGCTTCACAGCACTCTGGCACTCCTTCCAGCCACAGTCTTGTTCTTCTATCACCCCACGTGATCTTGGAGAACTCCGCTGCTCACTGCAGACTGACTGGGAGAGGGGATGAGTAGCCCCTGACGCTGGCCTTGGTGTTCTCCTGTTGAACATAAAGAATTTCACAGAACAAACATCAGACCAGGCCCCTGCTACCAAGGTGGGTCAAGGCAGAAACAAGTCCACTCTGTAATCATGTCCGAATAACAAAACTGACGACCCAAACATGCTCTAACCTGCCTCACAGGACTGGCTGCTGCTTGTTTACCAATTAAGGCTTTAGCTTGATGCTAGTCCTCCTTCCTTCCAGATAAGATTCATTAAGATCCCCGGTCACAGAGTTACCCTTGCTTCCCTACAGCCATTTCTAACCCAAAGCAAGCTCCAAGCTCTGCTTAAAATAAAATGAACTAACTTGAGCCCAAATCCTATAGTAAGCCTTTTCAAGCCCCCGTGGTTACTGAGACCTGAGTCGCATGCCATGGGATGTTGTCTCCTCCTGTGCAGGTGCAATAAACCCAACCATTCAACTGCAGGGGTGCTCCGGATGCACTTTGACTGGAGGGCAGTGACAGCTCCCAGCAACTCGTGACTCAGTATCAATAGTCTTCAAGGCCACTCCCAGGATGGAGCAGAAGTGGTGGGCATTTTGCCAAACTTTCAGCTGTACTGTGCTTCCTGCTGCTGCTGCTAAGTCGCTTCAGTCGTGTCTGACTCTGTGCGACCCCCTAGACAGCAGCCCACTAGGCTCCCCCGTCCCTGGGATTCTCCAGGCAAGAACACTGGAGTGGGTTGCCATTTCCTTTTCCAGGGCATGAAAGTGAAAATGAAGTCGCTCAGTCATGTCCGACTCTTCGCGATCCCATGGACTGCAGCCTACCAGGCTCCTCCGCCCATGGGATTTTCCAGGCAAGAGTGCTGGAGTGGGGTGCCATCGCCTTCTCCGGTACTGTGTTCCCTACAGGTGCTCTTATCTCTGGATCCTGCCTCACCAGTCGAAGCTTACAGCAGGGCTCTAGGAAAGGTTTACAGGGTCTGCCCACTTGTCAGAGGTCAGCTTTCCATTCCTCTCACTTAGAACCACCTGGCTATTGAGGATTAGCCTCATGTGGCTATTGGGATAAAAACCCCTCCTCTGCTGGTTTCACTATAATTGGGTGGGACCAATACGTCCAGAAGAACTAGGCCCTCTGGACCATTAACCATCTAACTGAAGGACTGTGATTTTACAGCTCTGTCCTCACATCTTAGAACAACAACCTTTTTCTTGGCAGAAGAACCCACTTCTCTGTCAGTGATCAAAGAGCAAGACGAATGTTAGGCTCAGCATATAATCCACTCAAAGTTGGTACAGGAATATCTATACTATTATTAAAGTTCAAGAGAAAAGAGTCCCCATCTAGAATATGAAGCTGAAATGAGCAGCTTTAAATACCCATCAAAGTCTAGAACTTTCACTACACATGTATTATAAAAAAACTTTAAAAACTGTCCTTCTAAACCGAGCAGCATTTGTTGAATTCTATTTGGTAGAATTACTGTGGGCTACTAATCCCCTCCCCCCAATCTAAGAACATGGATTCTAAAAAATTGAAACAAACTAGTGAATAAAACAAAAAAGAAACAGATTCTCTAATACAGAGAATAAACTAGTGGTTACCAGTGAGGCAAGGGAAGGGTGGAGGGGCAAGGTAGGGGGTAGGGTTATTACGGGATTATATGAAATCATGTGTGTGTAAAATTTGAAAATTTAAAGCACTGAAGAATTTAAAAGATGCCTTCATTCAATAAAAATGTTACAACTCAGTAAAACTATAGGGGTGTGTGTGTATGTATATTTAAATATCATTGATTTAAAGTAATTCCTTGTTTCCTCCCTTCCTCTTTTTGTCAGGAATGTGAAGGGGAATTCATCTCATCAATGAATTTGCACAGGGCTAGATTGTCAAAGAGCTGATTTCTTCATATTACATAAAGCATACAACTTGTGCATTTAAAAAGCAATTTAAACTCATAGATAATGCATTGTTTTCTTTGTTAGTTCTTTCTATTGTACATACTCTTCCAGAATAAGGAGACAGAGGCTCTATTCACCATTAGGTTCAACTGTCAGAAATGATGAAACATCCTTCCTTATCCCCAGGAAGCGTGTGAACCGAACAGTGGACCCTGAAAGTTAGGCTTTTGGTTTTGTCCATTCAGATACTACAGTGCATCCTAGCTCAGAAGAGGAAAACAGCATGGTTTGTACCAGATTGGAGAATGGATTCAATTTTCTGACTTCTCTAAGATCAGTCCTCCAGAAAGAGTTGTTTTGCTTGACACTTTGTTTCCACAACATTTAGATATAAGTTCTCAATATAATATTCTAAACACAAAAATCATAAATTATAAGGGATTTTTGAAGCACTCTTCATAAACATCTGTATCATTCTTTCTGTTTACTAGCATGGGTAATTTAGAGTTAATTGTAGAGTTAATACTAAGGAAATAAATACCACATGATTTTCAGGTTAAAGGTGAGAAAAAAAGGAGAAAGGTCATTTCCTGTACCTTGACGTAACACAATTCCATCTGCAGAAGTAGCTGGAGCTCACATGTGTGACTCATATTGGAACAGCAACCTAATATTAAAAAGTATCACGTGCTGGCCAACAGTGTAAGCTGACAGGCTGCTTATCTCATTGGGCTGATGTAATCCTGGAATTTCCTGAATTGAAATACAATTTAGAACCAAAGGAAGGGACTCTGGGCTTTTTGGCCTTTAGCTAATTCTGTCCTCCCCCTCCTTTTAAAAGTATTTTTCTGTTTCCATGTTTTCTTATGTGCTAGGTGATCATTGCTAACAATCTAAATGTTTAATTCTTTTAACCTTCACAATCCTCCCACAAGATAATTATCCCATTTTACAGACAAGGCAACTCAGATGCAAAAATGCTAGGTAATTGCTTTAGTTCACACAAGCAAAAATGTGAGACTCTTCTCTTTGAGATCCATATATGAGGGCCTTTGCCTTCAGTGCTCAGGTCACGCCTGCGTCTTCCAGGAAGTCTCACTCTCGAAAAGACCATGTCTAATGTGACCTGTGACAAAGAGGAGGTTGATACCTCAGTAAATTCAGAACTCTGGTCATCCATTTCTCATCTTGAAACTGACATTTTCCTTTAACTATATTAGCATTTTATTTTTCTACAACTGTTTCAGATTGCTCTGTCTTCAGCGTTTTACTAGAAAAGAGTTATCATCTGAGATATCCCCTCATCATTTTAGGATTTAAAGAATGGGTTTTACTTAATTATTTGGGCTAAGATTATTTTTAGATAAAATCAAACGATCAAGTCTTAAAAATCTTTTCTAGTTCATTATTTTGTTCTGGACTTAATAACACTATTTATATAAATAAGAGTTCAGAAGAGAAAACAGGTAAAGAATGTGTTGGTTTGATGATTATCCTAGGGTGTCACACAATTCAAAATCCACATATCCTCCTATTTCTTATATTGTATAGGAGTAGAGGAAACTATAAATGTGTTTTAATCCTGACTTGCATGTGTGCTAGGACACATGCTTCAGTTGTGTCCAACTCTTTGCAATCTCATGGATTGTAGCTCCTCTGTTTGTGGAATTTTCCAGGCAAGAATACTGGAATGGTTTGCTATTCCCTTCTCTAGGATATCTCACCAACACAGGGATTGGATCTGGGTCTCTTGTATTGCAGGTAGATTCTTTATCATCTGAGCCACCAGGTGCTGAAAATTAAGCTCTCCTTTCTTACCAACTTTCAGAGTAACAATAACCAGTCTTATAAACACAGGCAGAAGATGGCAAGATGGACAGCTTCAGGAAAAAATGTCTATCGGTACTGACCCTTGGAGCTACATGATGATAAAGGCAGCTGGCCACCTGTTTGCTCTAAAATGAAGACAACCAACCAACAAGCACTGTTCATTCATAGTACCTGAGTTATATATATGAAAGAACATATATATTATATGTATACACACATACACCTAAGTGGGCTTTCTTGGTGGCTCAGTGGTAAAGAATCTGCCGCAATGCAGGAGATATAGGAGATGCAGATTCAATCCCTGGGTCAGGAAGATCCTCTAGAGGAGGAAATGACAACCCACTCCAGGATTCTTGCCTGGAGAATCCCATGGACAGAGGAAGTTTGCAGGCTACAGTTAATGGGGTTGCAGAGTCGGGACATGACTCTGCAACTGAGCATGCACTCACACCTAAGTATTTGCACATAAGGCACAGAAGAAGAAGATGAGAAGGGGCAGGAGATTGCTGTGTTTTGGTACATGCCTTCAATAGTTATGTGATATTTTAAAACTATGGACTAATATTACTTTGGTGAAAGTGATATAATACATAGCTAATAGTAAATTGTATTATTTTTTATCAATGAATAATTTAAGGAGTGCACACCTTAATGGAATGCCACTCATACACTCGTGTTGGACTGCTAATGGCACAGAGCCTTGTGGAGATTTCACAGCAACTGTCAAATTAAAAAATCTACTTACTACCCAACACAGAAATTTTTCTTTATGAATTAATCTACAGAAATATTCTCCCAAATATATAAATATATATATATATATATATATATATATAAAAGCAGCATTACTTGTTACAGAAAAAGAAAAGTCCATAGTAGAGAGCTGGTCAAATAAATTAATAATTTAAGACAAAAAATAACCCTGTTCCTTTCTAGAAGGAACTAGATTGCTCTCTCTCTAAGAATAATTCCCATAGAGGAACCCTCATACCCCTGGTGGAAACAAACTGGTGCAGCCACTATGGAAAATAATATGGAGATTCCTTAAAAATGTAAAAATAGAACTACCATATGATCCAGCAATCCCACTCCTGGGCATATAGCCAGATAAGACAAAAACTCTAATTTGAAAAGATACACACACCCCAAAGTTCACAGCAGCACTATTTAAAAGAGCCAAGACATGGAAGCAACCTTAATGTCCATCAATGATAAATGGATAAGAAGATGCAGTACATATATACAGTGGAATATTACTCAGCCATAAAAAAGAATGAAATAATTGCCATTTGCAGCAACAAGGATGGACCTAGAGATTATCACACTGAGTAAATTGAGTCAGACAGAGAAAAAGAAATATTGTATGAGATCACTTTTATGTAGAATTTTTAAAATGATGCAAATGAATTTATTTACAAAACAGAAACAGACTCACAGATATTGAAAACAAATTCCCAGTTACCAAAGGAGAAGGAGAGGCATAAATTAGGAGTATAGGATTAACAGATACACCCTGCTATATATAAAATAGATAAACAAGGATTTACTATATAGCACAAGGAACTATACTCAATATCTTATAATAACCTCTAATGGAAACAATCTGAAAAAAAAAATGTATGTATAACTGAATCTCTTTGCTATATACCTGAAACTAACACAATATTGTAAATCAACTATGCTTCAATTTTTTAAAAAGAATAATTCCCATATAGGAGCTAATTCCTTAATGACAGACAAAGAGATTTCCCCAGTAACGTAATTCCATGAAGATGTTCATGGAATGGAAGTAGAAAATGGTCTTTCAGTAGATACGTTACTTTCTTTCTAAACTAGCCTTGATATGTTTGCAGTAAATGGCTATTATCTACCTTGAAATTCAAATATTTCACTATTTAACAATGTTATTGAGCTACAGTTTGAGGCGATCACTTGAAAACTATGGAATAGGCACAAAAAATTTGCAAGCATCTGGTAAATACATCATTTTTCTCATTAATCGTCAAGGGTGAAAGACACTTTAAGGACACATTATCTCTTCTCAACATTAGGTCATGCCCAGAGAGAAATCAATATCAGCCACAGATACTAAATGGCGAAAATCTACAGGGTCAGGAGACATGAGTCAAGGCTTAATTATCCAGTTAATTAAACAAAGGGTTATATGGATTATTTAAAGGCCCTTTTGAAGAAAAACTGACAGTTCTTTCTAGAATCTTCTCAAGGAGTAACTATTATGGCCAAAATAAAAATCTGAAAAATCAGGCTACTAAATAAAGTCTTAAATTTATCCTATTACCTCATAAATTTACCAAAACAAGTTTTAATTCAATGATTAATTAATTCATGTCCTTCTGGATGCAAATTATCTCCTAGTTTAAGTAAGGATTCTCTTACTAAGTATCAAGGTATAAAGAGATGCTAAGTATACCAAAAGAAATAACCACATGTGATCAGTAATTCTTGAAGTTCAGAAATTTTGATAAAGCCTTTAGACCTTGACTCCATTTAACATCCATCTTTCCGCAGTGCCATGCAAGACACACCAGCAAAAAAATGATTCACCAAATATTTTTAAAGCCATTGCTGGCATTCTTGAAGAAATAGAGTCAAAACAAAACCATACAATCAGCAACAATTACAAAGTATAACAAAGTCTCAGCTTGTCTGTAACATTGTACTGAGATGAGTTTAGAGATATTAACCTTGTACTTTTTTGCTCCTAAAATTATTTTATAGTTTTCCACTGTTGGATAATGGTGTTCACTGTTTGATGAGGGCAGATGTTGCCTGCAAAGAAATAATTCAAGTAATTTAATTGAAGGACTGAATGAATTTTTAAGTTCACACCTGGTAAAAGTCTGAAAGCACAGTATTTTGGATTTGTATGAACCAAGTCTCTGACAGAGAAATGGTTTTTGGTTCCAAATTAGGAACGTGATCGGGACTAGGGTTTAAGCTTTATAAAAAGTAACTATAAAGTAGGGAGCAAAACACTCTGACTCCTGGACATTTCCCCGCCTCCAGGGCAGGGCAGGGCAATCAAAGAAGCTTTTCCAGGGCTGGAAGAGAGGACTCAGAGAAAGAAGAGGAGAGAAAGAAACTAAAGTACCTGAATGGGGTTACTAGAACCGAGCCCCTAGGGGAGCAATCAGACCTACAAGGATGGGCAAGTTGGCTGAACCTGGTTCAGTCACAGCAGGAGCCTGTTCCCGACTTTTCATTTCATGTGGGACCCTCGGAGGACACCCCTGCAGAGTGCCTCCCATTACTGCGGGTGGCCTCAGTAGAGTATAAATGATACCATAATGTGTTTGAGTCTCTGGCTCCCCATCATCTGGACAAGATCCCTGAGTTCCTTCGGCCCAGAGTGACGGGCCAGGTGAGTTAAGTGAGGGCAGACACAGGATAACTGGTGGAAGAAGAAAGCAAAAAAAAAAAAAAGTGGGATACTATATTTAAAGCTTCTTTCTTGGGCTCTGAATCATTCAAAGAACTGAGCCTCTTTTCAGAGAGATAAAGACATGATATCTCTTCAGAGAGATAAAGAGAGATAAAGCACCAAATAAAATCACAAAGCAACTCAGTCCCTAAGTATGGAGACTTGGGATATCTGGAAATACTAGGCTTTGGAGAAAGAGACAAGATTTTAAAGCGAGGCTTGAGAGACACTACTGATAATAAGAGCTGAGCAGACCTGGGAGGTGCTGGGGAGGCAGAGAGGTGACGAGGGCAGGGGTATACTGATCTGTGCAAAGTCTTGGCTCAGGAAACACCCACAGCCCTTTCTCAGCCACAAGCCAAGGAAGACACGACCCCCAGCAAGGAGAAGAGGGACTGGGGTTGCTTCTAAGAAAAGATAGCCACTTACCTTCATTGATGTGAAAGCGAGGACCACTATGTACAACCCTACAGGGGATGCCGGGGCCTCCCTGGTGGCTCAGAGGTTAAAGCATCTGCCTCCAGTGCGGGAGACCCAGGTTCGATTCCTGGATCGGGAAGATCCCCTAGAGAAGGAAATGGCAGTATTCTTGCCTGGAGAATCCCACGGATGGAGGAGCCTGGTAGGCTACAGTCTACTGGGTCGCAAAGAGTCGGACATGACTGAGAGACTTCACTTCACTTCACAGGGGATGCCAGACATTCAGACGAGGACAAAAATGCACACCCTGCATTCCTGCACTCGGTACCTTGTTCAAAACCTGTCTGAAGCTTATCCCCCATCAGAGGAAGCTCTGCGTACATCATGGCTGAAACTTCCTACAAGGTGGGGTCAGTGGGGGTAAAAAAGGCAGCCACTGATGAAGGAATATGAGGATTTTACTTAAGACCAAGTCCACCTAGGTAAACCTAGAGGGCTTTTGAAGAGAGATAGAACAGGATCTACACAGAAACTTTCTGAAAGTGGGGCCATTCAGATGAGAGTAAATGTCTTTGTGAGGACCATGGTTAATTCACTAGAAGATATGATTTGAAATTTTGAAGGATACTTGGAAATTTTATATCAGGATTTGTTTTCTTTCCAAAACTGACCCTTGTTGCCCAGTGATTCTCCATCCATTAGAATGGTATTCACTGCTTCGGGAAAAGGCCGATTCAGCTAGAACAAAGAAGGCCATAGAGGGACTGCAAAGGAGTGTGTGCGCATGTGTGCGTGTGAATGTGTGTGTGTGTGTGTGTGTGTGTGTGTGTGTGTGTAGTCTGTACTTTTAAACTCCAGAGCAGAAACATTGCCTGAAACACTTCACACACAACAGGTTTGAAGTTGATGGTTATCCTGACTCAGATACAAATAGATGTAATCTTTATTTGTCATTAAAACTAGAAAGAGCCACTCATTTCTACAAATGGTGGAAAAATGTTTCATTCTGAAGGATGAAAGTTCATCCTAAGTTACCCCTTCAAGGTAACTCAGATATCTCCACTTTAAAATCTCATCTCTTTTGGAAGAATAACTGAATATGGCAGGATAGGCTGCCCCTAAATATGCCACATAGACATTAGGACTATTTTGAGCTAAAGGCAACTGAGACGTATGAGCTCAAAGGAAAGTCATGAGGATATATTACACAGCAGGGATCTTGAAAGTTTGAAGCATTAAAAAAAAAAAAATTTGTAACTGTGCCTGGGGATAGATGTTAAGTGAACTTACAGTGATGATCACTTTGCAGTATATACAAGTATTGTAATTGTTGCTTTGTACTTATGAAACTAAGATGTCAGTTATTTTTCCAGTAGTTATATACTGATGTGAGAGTTGGACCATAAAGAAAGCTGAGCACAGAAGAATTGATGCATTCAAACTGTGGTACTGGAGAAGACTCTTGAGAGTCCCTTGAAATGCAAGGAGATCAAACCAGTCAATCCCAAAGAAATCAACCTTGAATGTTTGTTGGAAGGACTAATGCTAAAGCTTAAGCTCCAATACTTTGGCCACTTGAAGCTCCAAAGAACCAGCTCATTGGTGAAGACCCTGATGCTGGGAAAGATTGAAGGCAGGAGGAGAAGGGGGTGACAAAGGATGAAACGGTTGGATGGCATCATCAACTCAACGGACATGAGTTTGAGCAAACTCCAGGAGATGGTGAAAGACAGGGAAGCCTGGCATGCTGCAGCCCATGGGGTCGCAAAGAGTCAGATGTGATGGAGTGGCTGAACAACAACATACCTCAAAAAAACCTTTTTTAATGCTGTTTGTCTATGAAATAGTTTCTTTTAAAAAAAGAAAAAAAAAATCTCCCTGCCCTCTTCCTATCTGTTGACATGCAGGACATAAATTTACCCAGGTGTCCCTCCTCCCCTCTCTATCAGGAAGGACAAATGCTAATTCACTGCAGACATCAGACCATGTCAGCCTGGAGGAGACACCAGGGGCATCCACATGCCAACTTCACTCCCAAGCCTCTGTCTCTCATTATTTTCCCGTGTACTTGCCTTCCTACAATTTGCCACCTCTAGAGATTCTAGGTCCTTCTTCTTTTTCTTGTCATTTTTCTAAAAGTTATTGCTCCTTTGCTAAGATATTATATAAACTAAAGTTCTAATCAAACCTGTGAGTTTCTCATCTCTGGGGTCTCCCATGTGTTACATGTATGATATACACAGTAAAAAACTTGTTTTCTCTGCCAACATCCGCTGGATCATGGAAAAAGCAAGAGAGTTCCAGAAAAACATCTATTTCTGCTTTATTGACTATGCCAAAGCCTTTGACTCTGTGGATCACAATAAACTGTGGAAAATTCTGAAAGAGATGGGAATACCAGACTACCTGACCTGCCTCTTGAGAAATCTGTATGCAGGTCAGGAAGCAACAGTTAGAACTGGACATGGAACAACAGACTGGTTCCAAACAGGAAAAGGAGTACTTCAAGGTTGTATATTGTCACCCTGCTTATTTAACTTCTATGCAGAGTACATCATGAGAAATGCTGGACTGGAGGAAACACAAGCTGGAATCAAGATTGCCTGGAGAAATATCAATAACCTCAGATATGCAGATGACACCAGCCTTATGGCAGAAAGTGAAGAGGAGCTAAAAAGCCTCTTGATGAAAGTGAAAGAGGAGAGTGAAAAAGTTGGCTGAAAGGTCAACATTCAGAAAACGAAGATCATGGCATCTGGTCCCATCACTTCAAGGGAAATAGATGGGGAAACAGAGGAAACAGTGGCTGACTTTATTTTTGGGGGCTCCAAAATCACTGCAGATGGTGACTGCAGCCATGAAATTAAAAGACACTTACTCCTTGGAAGAAAAGTTATGACCAACCTACATAGTATATTCAAAAGCAGAGACATTACTTTGCAACTAAGGTCCGTCTAGTCAAGGCTATGGTTTTTCCTGTGGTCATGTATGGATGTGAGAGTTGGACTGTGAAGAAGGCTGAGTGCCGAAGAATTGATGCTTTTGAACTGTGATGTTGGAGAAGACTCTTGCGAGTCCCTTGGACTGCAAGGAGATCCAACCAGTCCATTCTGAAGGAGGTCAACCCTGGGATTTCTTTGGAGGGAATGATGCTGAAGCTGAGGCTCCAGTACTTTGGCCACCTCATGTGAAGAGTTGACTCATTGGAAAAGACTCTGATGCTGGGAGGGATTGGGGGCAGGAGGAGAAGGGGACGACAGAGGATGAGATGGCTGGATGGCATCACGGACTCGATGGACGTGAGTGTGAGTGAACTCCGGGAGATGGTGATGGACAGGGAGGCCTGGCGTGCTGCGATTCATGGGGTCGCAACGAGTCAGACACGACTGAGCAACTGAATTGAACTGAACTGAACTGAATCTGTCTTTTGTTATAAGGGCCCCACTGAGAATTTAGAAGGGTAGAAGGAAAATTATGTTTTTTCCTCCCTACATAAACAATTCAAATTTGGTTCATTCAAAGTCAAAAGAGGGCTTTTCAAAGCCCTCTGACCCAGGGCTGTGCTCTGCAGACAGGCGGCAGGTTGATGGGCAGCACTGTGCTCTGGAGAGGAGTGTCTGACCTACCTGCAGAGCTGCTGACTTCCACCCCTTGCTGGCCCAAGATGACACCTGGCTCAGCTGAGGTGTCTTATTCTTTGCTGTGTGCACCGCTAGCCACTCACTTCTTGGAGTCCCTGCTCTGTGGTCCTTCCACCACCTGCCTGGAAACCTATGGTACTTGCCCTGGCCTCCCTCCTTGAGGGCTGTGGAATCTAGTCCTGCCCCAGGAATGCCCTCTGAGCTGCTACGTCCTGCGTGGAAGCATATGGCCTCTGGATCTTGTCCAGGACACACATAATCCTAGAAAGCTCACAGAAAACCACGACCTCGGGCTATTTTTCTACCTAAACACCCCACCCCAACATTGCTACTCTATTGTTAGTGTGGGGTATTCTGTAAGGTGGTGTCCTTCTAGGTTTCCAGACAGACAATAGTGCGTGAGCATCTACAGCTCTATGAATTTCAAGTTGAAGTTCTTTATCCCAACCTGTTCCCATTCACAGAGCTTGAGAATCCTGCGTTCCTTGGTCTTTCCTCCAAGCTCCTTCTCTCAAGCCAGGAAGGGTTTTTATTGCCTTTTTGTGTGACAGGAAATTGCCATGACCTCGCATCCTAAAACCTGTGGTTTATATTAAAAACTCTAAACTTAGCCCTCAGTGCTCTGAGTCTAGAGATTTAAAGAGAATGTTGTGAAAGATGAAAACGAAAGAGTGCAAACCCTGTTCTACCCCAGTGTCTGACCTTCATAGCTGGTGTGAGGGTACTGAGCCCATTCACCCTCTAGTCCTTTCCTGACCTACCCTGCCCATCTCTCTGGTCTGGGCGCACTGGATGCCTGAAGGTCCCCATGGTACTGGCTCTGGCCGGGTTCAGCCATTGGGTGACACTAGCAGGAAATGGGAGAAGTCTGAGTATTTCTCTCTGCTTCTGCAACACCTCTGGCAGGAGCTGCCTTATTCCACTGTGGAGCCAAGTTCCTACAGCGACCATCACCTCTCTTTGTCCCTTTAGTCTTGCTGATGTTGCTCATCTCTGGGTGACCTCATCATCTAGCCTTGGCTTCTCATTTACTCCAATTCCTGCGAACCCAATTACCTAAGTCAATTGATTTTCTACTGTAAGATCTTAAAAGGGTTTCTGTTTTCCTGTTTAGAACCTGACTGCACACCTGGCTTTCGAGACTCTTGCTTCTGAAATGGACTTCAAGATTGAACAATGACTTTGCATTCCAAAAAAAAAAAAATCTTAATCCTTCTCAAGGAAATGAAGACTAAATTAGAGGGAAAGCCATAGGCAAAGAAGTACAGAAATAAATAACACATTAATATATTTCAAAATATCTCACCACCAAAGCATCCACAGTTATTAAATTCATTGTATTATTACTTGAATAGACATTTTTTTGCTGCCCTTATGTAATTTTGGGGCAAAGTTCTCAGGTGTTTCATTAATGATGTGATCTTTCTGGATCCTACACATTGTCTCTTACCTCTTTCTTAAAGATTGTATTCCATTCAATATCAAGTCACACAACCTACTCAGCTTAATGAAGTGAGGGCAAATATGCTCAGTTGTAATAAAATCAATTTTATACACTGGCCAAAGTATGGATGCAGGAAAGAGTTTGAGCATATCAGTGTATAATGACTGGTAATGACAGGTCCAACAAAAATACTAAAGTGTGCAGATCCAAATGGGCAGACCTAGAGATCACACAGATCAAGTATCTATGGGGTCAGACCAGTAACATAAATGGGGAAGGAGATCCTGTGTATTACAGAAGGGAGGAGGGTGCCTGGAAACTAGAAAAGAATATGTTACTGAGTGGAGAGGTGGTTTCTGCCCAGCTCCAGTGACTGCCGTGTGAGAATGAGGACTCCTTACTGTGAAATGTTACAATATTTGAAGAGAAGCTAGGAATCAAGATTGTATGTGAAAACCTCATGATTTGTAAAATAATATCAACTAACTAAAAAAAATTAACTGTTGTGCAAATTTAACAAAACATATCTTGGGTTAGACAGAACTCCAATTCACCAGTTTGCAATCTCTGTCCTAGGTGGATATTATACTTTGGAGCAGTACTTACTATGTTTTCAAATAATCTCCCTCAACTCAATAACATTTGTGGATATTTTAGTTACCTCTTAAAGTGATCTATTCTTTTGAGTATTTTCATCACATGAAATATATATCCTTTGAAAAGTGAAAGTGTCGGTTGCTCAGTCAGGCTCTTTGCAACCCCATGGACTGTAGCCTGCCAGGCTCCTCTGACATGGAATTCTCCAGGCAAGAATACTGGAGTGGGTAGCCATTCCCTTCTCCAGGGGAGCTTCCTGACCCAGGAACCCAGTCTGGGTCTCCTGCATTGCAGGCAGATACTTTACTGTCTGAGCCATGAGGGGATACATTCTTTAGTGGAAAGCCAAATTTAAAAAAAAAAAAAAAAAAAGCCAAAATAATAATAACATGAATAACTTTAATAAACAGAGAAAAAATAGGAAAAATGAATTTGGGTTTATTTTTTTCTCCCTCACTTTCACTACCACCAAACACATTTGTTGGATGGATGTTCTAGTAGGTAGGAGGTCTGTAGGTGTGGGGAAAGGGAGTCCTGACTCCACCCAAAGGAAGGAATGTGGAAGAGTAGAGCTTGGTTTATTGATTCAGGCGTCAAAGAACCTTGCTGCTGTTTAGCTGCTCAGTCGTGTCTGACTCTCAGCGACCCCGTGGACTGTAGCCTTCCAGACTCTCTGTTCATGGGACTTTCCAGACAAGAATACTGGGGAGTGTTGCCATTTCTTTCTCCAGGGGATCTTCTCAACACAGGGATCAAACCCAAGTTTCCTGCATTGCAGGTGGATTCTTCATCATCTGAGCCACTGGAGAGAACCTGGGGGCATCTCTAACACTGGTTGAATTAACTGTAATCTCTTCAACTCTGCATTTAAAGCAATAAAACGTCCAGGCTTCCCTTTACCCTCAGATGGTAAAGAATCTTCCTGCTGATGCAGGAGGCCCAGGTTCTATCCCTAGGGATGATCCCCTGGATAAAGGCATGGCAACCCACTCCAGTATTCTTAACTGCAGAATTCCTTGGACAGAGAGGAGCCTGGTGGACCGCAGTCACAAAGAGTCAGACACGACTGAGCACACGCTTCAAGCCCTACACTACCTCTCAGGTCTTATCTCTTGGTGTTCCAAGAACACATTATCATGCTTTTCCACCTCTGTATTTGTAGATCCAGCATTCTCCACCTCAGTTAGTAGAAAGGCTACTTGAACTTTAAAATTCAAATGCCACCTCACCCAAAAGTCTTCTGCTTATATGTTTTTACTTTCTTTTGACTTTACATAGAACTTCTCATTTGTGTGTTGACATTTATATTCTTCTTTGAAATACAGACTCGAGTTCTTGTCTTACCCCTGTCAGACTATTAGGACGTTTAGAACATCAACTATATCTTACTTTTGATCATCTGGAGGGCCTAACATCAAGCTTTGCACAGGTTAGGCACTGGAGAGGGCTCTCCTGTGTTGTTAAGACAAGTTCTCCATCTAGTGGTAGAACTAAAAAGCTGCATGCAACTTTTACCTTTAAATTATTTTACCAAAAAAAAGACTGATTCATCCATACTACAGCTTGCTTCAACTTTATTCTCTGTTCAGGAATGCACGGTATTACTTCTTAGGGAGACATGGAGCTCTCTTATAGCACTTTTTGATCAGAACCCTTTGCCCAAGAAACTCCTCTGGATGATGAAAGATGCTACAAACATATCAGTTCAGTTCAGTTGCTCAGCTGTATCCAACACTTTGTGACACCATGAACCGCAGCACGCCAGGCCTCCCTGTCCATCACCAACTCCTGGAGTTCACTCAGACTCACGTTCATCGAGTCGGTGATGCCATCCAGCCATCTCATCCTCTGTCGTCCCCTTCTCCTCCTGCCCCTAATCCTGCCTAGCACCAGGGTCTTTTCCAATGAGTCAACTCTTCACATGAGGTGGCCAAAGTAGTGGAGTTTCAGTCTCAGCATCAGTCCTTCCAATGAACACCCAGGACTGATCTCCTTTAGGATGGACTGGTTGGATCTCCTTGCAGTCCAAGGGACTCTCAAGTCTTCTCCAACACCATAGTTCAAAATCATCAATTCTTCGGTGCTCAGCTTTCTTCATAGTCCAACTCTCACATCCATACATACCCACTGGAAAAACTGTAGCCTTGACTAGATGGATCTTTGTTGGCAAAGTAATATCTCTGCTTTTTAATATACTATCTAGGTTGGTCATAACTTTCCTTCCAAGGAGTAAGCATCTTTTAATTTCATAGCTGCAATCACCATCTGCAGTGACTTTGGAGCCCCCAAAAATAAAGTCTGACACTGTTTCCCCATCTATTTCCCATGAAGTAATGGGACCGGATACCATGATCTTCGTTTTCTGAATGTTGAGTTTAAGCCAACTTTTTCACCCTCCTCTTTCACTTTCATCAAGAGGCTTTTTAGTTCCTCTTCACATTCTGCCATAAGGGTGGTGTCATCTGCATATCTGAGGTTATTGATATTTCTCCTGGCAATCTTGATTCCAACTTGTGCTTCTTCCAGTTCAGCGTTTCTCATGATGTACTCTGCATATATGTTAAATAAGCAGGGTGACAATATACAGCCTTGACGTACTCCTTTTCCTATCTGGAACCAGTCTGTTGTTCCATGTCCAGTTGCTTCCAGACCTGCATCCAGGTTTCCTATAAATAGGTAAGTTTCCTTTATCGGCTTAGATAAGTGTCGCGATTGCTTGCTCACCCATGACACAAATATCTTAGAATAAAAGCAGATGTTCTCGGATTCTTCTAGTTTAGCAAACCCATATTTGTGGAATTTGTGAACTAAAGGATTCTTTACAAGAGTTGCCTCTCACTATTAATACTCATGGGCAAGTCCAGAAAAGCTAAGCTTAACACTGAAATGTAGGTTTTTAACAGAAGTTCTTAGAGTAGGATTTCTGGTAGATTGGGACCTACCCAATGCTCTAGAGATCTTATCTGACAGAATTTTGAACTGATGGCTGTTTTCACATTCCACTTTCTTCTTACTCTTTCCCCCCGGGCTTGAAAGGATTTCAAAGGGAGAACAGCCCTCATCAGTGATGGGATCCCTGCAGGATGATCCCAAGACAATCTGAGGAAATGTTTGGTAACTCATAGAATAGTTTGGAGACCCTATTTTAGTATTGGGTATCTTTTTTTTTTTTTTAATTGGCTTTCTAAAAATAAAGAAAAAAAGAACGTTAATATGGTTTTGACATGAGGGCTAAAGTAAAATATAATGATAATGCTTTCATAAGATTAGTTTTTAAATGTCATCTATGTTATTTTGTGTAAGTCATTCTAGTTCTGTTCCTAAGTACAAGTAGCCAGCATTTGACTAAAATCTTTATGATATGATGACAGACTGAAAAACTTGGCCACAATACTTTGCAGCTCTTCACATAAGTAAGGTGAGAAAAGAAAGTGCTCAGTTCTCTCCCATCTCTTAAATCTGAGTTGATTGTTGGACTTGCTTTGACCAATAGAATGTGGTAGAAGTGACACTCTGCAAGTCCTTAGAGACTCACCTTCAGGGAGCCTTGCAGCTCCTGGCTGTTCCTTCTGGGAACATTGCCCTAAGACCACCATGTAAGGAAACTGAGCTAGCCTATTGAAGAAGAGAGAACGAAGGGAGGAGAACCAACAGCCAGTCCTGTTAGTGAGGCCATCTCGGACCTTCCAGCCCAGCTGACCTTCCTGCTGAACGCAGTCCTGTGAGTTAGCCCAGGCGAAACCTCCAGCTTTTGAGGGAGGAGCCCTCAAGAATCCAAGCTATCTTCAGTCCATCACTATATTTCGTTTTTTAAAAAATATTTATTGGAGAATGGTTGCTTTACAATGTTGTGCTAGTTTCTTCTGTACAGTAAAGTGAATTAACTATACTTAACAGCTACAACTTAAAAAAATTTTTTTCTTCCCATTTAACTCACCACAGAGCATTGAGTTCCCTGTGCTATATAGTAGATTCTCATTACCTATTTTATACCTATTTATTACCTATTTTATAGTATTGTAGATATGTTAATCCCCATCTCCCAATTTATTTCATTCCCATTGCCCTCCTTGATAGCCTTACATTTGTTCACTAGGTCTATCTTTATTTCTGCTTTGCAAATAGGTTCATCTGTACAAGGAGTTATCCCACGTTGAAGGTCAGGAGCGGTGGCAGTAAGGAGATACCACTCATCCAAGGTAAAAAGCAGCCGCTGTGCTCTGCTGGAGCAGCCATGAAGAGATACCTCACGTCCAAGGTAAGAGAAACCCAAGTAAGATGGTAGGTGTTGCAAGAGGGCATCAGAGGGCAGACACACTGAAACCATACTCACAGAAAACTAGTCAATCTAATCACACTAGGACAAGAGCCTTGTCTAACTCAATGAAACCAAGCCATGCCTGCCGGGCAACCCAAGACGGGCGGGTCATGGTGGAGAACTTGGTCCACTGGAGAAGGGAATGGCAAGCCACTTCAGTATTCTTGCCTTGAGAACTCCATGAACACTATGAAAAGGCAAAATGATAGGATACCAAAAGAGGAACTCCCCAGGTCATTAGGTGCCCAATATGCTACTGGAGATCAGTGGAGAAATAACTACAGAAAGAATGAAGGGATGGAGCCAAAGCAAAAACAATATCCATTTGTGGATGTGACTGATGATACAAGCAGGGTCTGATGCTGTAAAGAGCAACATTGCATAGAAACCTGGAATGTCAGGTCCATGAACCAAGGCAAATTGGAAGTGGTCAAACAGGTGATGGCAAGAGTGAACGTCGTCATTCTAGGAATCAGTGAACTAAAATGGACTGGAATGGGTGAATTTAACTCAGATGACCATTATATTTACTACTTTGGGGAGGAATCCCTCAGAAGAAATGGAGTAGCCATCATGGTCAACAAAAGAGTCCGAAATGCAGTACTTGGATGCAATCTCAAAAATGACAGAATGATCTCTGTTTGTCTCCAAGGCAAACCATTCAGTATCACAGTTATCCAAGTCTATGCCCCAACCAGTAATGCTGAAGAAGCTGAAGTTGAACGGTTTTATGAAGACTTACAAGACCTTTTAGAACTAACACCCAAAAAAGATGTCCTTTTCATTATAGGGGACTGGAATGCAAAAGTAGGAAGTCAAGAAACACCTGGAATAACAGGCAAATTTGGCTTTGGAATGCAGAATGAAGCAGGGCAAAGACTAATAGAGTTTTGCCAAGAAAATGCACTGGTCATAGCAAACACCCTCTTCCAACAACACAGGAGAAGACTCTACACATGGACATCACCAGATGGTCAACACCAAAATCAGATTGATTATATTCTCTGCAGCCAAAGATAGAGAAGCTCTATACAGTCAACAAAAACAAGACTGGGAGCTGACTGTGGCTCAGGTCATGAACTCCTTATTACCAAATTCAGACTTAAATTGAAGAAAGTAGGGAAAACCACTAGACCATTCAAGTATGACCTAAATCAAATCCCTTATGATTATACAGTGGAAGTGAGAAATAGCTTTAAGGGCCTAGATCTGATAGATAGAGTGCCTGATGAACTATGGAATGAGGTTCGTGACATTGTGCAGGAGACAGGGATCAAGACCATCCCCATGGAAAAGAAATGCAAAAAAGCAAAATGGCTGTCTGGGGAGGCCTTACAAATAGCTGTGAAGAGAAGAGAGGTGAAAAGCAAAGGAGAAAATGAAATATATAAGCATCTGAATGCAGGGTTCCAAAGAATAGCAAGAAGAGATAAGAAAGCATTCTTCAGTGATCAATGCAAAGAAATAGAGGAAAACAACAGATTCGGAAAGACTAGAGATCTCTTCAAGAAAATTAGAGATACCAAGGGAACATTTCATGCAAAGATGGGCTCGATAAAGAACAGAAATAGTATGGACCTAACAGAAGCAGAAGATATTAAGAGGTGGCAAGAATACACAGAAGAACTGTACAAAAAAGATCTTCACGACCCAGATAGTCATGATGATGTGATCACTAATCTAGAACCAGACATCTTGGAATGTGAAGTCAAGTGGGCCTTAGAAAGCATCACTATGAACAAAGCTAGTGGAGGTGATGGAATTCCAATTGAGCTGTCTCAAATCCTGAAAGATGATGCTGTGAAAGTGCAGCACTCAATATGCCAGCAAATCTGGAAAACTCAGCAGTGGCCAGAGGACTGGAAAAGGTCAGTTTTCATTCCAATCCCAAAGAAAGGCAATGCAAAAGAATGCTCAAACTACCACACAGTTGCACTCATCTCACATGCTAGTAAAGTAATGCTCAAAATTCTCCAAGCAAGGCTTCAGCAATATGTGAACCATGAACTCCCTGACGTTCAAGCTGGTTTTAGAAAAGGCGGAGGAACCAGAGATCAAATTGCCAACATCCGGTGGATCATGGAAAAAGCAAGAGAGTTCCAGAAAAACATGTATTTCTGCTTTATTGACTATGCCAAAGCCTTTGACTGTGTGGGTCACAATCAACTGTGGAAAATTCTGAAAGAGATGGGAATACCAGACCACCTCACCTGCCTCTTGAGAAATCTGTATGCAGGTCAGGAAGCAACAGTTAGAACTGGACATGGAACAACAGACTGGTTTCAAATAGGGAAAGGAGTACGTCAAGGCTGTATATTGTCACCCTGCTTATTTAAATTCTATGCAGAGTACATCATGAGAAACGCTGGACTGGAAGAAACACAAGCTGGAATCAAGATTGCCTGGAGAAATATCAATAACCTCAGATATGCAGATGACACCAGCCTTATGGCAGAAAGTGAAGAGGAGCTAAAAAGCCTCTTGATGAAAGTGAAAGAAGAGAGTGAAGAAGTTGGCTGAAAGCTCAACATTCAGAAAACGAAGATCATGGCATCCGGTCCCATCACTTCATGGGAAATAGATGGGGAAACAGAGGAAACAGTGGCTGACTTTATTTTTTGTGGCTCCAGAATCACTGCAGATGGTGACTGCAGCCATGAAATTAAAAGACGCTTACTCCTTGGAATAAAAGTTATGACCAAGCTAGATAGTATATTCAAAAGCAGAGACATTACTTTGCCAACTAAGGTCCGTCTAGTCAAGGCTATGGTTTTTCCTGTGGTCATGTATGGATGTGAGAGTTGGACTGTGAAGAAGGCTGAGCGCTGAAGAATTGCTGCTTTTGAACTGTGGTGTTGGAGAAGACTCTTGAGAGTCCCTTGGACTGCAAGGAGCTCCAACCAGTCCATTCTGAAGGAGGTCAACCCTGGGATTTCTTTGGAAGGAATGATGCTGAAGCTGAGGCTCCAGTACTTTGGCCACCTCATGCGAAGAGTTGACTCATTGGAAAAGACTCTGATGCTGGGAGGGATTGGGGGCAGGAGGAGAAGGGGACGACAGAGGATGAGATGGCTTGATGGCATCACTGACTCGATGGACGTGAGTGTGAGTGAACTCCGGGAGATGGTGATGAACAGGGAGGCCTGGTGTACTGTGATTCACGGGGTCGCAAAGAGTCGGACACGACTGAGCGACTGCACTGAACTGAACTGTACCATTTTTCTAGATTTCACATACATGCATTAATACATAGTATTTGGTTTTCTCTTTCTGACTTACTTCACTCTGTATGACCATCTCTAGGTCCATCCACGTCTCTGCAAAGGGTGTAATTTCATTCCTTTTTATGGCTGAGTAATATCCTATTGTATACATGTACCACACCTTCTTTATTCATTCCTCTGTTGATGGACATTTGGGTTGCTTCCATGTCCTGGCTATTGTAAATAGTGTGGCAATGAACATCAGGGTACATATATCTTTTTGAGTTATGGTTTGTTATGTGCCCAGGAGTGGGATTGCTGGGTCATATGGTAATTCTATTTTTATTATCACTCTATTTCTGTTGCATTCATCTATTGCTTTGTGACTAGCTATCCTAAGACTCAGTGGTTTAAAAGAGCCTCTGTGCATTGACTCAAAGTTGAACAATTTGGGTTCACTGGACTTAGTAGGACAGTTTCTTGCCTATGGCCCAAAATTTTTGCCAAAAATTTCAAGACGAGTTTTCCCACAAGTCTGGTATCTTACTGTGACAACTGGAGCATCAAAGACTTGCCACTGTGACGCTGTGATAAAATAATTCTCTTATATTTGGTCTCTGTCCCAGTTTCGGTCATAGAGCTCCTAAAAGTTTTGTGATTTCCTGAGTGATGTGGTGAGAGAAGGGTCTTTTGTTAATCATAAGAAGCCCCTTGCAACCACGCTTGGGTTGATGTTAATGAGATGACTGGTGGCCAAAAGTCCCAGGATAGAAGTTGGTCACCAGAGGAACCATGTGACTAGAGGACTGGAGCTTTCAGTCTCATCCTCCAGCCTCCATGGAGAGGAGAGAAGCTGGAGACTGAGTCAGTCACCAGTGACCAGTGGTTTAATCAATTATACCTATAAAATGGAACCTTCATAAAATGACTATAGAGTGTTGAGATAACCTCCAGGCAAGTGAATACCCCATGCACCATGTATCGGCAGGGTGCACACCCCAAACTCGTAGGATAGAAGCTCCTGTGTCCAAGACCTTCCAGACCCCACCCCATGTCCCTCTTCCTTTGGCTGTTCATCTGTATCCTTTACAATATCCTTGATAATCAGTCAATAATCATAAGCAGAGTGTTTCCCTGAGTTCTGAGCCATCACAGCAATTTATCAAACCCAAGGAGAATGTTGTGGGAACTCCTGATTCATATCCAAGTTGGACAGAAGTGTGGGTAACCCAAGGACCCACTATCTGCATCTGATGGTAGGGGGAGCCTCATGGGACTGATCCTTTAACCTGTAAGCTAACTCTGTATTACTAGTGTCAGAATTGAATTAAACTGTGGGACACCAATTGGTGTCCACAGAGAGCTGGAGAACTGCTTGGTTTGGAAAATCTACACACTTTGTATCATAAGTGCTGTGAGTAGAGTAACAGTTTTCTTTTAGCCAGGACCCTTTCAATATCTCCATCTGGGAGGCTGAACCTCTTTCCATGTAATTTGGGGCTCTAAGAGGGCAAAAGTAGAAGCTGCACAGACTTGTAGGACCTGGCCCAGTATCCCTTCTGCTGCATTCTAGTTGTCACAACCGGTCACAAAACCAGCCCAGACTCAATTGGAGTAGAAACAGATGCCCGGTCTCCATGCAAGGACAGTAAAGATTTTGTGGCCATCTTTAATCTATTGCATAGATTAAATCTGGCCATAAATCATTTGCATTTCTCCCTTATGCAAAACACGTTTATCTTTTCCAGTACCTCCTGGAGTCTCACCCAGGACGGCAGATGCTCAATGTTCAGAATGTCATCACGTGGGTCAGGTCTGGATTTGATAAGGTTGTTTGGGTGTGGCTTTCCTCAATCTGGAGACCTGTGAGCTAAAAATTCAAGTTATCTGCCTCCATCACCAACCCCTCCCCACCAACCCTGAATGCTGTGGTGACAGAGGGATAAGATAACAACAGTAGACGCTCTCATTCTCAGCGGGAGGGGACTGAAGGCACGTAGCTGGCTCAGGTCTTTACCAATTTTAAGCTGACTGTACATATGTTACCAGTTTCCTTGGCTCCAGAAGAAGGGACTTGACTGGGGCCTGTTTCTGCTCCCTCTTCTATCACACCCTATCAAATTATCATCACATTACCTTTTTCTCTTTTTTCCCTTACCATTTGAATTGATCCTGTTTGTGAATTTTCTAATGGGTTCACCTTTTCCCTAATCCATTGTTCTTGGCTGTTGGCTCTGCTCTCTGATAACTTTTTTGTCCTTTTCCATGAGAAATGGTTCATCTTTGATGCTGGTTTTTCAGTCTGCTTCTTGCTCATGGAAAGGTGGGTGCCCAGAGGTCTCTTTCTTTAAAAAAAAAAAAAAAAAATAATATATATATATATATATATATATATATATATATATATATATATATTCCTTTATCTTTGGCTGCATCTGGTCTTAGTTGTGGCACACAGGCTTCTCTCCAGTTATGGTGTGAGGACTCCAGAGAGCATGGGGTCTGTAGCTGAGGTGAACAGGTTTAGTCACCTTGTGGCAGCTGGGATCTTAGTTCCCTGACCAGAAACTGAACCCATGTCCCCTGCACTGGAAGGTGAATTCTTAACTACTGGACCACCAGAGGTCTCACCAAGTCCCAGAGATCTCTCTCTCTCTTCATTTTGAATTTTGTTTTTCCTTTAGCTCAAGTGTGTACAATTCCTTTAAAACTCTTGTGGATGTTCTGTATATTAAATTATAATCTACTCCATTAGATCAGAGTCACACTCTTGTCCACACCACACCTCTCTTGGGAATGGGTTTTCTCCACTTTGGGCTCTGATGTCTCAAAATAGGTCTTACAGCCACACCCTCAACTTGATCTTGACTAAGATCACATTTTGCTGGCAGTATCCAAAGGCCATTTATTACTTTGAGAATGCTCGGGGTCAGGAGAGTCTGGAAGAGAGAAAGAATTTATTTTCCAAACCAGCAAGCCTGAGGTCATATTTTCTCTAAATTCTGCTTGAAAACTGAACTGCTCATTCATTCCTCCTTCCCACATTTTATGACAAGCAGCTAGCTAGAAGCAAGCTAGCCCCTTGGGCATTCTACTTGGAAGCTTCCTTTGTCCACACCCATCAGCTCATTAAGAACATTTTCTCTCTTAAATGTTAGTAGAGTCATCAGTTTTGCCAACTGTTCCTCTTCTTGACAACACAGATGACCATCTTTCCAGCCTTCAGTTTCTCACTGCCTCCGCCACCCTTCCAGCCTTCCTCCACAGCTCACTCTCAAAACCACCTGTTATATAGGTTTCTGTTACCACAGCACCCCACTTCCAGGTATTACTTTCCATTTCAGCTTTCTATTGCCATGTAAATCACCATTCTCAAACATAAGAACTAAATACAATGATTTTTTTCTCTTGACTTTGTGGGTTGCCTGCAGGAATGTGATCACAATCCTTTAGGAGCTCACTGGGACTGCACTGTCCAAGGAGAATGCAAATCCTTCAGAGTGTGTCTCCATGTGGCTTCTCATCACTTTTTTGTCTAGTTCAAGTCACTTTTCAGCAATGGTGGCTAGCTTCCAGAGGGTTCCCAGGGGTCAAGCCCCAATGGGCAAGTGCTTACCCAGTGTCCTTCTATCATGCTTGCTAATGTCCCATTGGCTACAGCAAAGCACAGGATCAAGTCTGGAGTCTACGTGGGAGTGGACTCCAAGGCCATTAACAATGGAAGAGGTGACTGGTTGGGGGTCACTGCCTACCACAGTCTTTATGTCTGACCAATTTCTCCCTTGCTTACTATGCTGAATTTACACTGTGTTCCTTGCTGTTCCCTGACACAGACATCTCTTCCTTGCCTTTTTTTTTTTTTTTTAAGATCTGTCTGGATCATTCTATATCCAGTCTTTAAACCATTGTTCTTTTATATTCTTCAAGTATCAGCCGAAATGTCACACCTCCCCTCACCCCCCACCCAACCATATTACTATCACATTACCTTGTTCCTTTCTTTCTTGACATTTGAAATAATCTTGTTTACAAATTTTCTAATTCTGGTCTGCTTTGTTCATAGCTGTATTCAAAGAATTCCAAACAGGTCCAATACATACTAAATACTTAATAAACACGTCCCCCCCGCTTCTGGCAGCACCATGTGACATGCGAGATATTAGTTTCCTGACCAGGGATCAAACCTGTGGCCCCAGCAGTGGAAGCACAGGGTCCTAGCCACGGGAATGTCAGGGAATTCCAGCAACGTTTCTGAATGTATGATGAATGAACAAATGTATGGACAAATGGAAGCACTAACTAAATCAAGTGTAAAAAAATTTATAACTAAATGTTTATTTTTATAGAAACTGTGTCAAGGTTTTGAACAACTATTGACTACTAAAATTAATGAGTGATCCAGAAGTTTTTTGGGAACTGTACTTAACAATGGTTATAGAATGCTGAAATATTTAAAAGAAATGATATACTTGAGATTTGCTTCAAGATAATCTGGAAATATGGGGGAATGGGCCAGAGGACAAATAAAATGAAACAGACTATGAATTGATACTTAATTAAGAGTCAGACACGACTGAAATGACTTAGCAGCGGCAGCAGCAAGGGTATGTGAAGGTTCATTTACTGTTCTCTTTACTTACTTTGAAATTTCCATAATTAAAAAGTTCAAAATTACATGTAGATTATTGAGGGACTGAAGAGCATTGGAAAGACTAAGAAATATTCACAACTATGAACTAATCTACTACTATTGTTACTTTTCCTACATCTTTTAGAAAGAGATACGATGGGTGGCATTTTAAAGATCATCTAGAAATGTCATTGGCTAGATAATCTGGAGGTTATTTAGATGCTGCATTTAACCTGCAGTAGACCTTACTTTAAGATATTCCTGGAACTTTGTATGCAGAACAGATTTCTGTAAAGCCAGTCATTTCCCCATTGACTTCCATTCAGCTTTGAAGACATGCTCTCATACCTCCTGTTGATTTCCCTGCTAATTATAGCTCAAGGCAGGAGTTGGGAACTGCTGACAGCACTTTGCCTGGCTTTGTTATCAGTCTGGGGAGCTGCTCATCTGTTGGCAGAATTCAATTAAAGAGACTTTTTGTTATTATATATCTTCCGTGTGAGAAATACTTTGGGGAAATATAGAAGAAATACAGTTTTGTTCCTGGTATCAAGGAGCCTGAAGATTTAGAAGATTTAGGAACAAGTCCAAACTTAAAGCAATGTATGATATTTTCCATCCAGAACTCGAAGAAGACTATTATGTGTTTGGGGGCTGTCATATCCAGGGTGTTCATTTATGGAATCAGGGCCAGGAGGCTAAAATCATCCAGCACAAAGCCTACTCATCCGTGAGCAATGGAATCAATGATGTGGTTGTTGGGGCAGGCAACCAGGAGGCTTCTGCCAAGGCAGAGTTATAGGGTCTCTCAGTCCTAGAGATCCCCAGATTTATTACAACCAGGCAAATCCGTTCAGGAAGACCATTCTGCTGGGTATCTCTGTCTCTGGAACAGAGATAAGGAAACAAGTGTGAATTTGTTTTAATGGAAGTCATTTTGCTGGAGGATTTGTCCACAGTTTACACACTCTCTACATTTAATACTGTCTAAAGGAAATGGCAACCCACTCCAGTGTTCTTGCCTGGAGAATCCCAGGGACGGGGGAGCCTGGTGAGCTGCCGTCTGTGGGGTCGCACAGAGTCGGACACGACTGAAGCGACTTAGCAGCAGCAGCAGCAGTTACAAAGATGGTTGGAGAAAGGTCAAAACATAGAAATAGAATTGTGTGGAGGAAAGAGACCTGGGGTAAGAGAAGCATGTCAGTTTAGGGTGCTTTTAGCTGCAAGTAACAGTGAACTGTAAGTGTGGGTTAACTCAACCAGTCTCACCTCCCTAGGCAGCTTCATATTCTCAAAGGGACCCTGTAGAAAAAGCACTGGGTCAAGGGCCAGGTAGCCTGAGTTCTACTCTTGACTCGTCACTTTTCTCCCACCTTTCCAAACCCTGTTTTCCCATCTGAACAAGGAGGGAATGGTCTAACCTCTCTGAGATATCAGGATCTGAAGATCAGGAATATTGGGTATGCAGTTCCTGTGGGTAGATAGTAGGTTATGGACAAGTGGGAAGAACTAGTTTCTCACTTTGCAGTTATATTCAAAGCCCCAAACTGATATTGTCTTTCTTGGAATAAATTAAATGAAGGTACCTCACACAGTACTCAGTGAATGTGCTGCTTGCTTCTTTCCCATAGGTGAAGCTCACCTTCCATATATAGGACCACCTCACCTGGACAAGAGAGAAGCAACTCTGATTTGTAAATGCAGACACAAGCCTATGTCAAGACTTCCATTTAAAAAGGTCTTATTAAATTTAAAAAATTTTATATTTGCATAGCATAATTTCACAAAGACTATAGTAGACTCCAATCATAAAAATAGAAATAAAATTATTAAAACGTTATATTCTTATTTAAATTCAGTAGATTTGAGGATGTTACCAATTACAGATTCACATGATAAAACAGCTTAACCAAAGATTCGTTTAACACAAATATTTGGAGTCCTACCAGAAAGACCATAAGGCTATTGTCAAATCAGTTTAATTTCTGTTATAAGCAGTAAGAGTGACTATTTGCTGTGGTTGGCAAAGAAATTAATATATTTCAAAAGCAAATACATCTCAGTCTACCCCTAAAGACCTCAAAGCAGGCATCTTGGCTATAGACACTTTGGATCTACTATCTGGTACTTCAACTAAAACAATATCCAATGTCTTTAAATCAGCAAGAAATATTAGATAATAAAATGTCCATTTATTTTCTATTATAAAGGATGATGTTTTCTTTGTTGTTGTTCTTGTTGTTCAGTTGCTCAGTCATGTCTGACTCTTGGTGACCCCATAGACTGCAGCACACCAGGCTTCCCTGTCCTTCACCATCTCCCAGAGCTTGCTCAAACTCGTATTCATTGAGTCGGTGATGCCATTCAACCATATCATCCTCTGTTGTCCCCTTCTCCTCCTCCCTTCAATGTTTCTGAGCATCAGGGTCTTTTCTAATCAGTCAGCTCTTCACATCAGGGGGCCAAAGTATTGCAGCCTCAACTTCAGTCCTTCCAATGAGTATTCAGGGTTGATTTCCTTTAGGATTGACTGGTTTGATCTCCTTGTTGTCTAAGGAACTCTCAAGAGTCTTCTCCAATGCCACAGTTCAAAACCATCAATTCTTCAGTGCTCAGCTTTCTTTACAGTCCAACTCTCACATCCATACATGACTACTGGAAAAACATAACTTTCACTAGACGGATGGTTTCTTAGCTTACTAATACTTTGTGCCTTGTTGAGAAACTCAATCTGAAAATCACTAGTGTCCATTCAGTTAGGCAACAAGATTTAATCCCTTGGTATAGACAGGTCACTGGGCTCCATGCTTTGAGACATACAGTGAAAGGGTCATTCAGGGAGCTTCCAATTTAGTGGGGGCTAGAAGGAAATGGCAACCCACTCCAGTGTTCTTGCCTGGAGAATCCCAGGGACAGGGGAGCTTGGTGGGCTGCCGTCTATGGGGTCACACAGAGTTGGACACGACTGAAGCGACTTAGCAGCAGCAACATGGATATACATGGACTGCTCAGGTGGCTCAGTGGTAGAGAATCTGCCTGCCCATGCAAGAGATGCAGATATGGGTTTGATCCCTGGGTCAGGAAGATCTTCTAGGGGAGGAAATGACAACCCACTTCAGTATTCTTGCTGGAAAATTCTATGGACAGAGGAGCCTGGTGGGCTACGTCTGTGGGGTTGCAAAGAGTCGGACATGAATGAGCACGCATACACACATGGATACACACACATTTGCCCCCACAAAGGTAGAATACTGTCACAGAGGATGAATCCAGAGCCAGAGTCTTCTTATTTTAAAGGCATGTGTGTAAAGGCTTCCCCTATGATGGCAGTTGTGAAGGATTTTGAAGGAAAGTATGACTCAGTTAAAAAAAATACAGACATCAGCCTGAGCAAGACTAAGGGGTATAGGAGTGTGCTCAACTCAGGAAACAGCACATGTTTCTGTTTGGCTACATGCATTTTGGAAGATGAAGCTCAAAAAGTTGTGGGCACAGCGGTGGGCATGTGACTGTGTTTTGCCTGCTTTGATTCTCCTTCTTCTGGAAACAGCACCCTAATTTTCCCTTGGGAATCTATGTCAGACCTCTTTTAAGCTCATGAGATTTGAAGGAGCTGATTGTGCAATGCCATGAATGCCATCCAAAAGAGCCTGGGCTTTGAGTTCTATATTTTAAAGTTCCTATTTAATACAAGAGAATCATGAAAAAAAATTTAAATGGAAAAATGTTCAAACATATACAAAAGTCAAAAAAACCAAACAAAACGATGAATCTCTATAAACTTCATACCCAGACTGAGCAATTATAGGCAAACCTGTTTTATTGTACTTTGTTTTATAGTACTTTGAAGATAATGCGTGTATTTTTTCACCAATTGTAGGTTTGTGGCAAGCCTGAGTTAAGCAAGCCTATCAGTGCCATTTTCCCAAAAATATTATTTCTAAATTAAGGTAGGTATAATTTTTTTTTGCACACTTAATAGACTACAAGTCTATTTTTTTGGATACTTAATAGACTACAAGTATAGTGTAAACATAACTTTTATATGTACTGGAAAACCAAAAAATTCACAATATTCTCTTTATTGCAATATTCACTTGATTGTGGTGGTCTGAAACCAAACCTTCAATATTTCAAAGGTGTGCCTGTGTTAAGATTTTATTCTTCCTTTATCTTCCTCTCTGTCTTTTGCGAAAGTATTTCAAAGTAAATCCTGGATATCCTGTGTTTTTACTTCTATGTATTTTAGCATGCATTTCTAAAAAGTATAAGGATATTCTTACAAACAAAATGCTATTATCACACCTAATGATTTCTTGGGATTGATTAATCCCCAATCCTTATTAAAATCTCCACTGCTATATTTAAAATAGATAACCAACAAAGACCGACTGTACAGTACAGGGAACTCTGCTCCATATTCTGAATAATCTAAAATGGGAAAAGAATTTGAAAAAGAATAGATACATGTATAATTGAATCACTTTGCTGTGTACCTGATACTAACATTGTTAATCAATGTACTCCAATATAAAAAAGTTAAAAATAAAATAAAATCTCCCTGATTATCTAAAATATTTCTTTGTAAGCTGACTTGTTTAAATCATGTTCTAAACAAGATCCACAGATGGAATGTGGTTTTAATAGCTTTTATTTAATCTACAGTAGCCCTCTTCACGCCACCTTTCTTCTTTATGCTGTTGTCTTATTGAGGAAACCATGCAAGTCATTGCTTAGAATCCTCCTGATTCTGGATTGGTCCGGTTGCTTTCCTGGGATGACCTTTATCTGCTGTATTTATGAACAGAAATACTCCAATGTCTTGCTTGCCCACACTTATTAATAGCAATGCAAAGACTGATCGGTGGGTTCAAATGGTTACAGTCTGATTCTTCCACTATAAAATTTCCTCTTCATCTACTACATACTGGTTTCATCCACTGATGATCTATGCCTGACTCTATTTCATTCAGTTCAGTTCAGTTCAGTCGCTCAGGCGTGTCCAACTCTTTGCAACCCATCAATCACAGCAGGCCAGGCCTCCCTGTCCATCACCATCTCCCGGAGTTCACTCACACTCACGTCCATCGAGTCCGTGATGCCATCCAGCCATCTCATCCTCGGTCATCCCCTTATCCTCCTGCCCCCAATCCCTCCCAGCATCAGAGTCTTTTCCAATGAGTCAACTCTTCACATGAGGTGGCCAAAGTACTGGAGCTTCAGCTTTAGCATCATTCCTTCCAAAGAAATCCCAGGGTTGATCTCCTTCAGAATGGACTGGTTGTATCTCCTTGCAGTCCAAGGGACTCTCAAGAGTCTTCTCCAACACCACAGTTCAAACGCATCAATTCTTTGGCACCCTGCTTTCTTCACAGTCTAACTCTCACATCCATACATGACCACAGGAAAAACCATAGCCTTGACTAGACGGACCTTAGTCGGCAAAGTAATGTCTCTGCTTTTGAATATACTATCTAGGTTGGTCATAACTTTTATTCCAAGAACTAAGCATCTCTTAATTTCATGGCTGCAGTCACCATCTGCAGTGATTTTGGAGCCCCCAAAAATAAAGTCTGATACTGTTCCCACTGTTTCCCCATCTATTTGCCATGAAGTGATGCGGCCAGATGCCATGATCTTCGTTTTCTGAATGTTGAGTTTTAAGCCAACTTTTTCACTCTCCTCTTTCACTTTCATCAAGAGGCTTTTTAGCTCCTCTTCACTTTCTGCCATAAGGTGGTGTCATCTGCATATGTGAGGTTATTGATATTTCTCCCGGCAATCTTGATTCCAGCTTGTGTTTCTTTCAGTCCAGCATTTCTCATGATGCACTCTGCATAGAAGTTAAATAAGCAGGGTGACAATATACAGCCTTGACGTACTCCTTTTCCTATTTGAAACCAGTCTGTTTTTCGATGTCCAGTTCTAACTGTGGCTTCCTGACCTACATACAGGTTTCTCAAGAGGCAGGTCAGGTGGTCTGGTATTCCCATCTCTTTCAGAATTTTCCACAGTTGATTGTGATCCACACAGTCAAAGGCTTTGGCATAGTCAATAAAGCAGAAATAGATGTTTTTCCTGAACTCTCTTGCTTTTTCCATGATCCAGTGGATGTTGGCAATTTGATCTCTGGTTCCTCCGCCTTTTCTAAAACCAGCTTGAACATCAGGGAGTTCATGGTTCATGTATTGCTGAAGCCTGGCTTGGAGAATTTTGAGCATTATTTTACTAGCGTGTGAGATGAGTGCAATTGTGCAGCAGTTTGAGCATTCTTTGGCATTGCCTTTCTTTGGAATTGGAATGAAAACTGACCTTTTCCAGTCCTGTGGCCACTGCTGAGTTTTCCAGATTTGCTGGCATATTGAGTGCAGCACTTTCACAGCATCATCTTTCAGGATTTGAAACAGCTCAATTGGAATTCCATCACCTCCACTAGCTTTGTTTGTAGTGATGCTTTCTAAGGCCCACTTGACTTCACATTCCAAGATGTCTGGCTCTAGATTAGTGATCACACCATCATGATTATCTGGGTCGTGAAGATCTTTTTTGTACAGTTCTTCTGTGTATTCTTGCCACCTCTTCTTAATATCTTCTGCTTCTGTTAGGTCCATACCATTTCTGTCCTTTATCGAGCCCATCTTTGCATGAAATGTTCCCTTGGTATCTCTAATTTTCTTGAAGAGATCTCTAGTCTTTCCAAATCTGTTGTTTTCCTCTATTTCTTTGCATTGATCGCTGAAGAATGCTTTCTTATCTCTTCGTGCTATTCTTTGGAACTCTGCATTCAGATGCTTCTATCTTTCCTTTTCTCCTTTGCTTTTGCCTCTCTTCTCTTCACAGCTATTTGTAAGGCCTCCCCAGACAGCCATTTTGCTTTTTTGCATTTCTTTTCCATGGGGATGGTCTTGATCCCTGTCTCCTGCACAATGTCACGAACCTCATTCCATAGTTCATCAGGCACTCTATCTATCAGATCTAGGCCCTTAAATCTATTTCTCACTTCCATTGTATAATCATAAGGGATTTGATTTAGGTCATACTTGAATGGTCTAGTGGTTTTCCCTACTTTCTTCAATTTAAGTCTGAATTTGGTAATAAGGAGTTCATGACCTGAGCCACAGTCAGCTCCCAGTCTTGTTTTTGTTGACTGTATAGAGCTTCTCTATCTTTGGCTGCAGAGAATATAATCAATCTGATTTTGGTGTTGACCATCTGGTGATGTCCATGTGTAGAGTCTTCTCCTGTGTTGTTGGAAGAGGGTGTTTGCTATGACCAGTGCATTTTCTTGGCAAAACTCTATTAGTCTTTGCCCTGCTTCATTCTGCATTCCAAAGCCAAATTTGCCTGTTATTCCAGGTGTTTCTTGACTTCCTACTTTTGCATTCCAGTCCCCTATAATGAAAAGGACATCTTTTTTGGGTGTTAGTTCTAAAAGATCTTGTAGGTCTTCATAAAACCTTTCAACTTCAGTTTCTTCAGCGTTACTGGTTGGGGCATAGGTTTGGATAACTGTGATACTGAATGGTTTGCCTTGGAGACGAACAGAGATCATTCTGTCATTTTTGAGATTGCATCCAAGTACTGCATTTCGGACTCTTTTGTTGACCATGATGGCTACTCCATTTCTTCTGAGGGATTCCTGCCCAAAGTAGTAGATATAATGGTCATCTGAGTTAAATTCACCCATGCCAGTCCATTTTAGTTCACTGATTCCTAGAATGTCGACGTTCACCCTTGCCATCTCTTGTTTGACCACTTCCAATTAGCCTTGATTCATGGACCTGACATTCCACATTCCTATGCAATATTGCTCTTTACAGCATCGGATCCTGCTTCTATCACCAGTCACATCCACAGCTGGGTATTGTTTTTGCTTTGGCTCCATCCCTTCATTCTTTCTAGAGTTATTTCTCCACTGATCTCCAGTAGCATATTGTTCACCTAATGACCTGGGGAGTTCCTCTTTTGGTATCCTATCATTTTGCCTTTTCATACTGTTCATGGGGTTCTCAAGGCAAGAATACTGAAGTGGTTTGCCATTCCCTTCTCCAGTGGACCACATTCTGTCAGACCTCTCCACCATGACCCGCCTGTCTTAGATTGCCCCACAGGCATGGCTTGGTTTCATTGAGTTAGACAAGGCTGTGGTCCTAGTGTGATTAGATTGACTAGTTTTCTGTGAGTATGGTTTCAGTGTGTCTGCCCTCTGATGCCCTCTTGCAACACCTACCATCTTACTTGGGTTTCTCTTACCTTGGTCATGGGGTATCTCTTCACGGCTGCTCCAGCAAAGCACAGCGGCTGCTCCTTACCTTGGATGAGGGGTATCTCCTTACCGCCGCCGTTCCTGACCTTCAAGGTGGGATAGCTCCTCTAAGCCCTCCTGTGCCTGCGCAGCCACTGCTCCTCGGGTTGCTCCTCCTGGCTGCTGGCCCTGGCCTGAGGCGTGAGTGGCTCCTCCCAGCTGCCGCCCCTGGCCTCGGGCTTGGGGTGGCTCCTCAGGGTTACCGCCCCTGGCCTCAGGTGCGAGGTGGCTTCTGCTGGCCGCCCCTGACCTCCGACGCGTGGTGTCTCCTCCCGGCCGCCACTGACCTCGGACGCCAGGTAGCTCCTCCCAGCCGTTCCTGTGCCATCGCAGCCTGGCACTCTAGGCCGCTGCTGCCCCTGACCTCGGACATGGGGTAGCTCCTCTTGGCCACGCTCAGTGCGCCGGCTCGCAGCTACCTGCGCTCAGTGCGCCAGCTCGCAGATAGTGAATTCAGTGAATTGACACACTTAAAATGTTTAAATCTATGAATTTTAATGATCCTAAAAAACTAATTGGTCACCTTTTGAGGGTGATAGGCAAGCAACTTGTCTTTTCTGTGTGAGCTCTTTTGTTCAGTCACTGAGTCGTGTCTGACTCTGTGACCCCATGGACTACAGCATGCCTGATTTCCCTATGCTTCACCATCTCCCGAGGCTTGCTCAAACTCATGTCCATTGAGTCAGTGATGCCGTTCAACCATCTCATCCTCTGTCATCCCCTTCTCCTCCTGCCTTCAATCTTTCCCGTCATCAGGGTCTTTTCTAATGAGTCGACTTTGCTTCAGGAGGCCAAAGTATTGGAGCTTCAGCTTCAGCATCAGTCCTTCCAATGAATATTCAGGATTGATTTCCTTTAGGATCAACTGGTTTGATCTCCTTGTAGTCCAAGGGACTCTCGAGAGTCCTGAATAATCAAATAATAATGAGAGTGAGCTACTCTATTGGAGAAGGCAATGGCACCCCACTCCAGTACTCTTGCCTGGCAAATCCCATGGACGGAGAAGCCTGGCGGGCTGCAGTCCATGGGATCGTGAAGATTCGGACACGACTGATCAACTTTACTTTCACTACTCACTTTCATGCACTGGAGAAGGAAATGGCAACCCACTCCAGTGTTCTTGCCTGGAGAATCCCAGGGACGGGGGAGCCTGGTGGGCTGCCGTCTATGGGGTCACACAGAGTCGGACACGACTGAAGCGACTTAACACCAGCAGCATCCACAATTAAGTAGCTTTGCCTCCAAATATTAAACTGAAATCTAAGTCTCAGTAATTAATCTAATTTTCTCTAAGTCTCTGTACCCAAATACCAATTTACAGGAAACACATAGATCATGCAACACTGCATCATGGGAATACAATCATTGAAATCCAGAGTCTGGGACACTCTACAGATGAAACAGTTGAGTTTATTTAACAAGTAACTTTAAAGGGGGGGGGGGGACCCACAATGGATTAAAAGAGACTATAGATTAAAAGATTTTTTTTAAGTCATATTAAAGTTCAGAGTAAGTTTAAAAAATAGAAGAAGGTTATCTAAAATGTTTAGGGATACACACTTGGGTGATAAAAATAAAGAAAAGCAAGGAAATGATTATCATAAAAATGAGAATAAGTGAAAATATAAGTGGATGGCTTCCGGGTAGCTGCCAAAGTTTTATTTCCTCACATAGGTAGTGGTTACAAATTATTGCTTATAACAATTTATGAAGGTATTATTTATTTTATGTGGCTTTCTATATCTATTTTGCACTTTTTAAAGTTATTTTTTGAATACTAGGTTGAAAATTGACAATAATAAGAAAATTTGCCTTTCCTGTGTCGGGTATTATTTATGATAACCAAATTGCCCAGGGACACAAGGAAATTTTTACCTTAGTAAAAATTTCAAATTATAAATGTGGAAGGAATGATAAAATGAAAATCACCACTTAGCATTTGCTTTGGTTCCATCCTTTCATTCTCTCTGGAGTTCTCCTGGGGAGTTCCTCTTTCAGTATCCTATCATTTTGCCTGTTCATACTCTTCATGGGGTTCTCAAGGTAAGAATACTGAAGTGGCTTGCCATTCCCTTCTCCAGTGGACCCCATTCTGTCAGACCTCTCCACCATAACCCGCCCATCTTGGGTTGCCCCGCGGGTATGGCTTGGTTTCATTGAGTTAGGCAAGGCTGTGGTCCTAGTGTGATTAGATTGACTAGTTTTCTGTGAGTATGGTTTCAGTGTGTCTGCCCTCTGATGCCCTTTTGCAACACCTACCATCTTAATTGGGTTTCTCTTACCTTGGTCATGGGGTATCTCTTCACGGCTGCTCCAGCAAAGCACAGCCACTGCTCCTTATCTTGGACGAGGGGTATCTCCTTATCACTGCCCTTCCTGACCTTCAACGTGGGATAGCTCTGAAATCAGATTGATTATATTTTTTGCAGTCAAAGATGGAGAAGCTCTATACAGTCAACAAAAACAAGACTGGGAGCTGACTGTGGCTCAGGTCATGAACTCCTTATTACCAAATTCAGACTTAAATTGAAGAAAGTAGGGAAAACCACTAGACCATTCAAGTATGACCTAAATCAAATCCCTTATGATTATACAATGGAAGTGAGAAATAGATTTAAGGGCCTAGATCTGATAGATAGAGTGCCTGATGAACTATGGAATGAGGTTCGTGACATTGTACAGGAGACAGGGATCAAGACCATCCCCATGGAAAAGAAATGCAAAAAAGCAAAATGGCTGTCTGGGGAGGCCTTACAAATAGCTGTGAAGAGAAGAGAGGTGAAAAGCAAAGGAGAAAAGGAAAGATATAACCATCTGAATGCAGAGTTTCAAAGAATAGCCAGAAGAGATAAGAAAGCCTTCTTCAGCGATCAATGCAAAGAAATAGAGGAAAACAACAGATTCGGAAAGACTAGAGATCTCTTCAAGAAAATTAGAGATACCAAGGGAACATTTCATGCAAAGATGGGCTCGATAAAGGACAGAAATGGTATGGACCTAACAGAAGCAGAAGATATTAAGAAGAGGTGGCAAGAATACACAGAAGAACTGTACAAAAAAGATCTTCATGACCCAGATAATCATGATGGTGTGATCACTAATCTAGAGCCAGACATCTTGGAATGTGAAGTCAAGTGGGCCTTAGAAAGCATCACTACAAACAAAGCTAGTGGAGGTGATGGAATTCCAGTTGAGCTATTTCAAATCCTGAAAGATAATGCTGTGAAAGTGCTGCACTCAATATGCCAGCAAATCTGGAAAACTCAGCAGTGGCCAGAGGACTGGAAAAGGTCAGTTTTCAATCCAATCCCAAAGAAAGGCAATGCCAAAGAATGCTCAAACTGCTGCACAATTGCACTCATCTCACACGCTAGTAAAATAATGCTCAAAATTCTCCAAGCCAGGCTTCAGCAATATGTGAACCATGAAATTCCAGATGTTCAAGCTGGTTTTAGAAAAGGCAGAGGAACCAGAGATCAAATTGCCAACATCCACTGGATCATGGAAAAAGCAAGAGAGTTCCAGAAAAACATCTACTTCTGCTTTATTGACTATGCCAAAGCCTTTGACTGTGTGGATCACAATCAACTGTGGAAAATTCTGAAAGAGATGGGAATACCAGACCACCTCACCTGCCTCTTGAGAAATCTGTATGCAGGTCAGGAAGCAACAGTTAGAACTGGACATGGAACAACAGATTGGTTTCAAATAGGAAAAGGAGTATGTCAAGGCTGTATATTGTCACCCTGCTTATTTAAATTCTATGCAGAGTACATCATGAGAAATGCTGGGCTGGAAGAAATACAAGCTGGAATCAAGATTGCCTGGAGAAATATCAATAACCTCAGATATGCAGATGACACCACCCTTATGGCAGAAAGTGAAGAGCTAAAAAGCCTCTTGATGAAAGTGAAAGAAGTGAGTGAAAAAGTTGGCTTAAAGCTCAACATTCAGAAAACGAAGATCATGGCATTCGGTCTCATCACTTCATGGGCAATAGATGGGGTAACAGTGGAAACAGTGTCAGACTTTATTTTTGGGGGCTCAAAAGTCACTGCAGATGGTGACTGCAGCCATGAAATTAAAAGACGCTTAGTCCTTGGAAGAAAAGTAATGACCAACCTAGATAGTATATTCAAAAGCAGAGACATTACTTTGCCGACTAAGGTCCGTCTAGTCAAGGCTATGGTTTTTCCTGTGGTCACGTATAGATGTGAGAGTTAGACTGTGAAGAAAGCAGAGTGCCAAAGAATTGATGCGTTTGAACTGTGGTGTTGGAGAAGACTCTTGCGAGTCCCTTGGACTGCAAGGAGATCCAACCAGTCCATTCTGAAGGAGGTCAACCCTGGGATTTCTTTGGAAGGAATGATGCTAAAGCTGAAACTCCAGTACTTTGGCCACCTCATGTGAAGAGTTGACTCATTGGAAAAGACTCTGATGCTGGGAGGGATTGGGGCAGGAGGAGAAGGGGACAAGCCAGGATGAGACGGCTGGATGGCATCACGGACTCGATGGACGTGAGTGTGAGTGAACTCCGGGAGATGGTGATGGACAGGGAGGCCTGGCGTGCTGCGATTCATGGGGTCGCAAAGAATCAGACACGACTGAGCGACTGAACTGAACTGAACTGAACTATCCTTATTGGGCTGAAATTGTTCCATCTTTGGCAGCGGCAGCTTCTTTAATTTGGCTCTGTGTCCTTTTGACATGACCTCAGCAGCATTTGATAATTTTCTTGCTCTCGTATGGCAAGATATTCCATGATTTCACACTGGTATTTCCAACACAAAGTCAGGACTGCATTCTTTCTACTTAACAGCTTCTCTCTTACCTTGGTATAGCCTTTCTTCTGAGAATTCAAGTTTTAGAGACCATAGAATGACAGAATATTGCATTACAGTTTTCACGGTCATGTATTATACCCACAACAGTCTCAGCAAAATCACCCATTCTACTCCCACAAGTATTACTGAAACAGCTTAAAAATTGTTTATATGCATTCTCTCCATTTTCTATTGACATTTTCAGAGTATATAGGCAGTACATAGTATATGCTTTCTTCTTTCATTCTCTTTTACAAGTAAATAGGTATTTAATGCTCACCAGCAGTCCTTAGGTTGACATCTCTAGTCCTTTGGACATTCGAAGTTCATTCTCTAGTAGATTTTTTACAAAAAAGTGCAAGGAAACAATATCGAATGCCTGTGCCCCCACAATGTTTCTGAAAGAGGATGGGCTGAAATATAGAAAGGGTAATTTGGCATAGTTTTAATTTGTATTTCTCGGAGTATGAATCAGTTTGAGATTTTTTTTTTTAGTGTAAGGACCATTTCTTCTGTGAGCTGTCTAATCTTTTGTCCATTTTACTATGTGGTTGTTGGCTTTCCTTCTTCCTCCATTTTTAGTTATTTCCATATTGGGGTCATTACTCCTTTGTATGTGGTATGGGTTATAAATATCTCTTCCTACTTTGTCATTTATTGTTTGACTTTACTTACAGGGATTTAGGAAATTCCTATGTGCATGTGGGTGTGTCCAACTCTTTGTGACCCCATGGACAGTAGCCCATCAGTCTCCTTTGTCCATGGGATTATCCCAGCAAGAATACTGGAGTGGTTTACCATTTCCTCCTCCAGATGATCTTCTTGTTTCCTGTAGCTTCTGCACTGGCAGGTAAATTCTCTACCACTGTACCAGCTGGGAAACCCATATATATATTCAATCACTCAACAATGTGACTCTATATTTAATTTCTAGTAGGGTCAACCCCTAAACATTGCTTCTTTAAAGATTTTAGGGGGGCATAATTACTTACACTCTTATTTTGAGTATATATTCAAAGTATCTAGCTCTAGAAAAAGGAGATTGACACTTTTGTTGGGATCATGTTAAGTTTATCAATTATCTTCATGATGTTGAGTTTTTTCATCTAAGAACATGGTTCTCTTTTCATTTGCTGTAGTCTCTCTTGTGTCTTTCAGTGAAAGTGTTTTCAAAATTTTCTCTATATAAATTTTGCATGTTTCCTATTAGGTTCTTGACTGTATATTTTACCTTTTATGTTGCTAGCATAAAAAAGTATTTCTCTTGCATTTTATCTTCTAGCTGGTTACTGTTTATATACATGAAGAATATCAATTTCTGAATATCAAGGGCTTAGTTAAGGATTTCAAAGATGACACAGTACAGAAATTACTAGAGAAGTGAGAGATAATTAAGTATTTCAAGTGAGAAATGAACCAATGTACCATGGCAGGATCAGGAGGGAAAGGAAAGAACAAGGAGATAGGAACCTCAAAGCTATAGAACTTGGAAACTAATTTGAAAGGGCACATGAACTTCCAACTGGGTGACTGCAATGATGGTAATGATGTTAATATGCTAGGAGGAAAGGGTTGGGGAGAAGAGAGCGAATTTCAATTTTGGGAGTTGGATTTTAAGACTGGAAGTCAGGGAGAGGTCAAATCTGAAAATTTAAAATTGGAAGCTATCTGGAAAAGCTGTAGGAAGGTTTGAAATGACAAGAAAAGTCAATCATAGAATGTGGAAGGATTTCTATTCCTAACCAATAGGCAGAGGAAGCTGATTCGTGAGAGAGATGGGCAGCTGGGGGTTCTGGGTAGGAAGTGAATAAGAATTTTAAAATCATAGAAACCAAAGAACAGTGTTGCAGAATTTACCAATTATGAAATCACTAGTAATTTTTGAGATAGCCATTTCAGAACTGTTGTGAGGGTAATGCAAAATTATGAAAGATTAAGTAAAGAGATTATATTGACTAAGGGTGAATTTGTGTAGGACATTTAAACTCTGTTTTTCAAACATGTGAAATCTAAGGTATTGTGATTTAAAGTAGGTATCAATTAAACATGCTCCAGTGACAATAACTTGGTTTAAATTAATGGTTATTTCTTACAACACATAACCTAATTCAAAGTTCAGCCCTTTGTCTGGATATACATTCTTACTTTACCTCCTGACAGATGTGATGTGTGTGTGCCCAAGTAAAACATAGCGTTTTAGTGCTAAAAAGGACAACTTTCCCCACTCCTAGGTAAACGTCCATTCTTTTATGTAGGAATTTATAACAATCATAATAGCTTATATTTAGTGTTTACAAGACATCATCATATCTCACTGAACTTCTCAAAGGATTCTGGGAAGTAACCAGGATGAGGCTCGTTATTCTTCATCAAGTGCAAAGAGGGGAAAGAACGACAGAACCAGATCTTGAGCTCAGTGTTCATGACTTCTAGCCTATAGGTGTATGAGTCAAGGCTAAGTGTAGGAAATGTTTATTCTAGGTATTTTAAGCAGAAAACTATTTAATGCAGGGAATTTGATGCTTCTATGTAAATGAAAAAACAAGCTTTAGATTGTGTCTCCAGAAATGACTCTCAGAACATGGTAGAGTGGACCACTGGGGAAACAAGTTCATACCTGGAATCACTGGAGATCAGGAAGCCGGACCAGGAAGTTGCTGATACTGACACTGTTAGCATCACTGCCACCAAGTGACTGCATCTTGATGTTCACAGAACTTGTGACTTGGCCCTGGAACATGATACCTAAAAATTCTAGATATCTAAGAATCTCAAGAAAGGACTCTAGAACACTGCTGTTAAAAGATTTTGTTACTACAAGCTTGCTTGCAAGAAAACCACCAAAAATGGGTAGGAGGATTGCTTCTGTTTCATTTTTATCCTCCAAATCTTGCAAGCCTGCCTCTAACAGAAGGAATGTAATTCATATCCAGAACCCAAGCTGTGAGGAAGCCTGGAAAATGTTTTGGGCTTTTCTAGGATCTGCCTAAGAGGAAGAGGTTGGAACAGACAGTTAGCAAGCTGTTCCACAGTATTTGCCAGGGTAAAACTTTTGTCTTCGTTCAAGATGTTGGCAAAAACAGTAAACAGGCCAGAACCACGTGGAACACCACTAGAAAATGTTCTCCAGATGGATATCATCACTAGTATTCATATAACTTGCTAGGGTTATGGTTATAATTCGCAGAGCTGAAACCTAGGTCTAACACTAATAACTAGAAAGCTATAGTGACTTTCAGTTCAACCCATTAATTTTAGTTGTTTAAGCAGCTTAGAATCCACCTAATTTATTTTGTACAGTTATGAAACAATATTCAAATCTGTGCTAAACCAGGGTATTCTAAGTCTCTGCTGAATTACCATTTCCAGTGAAAAGGAGATGCAAGGGGAACCCATTCTGCAGGGGAACCCAAGATGGTGTAGTGATCTCCATTCCCCACTGCTGCTCATTAAAATCCTCTAATGGCTTTGTTGGTTAGAATTTGCATTTACACTGTGTGACAGAAAACTCAGAAAGACTGAAACCAGAAAGAAAGTTTTCCCTCACGTAAAACACAGCCAGAGCCAACAGTCAGGATTAGCAGAGCAGCTTCCCGAGTCATCAGGGACTCAGGCTCTTTTTATGCTGTTGCTCCGTCATCCTCCACATGTGGCTTCATTGCAGAGCAACTGGAGTTCTATCTACTGGAGTCATCCTATCTACACTCCAGCCAGCTGAGAGGAAGGAGGGCAGGAACACTTCAAAGAAACACGGAAACCTTTTGATGCTATCTTTTTGGCTGAGTACTTGGTAAGTGGCTCCACTTAGCTATGAGGGAAGCTGGTAAATGTCTTTTGTGCAGATGGCTAGGAGAATGTGCTAGTGGCAAATAGCAGTCTCGGCTACAGTGACTGCATCCTGCAGTCCTGTTCATTGTGCATCTCTCCCTCATCATACTGTAAAATTTCAAAATGGCAGACATTTTCTCTAACTCCTGGCACAGACACTGACGTATTTTAAGCAATTTATCACTTGTTCAACAAAACATTTTTTGTCTAGTTTTTATTTCCTGGTGACATTTAAAAAGTGATTTTAAAGTATAGGTATACCTGCTAAGACATGCTTGAAAGGCTATGTGCAAAATAAAATTTTCTATTTAAATCTTACTTCCCCCTTGATTTCCAATACATGAGGGCATATATTTCCAAGGATAGAGAGAAGGGAAAGGAACTCGTTTAGGGGAAAGTCACAAAACACAGCAAAATCCCAAAACAAAAATGCAAAGTATAAGAAATATAAGGATAAGTTACATAGAAAGAAAATTCCCACAAAAATCAACCTTAATTTTAAGCCAGAAAGAACATTTCAAAGAAACCAGCAAATCAAACTACTACAGCAGGTAATTTGAAGAAGTATCTTTAGATATAGCGTCATAGTTAAGAACTAGGCTTTGGACCCAAGTTAATTACAGCTTTTCCAATTAGCTATTACTCCTACCAGTTGATCTCTGAGCTAAAATTTTCTCACTTGACAAACAATATTCTTTCAGAATTGTTACAGTGAGAAAACCAAAATATACATGCAGTATTTAGCACAGGGTTTAGTGCAAGAAAATATTCTATATATGGTAGTAATACCATCCTCATAATGTATTTCATTTACAAAATTATTTTCCTTTCTCTCTCAAATCAAGTACTTCTTAGACATAAAATCCAGAAAATCATAGTCTTTTTGTTTTTCCCTTCCTAAACTTATGTGTTGATTAGAGCTCCAGGGATGGTCATACACATATTTTTAAAAATTTTCATATTATATACTATTGATAAATTATCTCATCCACAAAATCTGTAAAACTCTAATTGTTTAAAATTCATTTATAGCAGTGTTTGTCCAAATAAATCTCTACAGTCTTAACAAAAATCAAAATTTTGGTCTTCTATGACAGTAGCAGGTACTGAGGCAATTTGCATTTATGATATTCAATAATACCTGATTTTTCTCTAGAGGGGGAAGGCAAACCACAGGTTAACATTTTGCCCTAGTTAACAGGAAGAACCTTCTTTTGCCCAGTTCTTGGATCCTCGGAGTGTGAATTCTCCCCGTTTTCCTTCCAGATAGCATGCCACATATATTTCTATTTGGCACTTCACAAAGAACACACAATTAGTTCTTTACAAGACTGTGAGCTTCTCTCAAGAGTGGGCACTAGATCTTAAGTCCTTTGTATCTTCTCCAGCTTATGGGACTTATTTTAGGTAGATGATCACATGCTCCTGAAAATGGGCCCCCTCCCAGAGCTATAAAAAATGAATCAAGAATCTTAGCTAGTTAGTTTTAGGGTAGGTCTCTGACCTTGTTTTTTCTAATAAGACTAAGTTGGGGATAGAGTGGGAGAGCCTGGTAAATATCTTTTCTTTTTGTTTCTGATAAAAGGCTGAGGGCTGCCCTTACCACCTTGTTTGGGATGTATGAAGGTAAAATATTTGGAGCTGTGGCAGTCGTCTTGTGACCATGAGGCAACAGACAAAGAACAGCAACGTTGAAGCTGATGGAACACAGAAGAAAAACAAGTCACTGGATGAACTCTCAGTACCTCCTTTCACCAAAATTAAGCTAAAGATAAATGTCTTTATGGCTTAATCCACCGTTAGGTTTTCTCTCAGTTGTAGCCAAAAGCACCTCAAGTACTACACAACACTTTCCCTCCAGAATGCCTTACTGGTTTATTATAGCAACTGGTTCCTGTTTTGTTTGCCTATTCTTGATCATACAAAAATTATACCACCCCCCTTTATTACTGAGAATCCTAAATACTTAACTATTCAGAGATTACATTACTTTTATTTTACCTTGAGTGACTGCTGACTGTCTTCCTTAGGATTTTTCATTTTCTTCAAGTACTTTAGAATTTTCGTTTGCAGGCTCCTCTTATGAGTCTTTCTATTCTTCTCTTCCTCCCTTCCCAATCTCCACTGTCTTCTTGCCTTTTATGATTGCTTCTACCACCTGTCCACACTCAGGGCTCTGGTCCTGTGGTGAGAGTGTGGCTACTGAAAACCTACACAGATCTGTTTCTCAAAGAAGGAGGCTCTGGCTCAGGCAAGACCTGGCTACAATATAAGTTACCGTCCTAGGCACTGGTTGTTGCTGCATCTTAGTGTCAAAAGTGAGGAATCTTCAAGTTAGACTGTGGCTTCTTACTCTTTAAGATTTGAAATTTCTGGGTGGTCTTTCTTGCTTACAGACCTAGAGCTCAAGTTCTGGCTCACAAGTTCAGTGCACTTATCACTTTGTATTTCTGGTTCACCAAAATGCCTATCATGCTTTTGGACATAGATGTGCTTTAAAATATTCTCAATTTTCTATTATTTTTCAATTCAAAGATCCCCAAATACCCATATCTAGGTACACCACAGAGTAACATTTTAAAGCAAACATTTTATGTCAATGAACAAAAGGAAAGATTTGTTGTTGTTACAACATAAAACTCTGTCATATATCATTCATCAGTAAAAAATTGTAAGTGAACAGCAGAGTTTGGATGAACAAGATAAGATCCATATAGCCTTCTGGATTAATGACAGAGACTAGATTAGCAGCACTGCTCCTCCTTATGCTGATTTTTTTCCCCCATTTCCTCAACTTTTATGCGCTCTACATAAAATACATCCCATAAATCACTTTAAAATCCAGTCAGTTTAATATAAAATGTTTTTAATTGTTTTTGAAAACATTTAAAAAACAATTTTTGAGCACTTTCAATAAAAAAAGAGAACTGAAATGCTACTGCAATATTCAACTACTGTAGTTTCAGCAGGTACAACAGACAACAAAACACTGGGGAAATCTTGACTTTTTGCACTAAATGAAAACATGAAACAGGGCTTGTTTTTGTCATTTATGGTGTAGTAAAGCACGTTATAGTACAAGACTCTTATATGAACCTCTGATGCACTGCACAAAAAACCACTTTCCTTCTTTTCAGTTCAAAAGTCAGTGCTTATTGCAATTATATGCAAAATTATTTACTTCATGAAGTCTTATCATGATAAACAGTATGCAAAATGTTTAAAACATCAAAACAATGAAAATAATCTGAGAAAAGAACATATTCAACAATAACTAAGCAGAATTAGTAAACATAAAAAAGTAAATAACTTGTGAATAACTATGTTTGTCTGGTTAACACTGAACCAGTTTTCAATACAGCCAAGAAAAAAAAAGTGGTTACAGGAATACCTAGTACTGTACAAGATAAGTCAGTAACACTCATGCACATTTTGTGATCATGTATTAACATGGTGAAGCAAACTAAACTTAATTCTTCCTGCTGTAATATTCTCATGTAAGAGAATAAGAAATAGAAATATCTCATTGAGATTAATGCACATTGCTACATAAGACAATTTTATCTGTCACTTTGATGACATTTTGTCTTTTCATAATGAAACACATTTAAAAAGTTTAATCTGTGGACTGTATTGGTTGCATTTATCCTAAGAGATGTGCCTACCACAGGTTCAACAAATTTAGTGCAATATATGAATCCCAGGAAGTTTGCTGGACGAATTCAACCAAATTTAAAGTGTTTGCTGCAATACTATACAGGGGTTAAAAATCCTCCAGTCTTTATATTTTTATCAAAAAAGATTCCCATTATTTTTTATATTAGTAGGAAGCTAATAATGTAAACAAGGGATTAGAATGGCCTCAAAATCTCCTTTTCAGAGTATCTCATATAGAAAGGCTCCCATCATTTGTTAAGAGAAATCCCACAGTTTCCTTTGGGTATTGCATACTTTGGTGTGCAGTAGTGCTGTGTCTCAATGTACAGTGAAGAAATAACTAGCATCAAGAAAAAATATCTAACAGATCATTAAATCAAGATAACAGCAAACACACAAATGTCAGTAACTAGGACATATCAATATATAAACCTCTGAGCCAACCCTAGCACCATTTATTTATCAAAATGTTAATATTCTATCTTGCAAATTTATTGAACAATGAAACTGTATTAAATTAAACTCATCACATTTGTTAAATATTCATTGATTGTAGTCTTCTGATTGGCTTACTAATTAAGGTAAAGGAAAGCTTAGTTAGGTTCAAGATAGCAGAGCAATGGTTTAAGGACAACTTTAAAAATTTAATGGCAAATTTTTAAGTCTATTTGAAACTAATCTTGAAAATCACTTAAATTGAGCTGTCAACTAGTGAGAAGACTTGTGTCAGCATGAAATTCATAAATAATTATTCACAAAACAAAATGGGAGCTATAAGAGAGAAACATTCTAAAACAAATCCTGAGTGCTTCTTTTTGCAATTGTGGTTATTACAATAAATAAATTAAGCATGTTATAAAATGCTCCTCTTCTTCAAGTACTATTAGATATCCCCTTTGTTTTATCAGAGATAAAGATTTGTGACTTCGGACCTTGGGTGATGAAATGTTGTCTTTTCAGTTTTTTGTGTTATCTCTCTCCTGCTTGCTTGTGTTTCAAAGGGATCCCATGATCAAACTGCATTTCTATGTTCAGGAGGAGTGAAGGAGCCAGTCGCTAAATTGAGGACTTAAGAATACTATAAATAAAAACCTTCAAAATAAATCTTAAATAGAATTTAATATGTGCCTACAGACATATTGTGATGAAACTAAGAAAATGCTTTTTAGTTTCCTTCTAAATTTCCTCATCTCAACTAACCAGATAATAAAACAAGATATTCTTCTAACATGCTTGCATTTGTTCTATTAAATTACAACATTTCGCATTACTCACTTGCTTTGTTTACATGTGTGTGTGTGTGCATGCGCCTGCATGCGTGCATGTCTCTGTGGTAGCTCCATATTAAAACTAACATTTTAAAAGAAGACTAACGCAAGGTCACAAATAAAAATGGCTACTAGTTGTTCCTTTTAATAATTTTAGTGCAGCTTTTGCTTTCCTTATATTAATATTTCATTTTCCATTATTTCCTCCTATTTAAGCCCTTCGTTGCAGGTGCAAATGGTACTGAAGTCCCAGAAAGTCCTACAGAGATTTTATTTTTTCATTCTACAGTAGCTCTATGCTTCAAGCCTAAATACTTATAATAACCTGAATATTATCCTTGTTTCAAGGAAGACCTTCTTGTCTACAGTTCACTTTAGCTATGATTTCATACTTAAAAAGATAATGCCAACAACAACAAAATATCCTATATCTAAAATCAATGGTTTCCTCTAAAATCTGTGCAGATCAACCAATGAAATAAAATGAACTTATACAAAATAAAGATCTAGACTGCTCTTGTAAAAGCTGGTTATTCTTTTGTTTACTAGCAAACAATGTGATTAAATGGGGGAACATTACAAAATTTAAAACCTAATATTTGTTTTTCTACAGCCTACTCTTTTCAGAAACTTGGTAAGAACTGAGGCGAGTCTAACCATTTCCTACTGAAGAAGAAACCACTTCGGCAGCAAACTCTTTTTAAAATGTCACAATTAATAGTAAGTGTTTCTGCTGCGGGAGGCACTTCCATTAAGACAAATACAATACATATGTCTTTAGTTACAGTGTGCTACATATTATAAAACACAATTTAACCCAACATTTCAACAGTAGGATGGTCCTTGCTTTCTATCCATTCAAAACCTGATGAAGTCATAGAGCTCATGGAGTCACTGCAAATTTGTTGAAACAAGGGGTCATTCTTTAATTCTTCCAGTGTAGGTTCATCATCTTGTCCCTGCTGACGACCTGGATCAAACAGTAGATTTGGGTCTAGAGTGTTCAAATCGTTGATGCTGCCTGAGAGCTCAGAAGACAACCTGATGTCGCTAGAGAAGTCAGACGCAGGATTAGTGAGGTCAGATGCTACCTGACCTACTAGCTGCTGGCTGGTCTGCAAGCTGTCTCCACTCAACAGGTCTTTAACAGTGCTGCTGAAATCTAACTGTTGCTCTCCAATTTCTGATTGTGCTTGATTATCCCCAGGAGAAAAACTGATCTGATCGGTGCTATTACTTTTGGTGAGGTAAGATGGTGCTTGGAATTCATAAATAGAAGTGCTGGAATCAATCATATTCTGCGGATTGGCACTCGGAAAGACAGTGGATGTTTCCAAAATCTGAGTGAGATTCATCCGGGCGGTGTAATTGGAGGGCAGATTGTTCATGCCCAAACCTCTCACAGCATCATCATTGTCAGAATCAAGTTTACTCAACAAAACATTGGTTATTTTCTTACTGTTCGTTTGCTTTTGAAGAGCGTTTGGGAAGGCTGTTTGCATCATGACTGTCAATGGAACTGACTGACTTCTTTGAGCTATGTTGTTGGCACATGCATCTGTGTGGACATTTGTGAAAACATGAACTTCGGGGGTTACTGTACTTCCAAAGGGGGTCACATTGGATCGGGGGATATTAGATACTGGGTAGAGGGTGCTTCCACTAAGATTACGCTGGCGATGAACAGCAGGGCTCACACTCCGGCACCTGAAGTTGCTGCTGGCAGATGAATTAGTTCCTTTATTATCAAGAGGGGCAGGGACTGCAAAACCCTCCTGTTTATTGGTGTTATTTACAGTGGCACCTTGATGCTGCACAGGAGAGACAGGAGTCAAACGACCAAAATGACTGTCATGATGTCTGGATTGAGACTGGTAAGACTGCCCAGGCACAGCAAAAGCGTGAGGTTTCCTGAAACGGTCTTCCACTAGTTCCTGATAGCTTGGGAGAATGCCGTGGCCAGAAACAGATGAATTACCAACCCCACTATACCCATTATTCATCCATTCAAGCTTGGTTTTGTCAGGGTGTGTGGCCATGGGTCTTTGCATTGGTTTCACAGGACTACTTGAGACAATGCTGGCATCATGATATGCCATACTGGAGCTTATTGGGGTAAATGCAAAAGGATTCCTGCATTCCACGGGGCTGGGAGGGACACTACTGCTGCAGTTAGAGTGTGGCGTACCGATGGGTGTATGTCGGCTACTTCCCAAAGCACTATCCACAGGTGTCGTCTGGGCCAGCCTGGAGCAAGGGCTCTCCCGTGACAGACTCTGCGACCCAGCAATCATTTCAGATGTGGGGGTCGGGGTGGGGGTGGGGGTGGGGGTGGGCGTGGGGGTGGGGGTGGGGGTGTGGATTGGAGTGCCATTGCTATGAACTGGATGATAGAAGTGGGTGCTGGAGGCGTGAGATGACATTGGAGCGCCTGGAGTCGCAGACTGACTCTGCAGGGTCATTCCCAAACAGTTCCCATAAGAATGAGGGTTGTTCATCGACATCTGCTGCTCCATGAGCACCAGCTCTTCTACAATACTATCCTGTGTAAGCTCATCGTCAAAAGGAAAGTAGCTTTCATTTGTTTGGGAAACAGAAGGCTCAAATTCCTTCAGTTCGGACTGTAGAGGTAACTGATCTGAAGACTGTGCTTGTATTTGATTCAAAGAAGATTCTTGGATCTGGCCATGGAGCTGCTGGGAATATGTGTCCTGTGGCATTCCTTCTAATTCCCAAACAGACTTCTCTAAGTCATTGATATCTGAGTGCTCGGGAATTGTCATAACACTGATATCTTGCTGTTGTTCACAGCCGGCAGATATAAATTCAGAATCCTTAGTGACCTGTTGCCACTCATTTGGATTAAAGCTGCCATCTGATTTTGAATCATTGTCCAAGAGAAAGACACTGCCTTCCAGCTTTACTTTGATATCTGGAGATGATGATGGTGTGGTTTGCTGTTCTAAAGCTGAATCGCTGGTAACAAGAGCAGAGGAATCCAAGGGCTGACTTGCCACTATGTGTGAGCTGACATGTGTTGAGACCTTGCTGGAAATCTGAGCACCTGCTGCTGAGCTCTCTGTTTTCCCTGAATGTGGAACCTTTGGGTCCTTCTTAACACTGCCTGGTTTCTGACCTTCTGGGATAACTGCAGACAGCTGTTCCACAATTGGTTTCTTTATAGGAGGCACCTGGGACTCTTGCAGTGCAGAAGAGAGCCGCTTTCTTGGACTTTTAGTGCACAATTTAGGGTCTTTATTTATTGAGTCACCATTAGATGGTGAGCTGGTGCTGGTGAAAGTGAAGTTCTGAGTGGCAACTGAGAGAGTGACAGTGCTCTGATTATTGCCTGTTGAAGTGCCTGGCAGAATTTCATTACAGCGATTTTTACATTTGGTCCTCTGGTCACAGACCTTAGTCGCTTTTATTTCAACGACACCTTCATTGGAAGGTTTCTGTACTACTCCATCTATATTACTTTTCTGTCCCGAGAGGGCACCAGGTGTTGTTTTGGGCATGTCGGTCCCGTCAGAGTTCTCTTGGCACTGTATCGGAGGCTCATCTGATGATGTCTCAGGCTCCATTTTGACTTCCACGGCAGAGGGTCCCCCGGTGCTGCTGGTCTTGGATCCGGGAGACTGAAGTGAAACAACAGAACCATTCTTGATCTGTGGGATGGTCCGTGCTTCTTCTGTTGTTCCTGTAGCACTGTTTGCTGAGGCAGAATGTTTCAGAGGGGTACTGCTGCTGCTGGGTGTGAGGGATATCGCTGTCATTTTCACCACATTTAGAGAACTCATGTGTGAGGTGGGCACAACGGCAGTTTTGATGGGACTACTAGTGAAGAGGACAGTAGTCGGAGAGCGGATGGTGAGAGCACTGGTGCTGGCTGGCTTGGGTAAGATCTGAGGATAGCGGTGCCGGGCAGAACGATCCCCGCCGGGACTGGCTGGGACGTTCTGAGGAGTCTTTGGTGTCTGTTTCACAGACTGCATGTGCTGAGTGACCACCTGTACATTGAGGGGAAGAACTTTGCCATCAGAAGAACTCATTGGACTTGGTGAAGTTACCAATTGCCTGGTCCGTTGGACCTGTTAAAAGGTAGAAAACAAAAATACCAGATTTATCAAGTCCAGAGTATAAATAGCAATTCATATAATTCATTAGTATTGAGGCATTTTATACATGTAATGCTAAAAAAAGAAAAAAACAGTTCCTATGTTAGACAAGAATTCTTTTAGACCAGATAAATAAACACTATAATACATGCAACACGGTGTAATATAGTTACCAAATACAATATGTAAGAAGAATATTAAGATGTCAGTAAAAAATTTCACATTGCTAAAACAATGATTTTTTTTTAAGGAGGTTATAGGGAGCAGAGATAAAATCTGAAGAACTATCACAACTATTTACTAACTGGAATTTGTGCCAAGATGACTCACTCACAGGGGAGACTGTCTTATACGTGGACTGACCTTGGACATTACTAACAAACCACTGTGGATAAGGTCTCAGATAAAACTACTGCCTTCCCCAGTTCGCTGTATAATGATCAGTGCAAGAGAATGGTTCCCAGGTACTCCATGCTTTAATGACAGGATGACGATGACAATGATAAAAACAAGAAAAAAATAAGATACAATATCTTTCTAATAGTATCACAAATAACAACCTAAAATACTATCTTGTTTTAGTACGATACACTCTCATATTCAAAGCCTGTTCGTCATAACCTCAGTTGTGTGGGACAGGCAAGGAGTATACCCAGACCTCAATTTGCTGGTAAGGAGAGAGACTCAGAGTAACTAAGAGACTTGCCCGAGGTCCCGTGTTCAGCAAGCCAGAGATGGGACTATGTTAATGTTTTACCGATACACATTATAATTTTGTTCCATCTGAATGATAAAAAGAAAAAAAAATTAAACCAAAAAAAAAAAGCCTGCATTTGTGTCATCTTTGCTGAGCCAGAGATGAAACAACTCTGAAAATGACTCATCTCCTCATCTCAGCTCTGACTGGTTATACGAAAACTTATGTGTCTTGTAATTTCACTTCTGTTCTGTTTATAGCTTATTTTGTAGATAACAACGTATATCCTGAATAAAAGACAACTGACTGAAGTGAAATCTTTGTGTGGTCACACACTCAGTTTATACCTGAATTTATACCTCTGCTTATGGAGGAGCCTGGTGGGCTGCAGTCCATGGGGTTGCTAAGAGTCGGACACAACTGAACGACTTCACTTTCACTTTTCACTTTCCTGTATTGGAGAAGGAAATGGCAACCCACTCCAGTATTCTTGCCTGGAGAATCCCAGGGATGGAGGAGCCTGGTGGGCTGCCGTCTATGGGGTCGCACAGAGTTGGACACGACTGAAGCGACTTTGCAGCAGCAGCAGCAGCATACCTCTGTTTGCTGCCTTCTCCTGTGCTACTTTTAATTAAACAATGGACTTCCCACCATCCCAGTCATGCCAGATACTGTTTAATGATATTACCGGAATGGGACTAGGGACAGCTGCCACGACGATACCGATAGGTTGAGGAGAGAGGATTGCAGGGTTCCCATTAGAGAGATTAGTCACTCCGTTGCTTGCTGCGCCTTCTGATTTTTTTGCTGAGGATTCTCCTGGCAAAGGGGATTGTAGTTTCTGTTCTTGCTGCTTCTTCTGGATTTTCCGTTGCAATTGCTGTTTAGCATCAATAGGAGATGGCAGAGTCTTCACTTGAGGCTGAAAGGAATTACTTTCAGCTGTAGGTATAAAAGCAGAAGGCTGGGTAATTCCTTTAATTCCTGAAAATAAACAGAAAGGAGAGCGTAAATATTCTTTATAGAAGGCAGTTACAATTCAATTTCTTTGATTATGTAGCCATCTACTGGACAAAGCAACAAACCCAGGACATTTTAACTCACAATTTCTTTACAAAGCATTAACATTACATTTACTGTTTATAAATATTTGCCAATATGGTTTTAATTGAACCTTAAAATATGGCTCAACTTGGTAGTTAAACCAGCAATAACAGATGAAGATTTTGAAAAGAATAGTAGCTATATCACTAAAGTGCAGAAGTTAAGACAAGTCAGTACCAAGCTAACATGTTTTACATTTTATCAGTAGATGTCAGAAAATCTCCTTCCCCTCTTCTCTAATTAAGAAACTCATGCATTTTTATGATTTTAATATTCAGCCCACAAGGGGCACTCAAAACATATTTGCAGAAACCATCTATATCTTAGGAAAAAATTGCATGGGGAAAACAAGTCTTTAATTCCACAAGAATTTCATAAAAATAGGTACTACAGTTTTAACTGATAAAATTATATCAGTATGACTTAGGAGAAATTAAGCAGAATTTCTTAGTAAGACTGAAGTTAATAAAGTCTAAAAAAAGGGTCTCCGAGGAAACTTTTTCAAGCAGTAGTAAGATGAAACACTGAGAAAAAGGAATGATAAAATAAACACGGGATATATTTTAAGAAAAACTGGTTATGTAAGAAAATTAATTTTTCAAAAGCTCATTTCACATCTAGGGAGTGGTATTAAGATCAACAAAAAGGGAGCAGTCAGTAAGAAGAATGGAGAGAGGCCAGGGGAGGACACCCCGTCCTGAGGGCACGCCCTGCCCTTCCCTTCCCCAGACGGTTCTGCTTTTCATCTTGTGAACAGCAACAGCCTGGTGAGTGGGAGACGAGAAGGAGAGAAAGTACCTGTAAACTCTCACCCACACACTCATTCCTCAACAATCTCTCATTTTCTGACCTTCCCTTTAATCACCTAAGTACTATTTTTTCCCCTCAAATCCAACTCAAATCACACTGCTCCCTTGCAACCCATAGCCTCGGCTCCGGCTGCTCAGCACCTGCACCCCAAGAGCCTCTGCCAACTGCCCAAAGCTCTCTGTCTATGATGCCTCCTGCCAGGGTTTCTGGACGGGAAAGGGTTCCAAGCAGCTGACTTAGAAAAGGACATCTGTAATACAACCTGTTCTTAATATGGAGACTATAAAAAAACAGATTCATCTTCAAAGGATGAAGATTATTCACTACAAAAGGTATTTTTAAAAGTGGCAGTGGCTGAGAACAAAATTGCAGGAGATTCTAAAATACTGAGTAATGACACAGTTGTTAAAAGAACAGCCTCCCAAGCTACTTTCAAAAAGTTACAAATGTTTATTTATATATTGTATCTATTTATATGTCTAGTTATATATTGTATATTATCTATTATCTATTTATACAAATGTCTATTTATATGATTGTCAGTATTTTCATTTATAGAATATACCTTTCTTCACACTTATGCCTTAAAAATCCATTAATTCAACATTCTTTTTTTAGTCAGCCTATGTGAATACTGTGGGAAATAAGACAGATGTTTCTTTGATATGATATCTATGATATCATAGAGATCATGATATCTAGATACCTATGATATCTCTTAAGTCCTCAATGTGTTCCTCTTCTGGGTGTCAGTAGGGGTAGGAGAAAGGGAACCCTGAAAGTTGAAGGGCCCATATCTTTTTTTGAACTTGTTTTGCTAGAAGCTAGAACAGTCTTATGTAAAGGAGTAACCTTGGTTTGGAGACAGACAAATCAGGATTCAAATTCTGGCTCCACACTTCATCTGACTATGGACAAACTACTTAACTTCCCTTAGTCTTGAGCTTCCCTGGTGGCTCAGATGGTAAAGCTTCTGCCCGCAATGTGGGAGACCCGGGTTCGATCCCTGGGTTGGGAAGATCTCCTGGAGAAGGAAATGGCAACCCACTCCAGTATTCTTGCCTGGAGAATCCCACGGGTGGAGGAGCTTGGCAAGCTAAAGTCCAAAGAGTCGGACACGACTGAGCGACTTCACTTTCTTTCACTCTCGCTTAGTTTTTTTCTGATCTTTAAAATGGGAATAAATATCACGGCTCTTACAGGATTGCCATGGGAATAAATGAGGTAACAGATGTGAACTAACTAGCTACATCAGGCTGCCCATGCACTCTTCAGCCCCTGTGTAACTGTAAATGTATGGATTTGAGTCATCCAGTTTATATTGAGATAAACGATGAGGCTCTTGTAAAAGGCTATTTTGGTCATATTGATGGTCCTCAAATGACAAAAAAAATGAGAGAACAGAACAATCTCACACACATACCACAAATGCTTAAAGCTTCTTAAACATAGAGGAAAAGGATTCCTTATTAAAATAATGAAGTTAAGATAAAAAAATAAAGTTATTTAAGAGTATAATTATAGTCCTCACTGGGAGAAATTTACCATTTCACATTAATAAATTTTTTTAAAGAAGTTATAATTTCCTAGAGTAATAAAATTTATTCACTCTTTCTTAGGTTATTAAAGTATGACTGAAATAAGACATTTGAAAAATTTCATGAAAACAGGTACTTTATACAGCTATTAACTTACAAGGGAGTCATTATTCTAATGATACTGCCAGTCCTCAAACTGTCAATTCTAGAGTTCCTATCTGAATAAAAATAGCTATTTGAATGCATATTTAAAAAGTCACTCTTGTTATTTCATAGTAATGCTTCACTCACATGATTTACTTTTTGTGAGACCAGGTACCTTTCACAGTGTCCAAAGATAACTTCATTTATAAGTATTAGTTTTCGGTATAGGAGTCTCAGCCAGTAATTTAAAAACTTAACTTTACTATTTACTTGTAATATTTATTTATTTAGAAACACATATATACTTAAAAGTGCACATACATATATTATTTAAACTTCAAAATAGCAATGGAAAAATTAATGAAATACCAACTGGCAAATCATAACAGTTTCATATTTAAGCAGATCAACATACAAAGCTGTAACTTAAAATTTATCATGAAAAAACTGTTGTTATTATTTTTGTTAGTTCAATAAGCCCATCTTAATTTCGAATTAAATGAAGAGTGAACATATACAAATACTAAAAAGAGAGAGAAGTGTTATGGCTAAACTCTTTTTTTTACCACCAACTCTAGATGTAGTAACACCCTGTCAGTTTCAGCTTGTTAATAATTTTGTACCTGGTGGTGCTGCTGCCATTACAGTAAGCGCTGCCATCGACTTGGTGCCTATATAGTGACTTTTTACAAGGAAGCGGGCTAATTCCAAGACTGTGTCAAATGGCTGGCTTAACACCTTCTGGGCCCACTCACACACAAGACGGCAGGCAGAAGAGATAACTTCTTCATCAATGTTCTGAAGCTGCCCAGAAGGTTCAGCGCCTTCCAACTAAACAGAAGAAAAAGGGGGGTGGGGAAGACTTTTAAAAAGAAAGTTCAGAGAAATTAAATTGAAGTACATTCAAGATACATAGGAAGTGAGTGAGTGAAAGTCACTCAGCTGTGTCCGACTCTTTGTGACCCCATGGACTGTATAGTTCACCAGATTCCTCTGTCCATGGAATTCTTCAGGCAAGAATACACTAGCAGGTTGCCATTTTCTTCTCCAGGGGATCTTCTTGACCCAGGGAGCGAACCTGGGTCTCCTGCATTGTAGGCTGATTCTTTACTGTCTAAACCACCAGTGAAGCCCCTTAATCAGAAGATATAATCTAAATCTGTCAGATCAAAGCAGTACTAAGTGACTGGTATTGGCAGGCATAAAAGTAGATCCTTGCAAATACGGGTCCTATGCCTGTAACTACTGGTGCACAGCCATCAGCAGCATTGTGAATATAACGTCTAAACATATGTTGTTAAACATACATGAAGAATAACAGATCTGAATTTTTCTAAAAGCCTTTTCTAGAAAGCCTTTTCTTTTCAAGAAAACAAACTATGCCATGAATTATATTTTCTCTTCTGAAAACATTCATTCTATACACATTACTCTGTAGCTCAAATTTTCCATTTGACAATATATACCGTGAATATATCTACAAATCAGTAACTTTAGATCCATCTTTTTTTCCCCTAATTTGAAGAGCTATGTGAAATAAGCAATGTACGCTAACAGTGTCCAGCCATTGTTGAGTTTTTTGGCTCATTTATTTAGTAAAAGGCGCAGTTCCTGGTCCCTGGTTTAATCCAAATGAGACTATGTAGTATGCATTTCAATGCTGATAATAAGGTACAGTTTTACTTGGGATTCCCTGGTGGCTCAGCTGGTAAAGAACCCACCTGCAGTGTAGGAGACCTGGGTTCAATTCCAGGGTTGGGAAGATGCCCTGGAGAAGGGAACAGGTTACCCATTCTAGTATTCTGACCTGGAGAATTCCATGGATCGAATAGTCCAAACACATGATTGTTGTTTGTTTATCCAAATGAGACTACGCAGTATGCATTTTGATGTTGATAATAAGGTACAATTTTATTTATTAAAAATAAAAGGCAGAAATTCTTACCCCATCTCCAGTTTTGTGAAAATCAAGATTGGGCAGTGTTGGCATATGAACAAAAGCTTTTTTTCTTAGTCCACTGTAGCAATATGTAATAAATGGTCAAGGTCTAGAGTACTCTACATTAAATGAACTGTTTATACAGTTAGCACTTGGAAAGCAACCATATATGAAATGAGAATAAAATCGGCCTGAGACATCATCTACTTTCTGAGTTCTTCAGGAAGAGACTTTAATATTAGAAACTCAGGACAGCTTTATTCTTTTGAAACTGCAACAGTTCTTATAGAATATTACCATCTTAAAGGAAACAAAATGATTCTCATCTGGTATAAATTTTATGAATAAATGTTCCTAATAAGCTGTGCCAGCCACCAGTAACAAACAGGTCAGAAGGAAAGGAATATCCAGATGGAAACCTGGCAGAGAGAAGGGAAACTCTAGCCAGGGCACAGGGACAAAAACAACTCTTAAGAGTGTCACAAGGGCTTTAACCTTTTCACTTCTCTTTTTCCACTGAAACACACAGGATTATCACCTGTAACATGCCAATGACACACCAAGACCTTTTCGTTTGCACTCAGGACACGAGACTAGGTTGTGCAACTAGTAGTTAGAGAACACCTGCCTGGAGTCATTTTAGAAAAGCAGCCTCTCCCCTTCCCCTTCCATCTCCTCCACGGAAGAATTTTCATGCTTTGAAAGAGGCCAACAGCAAAGCAGAGAGAAATGATGTATTTCTAATAGGATTTCTAACCCTCCATGTGACAATCTTCTTCCAAGGGTAGGAAGAATTTTATAATAGTCTTAATTTTAATTTCCTTACTTCTGTTTGCTCCTATGGGGCCTTTTCTATGCCCTGGTTTAATTTTAAAATAGCCTTTAGATGACTGGATGAAAAACAGTTTAAAGATAACACTAATCCTGCAGGCCAAGTTCCACAAGAAAATTTTTTGAACATTGTATATATCACCAGGGCGAGCCCTATGTTTCTAAGGTAGAGGAAGGAAAGATGATAAGCTAACATCTTTTCCCACTTTTACTGATATAATTTTCAAGTGCTGTCCTATGGTGTACCTTAATAATCCTCATTATTGAGGAAAAGATCAAACCATTAAGGACACATTACAGTGACAGAATAAGGTGAGATCTATCACAGTCCTAATGACCACCATTTGTTATTTCTCTTGCAGTGTGATAAATAGCTGGGAGAATAACATTTACAATTATTCTAAGTACTTTTGGGTTGTTTATATTTGTTGATTTAAATTTATTTCTAAATATAGTTGCTAGTTGAACTACAATAGCAGATGTTCAATACTAAGTGAGAACTTAAAGAGATCACTGAAAATTAAACTGGTAAAGGATATTTAGATTTGCCTCTTGTGCCCAGACGACGTGCCTTCATGTTTGGAAAGACATTTTTCATAATCTTCCCGAAGTCAGCAGCGCTTAATGGATGGTAACCAAGATTGTCACAATAGCTCCTGCAAGAGAAGAAGGGATCAATTTAGAGAGCAACAGAACTCAGAATCACATTAGTACAGTGTCATTTCAGTCAAATCTGACCCTTATGACAAAGTGAAGAAACACATCTTCAAGTCATTCACTACAATTTTCATTGATGCTCATCCTTCTTTAAAGACTAACTCAGGCTTAGTTAGTTTGTTTCATCCTCAGGGCATACAGTATTACTGCTTTTAACAGCAGAAACTAACACTCAACCAGTTGGGCTCTCTGTTTCCACATATGTCTCAAGCTCATGTACTGGAGTAATTTCCAATGTAGACATTATGGGTGTCGGACAGAGACCAGACTACTACATGGTTTAGATGACACACATGATGTATTATGACTAAAGGAACCTCAGGGATCGTCTGTACCAACATTCTCATTTTACCAGTAAGGGAAAAAATGAAGGCATGGTGTTCTCATCCCTACCACCCCTATTACTGCCAAGAAAAAAGTACTTAATAAGGCAGTAACTTCAAGTGGGACCAGGGAAACAAGCCAAGTCTTAACTACTACTAGAATCAGGTACTCTGTCTTTCTCTACAGCTGCCAGTCCTAGGTAGAAGACCAATTCCTCCTTCACCAGTTCAGCAGCAGGAAAAGGCCATTTCCTGTTGGCCTTTGGGAGAACCACTACCTGAGGCATACCAAAGAAGAAGTCAGAGGAATCGCAAAATAACTCAGTCAAATCTCCTTGCTCATTCCTCATTTCAGAATCAACCAATATAGCTGCTTGATGAAGAAGTCATGTGGTAGAGATCCAAGGAGAGAGGTTTAGGATAAACAAGAAAATCAACTAGAATGGGCAGCATATAGTGGTAACTGGGACTTGAGTTCTTGTAGTAGATGGTTGAGTATGCTGGCAACATCTTTGAAGTGATCTGAACTTGGAAGTCAAATTGGTAGACACTGAGGAGAAAGATGCCCTTTGGGTTTAGCATAGGCCCCTGGTGGTGGCTCAGACGGTAAAGCGTCTGTCTATAATGTGGGAGACCTGGGTTCGATCCCTGGGTCGGGAAGATTCCCTGGAGAAGGAAATGGCAATCCACTCCAGTACTCTTGCCTGGAAAATCCCATGGACGGAGGAGCTTGGTGCAGGCTACTGTCCATGGGGTCGCGAAGAGTCGGGCACGACTAAGCGACTTCACTTTCTTTCTTTACTTTCAGGAGAAGGATGGAAGCCTCAACAGAGAGAATGGGTAGGTCTGAAGACTGGTGTTTTCCTTGATTGTACCCTCCTTGTTGCAGCACCAAGCACCGCACACTCCTGTTGTGGGTGGGGCTGAGGGGAAGGAGTAGAGGTGCCTAGCAGATGCATTCTCAACAATGCTGCAGAGCAGGGAGAAGGGAAAGGAGCTGATATGTACTGCGAATTCCCTCTATAAGGAATATTAGACACATCATATTTAAGCTGAGACTAAATGTGATACTCCAAGTGGTTCAGGGGCCAAAGTTGAAAGCACAAAGTGAAGCAATGACTCTTTTGTGGAACTGACAATTTAAATAAATGAACTGCATCAAATCATAACCATTTCACTAGCAAGTTAAACGAGCACAGAAAGAAAATGAATGAGCTCTTTTACAACTTAGGGCCTTGATACTTGTTTCCTCTACCTGGAATATTTTCTTACCCTTCAAATTCCAGACTGGTATGATTTTGAAAGGGTCTCTTCTGTCTTCCCTATCCAAAGCAGCGCTCTCCTGCCATGCCCTCACCACCTTGCTTATCTGTGTATCTTTTATTCTCCTAGCTTCCAATTATATAACAGCTAATTTATTTGTTGTTTGTCTCCTCCATTAGACTGTAAGTTCAACCAGGGCAGTGACCATGTCTATTTGGTTTACCACTGTATTCTTAGAACAAGGAAAAAGACTGAAGAGTCACATTAGACCTTAATATGACATATAACTTGATATGACTTTAAATATGACTTAGTATGTCATATTTAAAATGACAAGAAACCTTAAAGAAACACATTGAAGCAATGTGCAAATGAAGCAAAAAAAGAAAACAGTGCCCACTGGCTCCTATAACAGCACAGGCAGGTGGGCCTAAAAAACCTGAAATCATATAAAGAGAAAGCAATGAGTCTAATGAGAGATATAATATCCATTCTATCCTCCTTTTGTGACTGAGGTTTTGATTTTTTTTTTTTCACTGTATTAGTACACTAAAGTTCTTTACTTTGGCAGAAGGGGTAGGCAGAAGGTTGGCAAAACTAAGTGTCAGGATGACCGATGCAAAATTTGCTTGTCAAATTGAATTAATCCTGATTTCAGAATGATTTTAGAATGTGACCATCCAGTTTCATCTGGTTTTTGACTCTTATTTATGCCGCTAAAAGAGGGGAATTCATTGGGAGAATAAAATTTTAAAACAATGAACTTACCTTTAAAATATTCTTTAGCAGATAAATGTAAAACATACTTTGGAGACATATAAACAGCTCAAATTATACCTCCTGAATCAAACAGAAGGCAATGTTGGGAATAAAACTACTTATGACCCAACACTCTACACTTTGAAATCTTACACGTCAAAGAGAAAACAGAGTGCCTCAGTTTGAAAGTAACAATAACAACACCTGAACAGGTCATCAATTTCTTTGTGAAATGAGTTCAGAAGGTTGTACAGTTCAACTTCCTGCCAGGTATGGAAATGGCTATCCTCAAATGGGTATCTGAGCACTCTGCCTGAGAGAGAGCTCTAGATTGTGAGGTGGTCTAACCAATCTTCAGTGGTTCTAATTACCAAAGAAAAAGAATTTCATTATTACAGCCTCTTCCCTACTGAGAAGTTCCAGATATTCAATGACTCTTTAATATATCAATAATTAAATATTTATCGGCTCCTCTGTCCATGGAATTCTCCCAGCAAGAATCCTGGGCTGGGTAGCCATTCCCTTCTCCAGGGGTTCCCCCCGACCTAGGGATCAAACCCAGATCTCCTGCATTACAGGCAGATTCTTTGCTGTCTGAGCCATTTACAGGATATCCTACTTATTCACAATTTTGAAACCAGGGCTATATAACACACCATAGGTCATTCCAGGCCACGTCAAGATCTTGGTTAGTTTATATCTTGTTTTCCTGCTTCATAACTTTAACTGCAGTTTGATCAAGCAAGATATGGTGTCAATTAACACCTAACTCAGCATCAGATTATATTTACAGGACTCAAAAAAAGGGGAAGGCACAGATAATGTGTTTTTCACAGGATAACTAACAGTCTAATGCCATTCTCGAAATCAGATTTTCCTTTTTGTTTTACTGTTTTATTTTTGAAGTATGCTTTACAGACTTTGAAATTAAGCCTAACATTTAATATGGCCAACATGTCACTCAAAATCTTCAGCAGCATATCTATCTTTAAAGTTTATTCTGGCTCAGATGGTAAAGCGTCTGCCTGCAATGTGGGAGACCCAGGTTCGGTTCCTGGGTCAGGAAGATCCCCTAGAGAAGAAAACGGCAATCCACTCCAGCACTCTTGCCTGGAAAATCCCATGGACGGAGGAGCCTGATAGGCTACAGTCCATGGGGTCGCAAAGAGTCTAACACGCCTGAGCGACTTCACTTTCACTTTCATACCATTTACAAATAAACTATGTAAGTTAACAGCAAACATTGTTTAAAGGTACAAAAATATAAATGAAAATCATAAAATACTTGTGGCAAAATACAGCCATAGGATACATAACAATACTTAGATATTTTTGGACTGCTTTGTACATGTTACTTCATTTAATTCCACCCCAGCAAGTTTCCCTGACAGCTTAGTTGGTAAAGAATCTGCCTGCAATGCAGGAGACCCCTGCTCGATTTCTGGGTCAGGAAGATCCCCTGGAGAAGGGATAGGCTACCCACTCCAATATTGTCAGGCTTCCCTTGTGGTTCAGCTGGTAAAGCAATGTGGGAGACCTGGGTTCAATCCCTGGGTTGGGAAGATTCCTGAAGAAGGGAAAAGCCATCCATTCCAGTATTTTGGTCTAGAGAATTCCATGGACTATACAGTCCATGGGGTTGCAAAGAATTCTCCAGGCCAGAGTAGTAGAGTAGGTAGCCTTTCCCTACTCCGGGGAATCTTCCCGACCCAGGAATCGAAGCCATGTCTCCTGCCCTGTAGGCAGATTCTTTACCAGCTGAGCCACTACTGCCTAAATGCCAGTTAATGACGATGGTGACAATAGCCCCTAGAGTGCAATTAAGCTGTCTCATTGCAATGACACATTTCTACCTATAAAAAGATTGATGAAAGGATAATCTGTATATTATTATGTAGAAAATAAAGGAAAATACCATTACATGTTTATGAAATGGTATAAAGTCCAGCTGCTTTTCTTCATTAGAACATGCTTTCAATTTGTGCACCAAAAGTTCTAATTGGGTTATGGACTCCTACAAATTCAAGGCATCGACTTCTGACTTAATGAATGATTTCAAAATGCTTTTCTTTTTTTAAAAAACCCTTGGACCCACTTCACTCATCTCTCCCAGCCTTTACTAACATCCTTTTTGCAACCAACAATAAATTATCTCTATCTGTTAGCTTTTTTAAAAAGAATTCTTAGTTGCAACATGTATGAGAGATCACATTGTATTTGTCTTTCTCTGTCTGATTTACTTCACTTAGCATAATGCTCTTGAGGTCCATCCACGTTGCTGCAAATGCCAAGCTTTCATTCTTTCTCAAGGCTGAGTAACATTCCACTGTGTACATGCACAATGTCTTTATCCATTCACTCACTGGCGGACGCTTAGGTTGTTTCCACATCTTGGCTTTCATAAACAGTGCTGCGGTGAACACGGCACTGCATATGTTTCCCAGTTAGCGTTTTCATTTTCCAGATATGCAGCCAGAAGCAGAACTGCTGGGTCACACGGTAGTTCTGTTTTTAATTTCTCAAGACCCTCCACACTGTTTTTCATAGTGGCTGCACCAATTTACATTCCTGCCAACAGCACACAAGGGTTCAATTTTCTTGACATCCTCACCAACGCTTGTAATTTGTTGTCTTTTTGATAACAGTCACTCTGACAGGTGTGAGGTGATAGTTCATTGTGGTTTTGATTTGCATTTCCCTGATGATTAGTGATGCTGAGCATCTTTTCATATACCTCCTGTTTTCATCTTGATGTCTCTTTTGGAAAATATCTATTTATATCTTCTACCCAATTGAAAAATCAAATTATTTTTGTTGTTGAGTTGAATGATTTTTTATACACTTTGAATATTAACCCCTTAACAGATAAATGACTTGCAACTCACTAGGTTGCCTTTTTATTTGGCTGACAGTTTTAATGCAGTTCTATTTGTTTATCTTTGATTTTAAAAAATTCTATCTCTGCTGTCAGATTAAAAAAATCATCACCAAGACCCACATCAAGAAGTGGGTCTAATCCAAATGCAGAAGAATACATCTTCTTCTCAAGTGCACATGGAACATTCTCCAGGGTACATTTTGAGACACAAATCAAACCTCAGTAAATTTAAGAAAACTTAAATCATATCAAGCATCTTCTCTGACCACAACACTATGAGACTAGATATCAATTACAACAACAAAAAACCCTGTAAGAAACACAAACACGTGGAGATTAAACAACACATTTCTAAATAACCAACAGGTTACTGAAGGTATCAAAAAGGAAATCAAAGATCTGACAGAAATAAATGAAAAAGAAATGAAAGGAACAATAGTAAAGATTAATAAAACTAAAAGCTGGTCTTTGAGAAGATAAACAAAATTGACAAACCTTTAGCCAGACTCATCAAGAAAAAAAGGGAGAAGAATCAACTCAACAAAATTAGAAATGAAAAAGGAGAGGTTACAACAGACAATGCGAAATACAAAGGATTATAAGAGACTATTATGAACAATTATATGGCAATAAAATGTATAACCTGGAAGAAATGGACAGATTCTTAGAAAAGTTTAATCTTCTAAGACTGAACCAGGAAGACACAGAAATTGTGAACAACCCAATTATAAACACTCAAATTGAAGCTGTGATCAAAAATCTCCCAAAAAACAAAAGCTCAGGACCAGATGGCTTCACAGGAGAATTTTATCAATCATTTAGAGAAGAGCTAATGCCTATCCTTCTAAAACTCTTTCAAAAAATTGCAGAAGAAGGAACACTTCCAAACTCATTCTACAAGGCCTCCATTACCCTGATACAAAACTAGACAAAGACAACACAATAAAAGAAAACCACAGGCCAATATCACTGATGAACATAGATGCAAAAATCCTCAACAAAATTTTAGCAAACAGAATTCAGCAACACATCAAAAAGCTCATACACCATGACCAAGTTGGGTTTATTCCAGGAATGCAAGGATTCTTCAATATATGCAAATCAATCAATGTGACACACCATATTAACAAATTGAAAGATAAAAACCATATGATAATCTCAGTAGATGTAGAAAAAGCTTTTTATAAAATTCAGCACCCATTTGATTAAAACTCTTAAAAAAATGGGCAGAGAAGGAACCTACCTCAACATAGTAAAGGCTGTATATGACAAGCCTACAGCAAGCATTATTCTCAATGGTGAAAAACTGAAAGCATTCCCCCTAAGATGAGGAACAAAACAAGGGTGTCCACTTTCACCACTATTATTCAACATAGTTCTGGAAGTTCTAGCTACAGCAATCAGAGAGGAAAAAGAAATAAATCCAGATTGGAAAAGAAGAAGTAAAGCTCTCACTGTTTGAAGATGACATGATACTGTACATAGAAAACCCTAAAGATAGTATCAGAAAATTACTAGAGCTAATCAGTGAATTTAGCAAAGTTGCAGGATACAAAATCACTTGTACACACAAGTGATTCAGGATACACAGAAATCACTTGTATTTCTATATACTAACGATGAAAAATCAGAAAGAGAAATTAAAAAATCAATCCCATCCACCATTGCAACAAAAAGAATTAAATATCTAGGAATAAACTTACCTAAGGAGACAAAAGAACTGTACACAGAAAATTATAAGACATGAAAGAAATCAAAGATGACATGAACAGATGAAGAGATATTCCATGTTCTTGAGCAGGAAGAATCAATACTGTGAAAAAGACTACACGACCAAATGCAATCTATAGATTCAATGTAACCTCTATCAAATTACCAATGGCATTTTTCACAAAACTAGAACAAAAAATTTCACAATTCATATGGAAACACAAAAGACCCTGAATAGCCAAAGCAGTCTTGAGAAAGAAGAATGGAGCTGGAGGAATCAACCTTCTTGACTTCAGATTATACTACAAAGCTACAGTCATCAAGAAAGTATGGTACTGGCACAAAAACAGAAATATAGACCAACGGAACAAGATAGCCCAGAAATAAACCCATGCACCTATGGGTACCTTATTTTTGACAAAGGAAGCAAAAATATACAATGGGGAAAAGACAACCTCTTCAATAAATGGTGCTGGGAAAACTGGACAGCTACATGTAAAAGAATGAAATTAGAACACTTTCTAATACATACACAAAGATAAACTCAAAATGGATTAAAGACCTAAATGTAAGACCAGAAACTATAAAACTCTTAGAGGAAAACATAGGCAGAACACTCAGTGACATAAATCAAAGCAAGATTCTCTATGACCCACCTTGAGAGTAACAGAAATAAAAACAAAAGTAAACAAGTGAGACCTGATTAAACTTAAAAGCTTTTGCACAGCAAAGGAAACTATAAGCAAGGTGAAAAGACACCCTCAGAATGAGAGAAAATAATAGCAAATGAAACAACTGACAAAGGATTAATTTCCAAAATATACCAGCAGCTCATACAACTCAATACCAGAAAAACAACCCAATCAAAAAGTGGGAAAAAGACCTAAACAGACATTTCTCCAAAGAAGACATACAGATGGCTAACAAACACATGAAAAGATGCTCAACATCACTCATTATTAGAGAAATGCAAATCAAAACTACAATGAGATATCACCTCACACCAGTCAGAATGGCCATCATCAAAAAGTCTACAAACAATAAATTCTGGAGAGGTTGTGGAGAAAAGGGAATGCTCTTGCACTGTTGGTGGGAATGTAAATTGATACAGTTACTATGGAAGACAGTATGGAGATTCTTTAAAATTAAAACAAGGAATAAAACCACCATATGACCCAGTAATCCCACTCCTAGGCATGTAACCTGAGGAAGCCAAAATTGAAAAAGACACATGCAACCCATTGTTCATTGCAGCACTATTTACAATAGCTAGAACATGGAAGCAACATAGATGTCCATCAACAGATGAATGGATAAAGAAGTTGCGGCACATATACACAATGGACTATTACTCAGCCATAAAAAGGAACATATTTGAGTCAGTTCTAATGAGGTGGATGAACGTAGAAGCTATTATACAGAGTGAAGTGAGTCAGAAAGAGAAAGATAAATAACATATTCTAACGCATATATATGGAATCTAGAAAAATGGTACTCTAGTATTTATCTACAGGGCAGCAATGGAGAAACAGAGAGAATAGACTTATGGACATGAGGAGAGAGGAGGAGAGGGTGAGATGTACGGAAAGAGTAACATGGAAACTTACATTACCATATGTAAAATAGATAGCCAACAGGAATTTGCTGTATGGCTCAGGAAACGCAAACAGGGGCTCTGTATCAACCCAGAGGGATGGCATGAGGAGGGAGATGGGAGGGAGGTTCAAAAGGAAAGGGATATACGTATACCTATGGCTGATTCATATTGAGGTTTGACAGAAAACAAAATTCTGTAAAGCAATTATCCTTCAATAAAAAATTAATTAATTAAAAGATGTGGTACATATATACATTGGGGAAAAAAAAAAGAAGTGGGTCTTGCTACCTATCTTTTCTTCTAGGAGTTCATGATTTTAGGTCTTGTGTTCAAGCCTTTAATCCAGTTTTGAGGAAATTTTTCGTGTGGTATAAAATCCCAGTTTCACTCTTCTGCCTGAGGCTCTCCAATTTCCCGAACACCATTTATTGAAGAGACTGTCCTTATCCCACTGTGTAATTTTGGCTTCTTTGTTGTAAATTAATTGACCATATATGTGTGGGTTTATTTCTGGGCTCTCTATTCAGCTTCATTCAACTATATGTTTTCATGCCAATACCATATTGTTACAGAATAGACTTTGAAATCAGGGGGTATGATGCCTGAAGGTTTGTTCTTCTTTCTCATGATTGCTTTGGCTGCTTAAGGTCTTTTTTGGTCCCACACAAATTTTAGAATTCCTCGTTCTGTTTCTATGAAAAATGATATTCGAATTTTTATTGGAATTGTATTTAATCTGTGGACTGCTTTGATTAGTACAGACATTTAACACTATTAATTCTTCCAACCCATGAGGACAAACTATCTCTCCATTTATTTGTGTTTTCTTCAATTACTTTCCTTGATGTCTTGTAGTTTTCAGTGTACAGGTCCTGAACACTGGTGGTTAAATGTAATCCTAAATATTTTTTTGGATACAACTGTAAATGGGATTGTTTTCTTAATTTTGCTGATAGCTTTTTAAAAAAATACAATAACTTAATTTATTTATTTTCAGCTGTGCTGGGTCTTTGTTGCTGCACTGGCTTTCTCTAGTTGCAGTGAATGGGGGCTACCGTGTAGCTGTGGTGCACAGGTTTCTCACTTCAGTGGCTTCTGTTGTGGAGCACAAGCTCTAGGGCATGTGGGCCTCGGTAGTTATGGCTCCCAGGCTCTGGAGCACAGGTTCAATACTTGCAGGGCACAGGCTTAGTTGCTCTGTGGCATATGGGATCTTCCCAGATCATGTATCAAACCTGTGTCTCCTGCACTGGCTGACAGACTGTTTACCACTAAACCACCGGGGAAGCCCTGATAGTGTGTAGAAATGCAAAAGATTTTTGTGTATTCATTTGAACCCTGTAACATTACTCAATTTATTAGTTCTAACTGTTTTTTGTTGGACTCTTTAGCCTTTTATTTCTTTTTCTTGCCTTCTTGCAAGGGCTAAGACTCCCAGTACTATGGTGAATAAAAGTGGCAAGAGTGGGCAGCTTTTGAGTATGACATTGGTTGTGGGCTTGCTGTATATGGCTTCTGTTATGTTGAGGTACATTTCCTTTACAGTTGCTTTATTGAGTTTTTTTCATCATAAATGAATGTTGATTTCTGTCAAATGCTTTTCCTGTAGCTACTGAGATAATCATATGATTTTTATCCTTCACTTTGAGTTGTACATTGACTGATTTGTGAATGTTGACCCAGCAATATTTATCTCTAGAATAAATCCCACTTGATCATGTTGTATGATCCTTTTAACATATTGTTGAATTTTTACATCTATATTCAACAGGAATATTGTCTGTAATTTTCTCTTCTTGTGGTATCCTTGTCTGGTTTTGGGATCAGGGTAATTCTGGCTTCATGAAATGAGTTTGGAAGTTTCCACCCACCTCTTCTATTTTTTCAGAGTTTGAGAAAGATAAGTGGTAATTCTTCTTTAAATGTTTGGTAGAATATTTGGGAGGTTTTTGATTATTGATTCAACCTCCTGAACTAGTAATTAGTTGGTTCAAATTTTCTATTTCTTTATGATCTCAGTCTTGGTAGGTTGTATGTTTCTAGGAATTTACCCATTTCTTCTAGGTTGTTCAATATGTTGGCATGTCACTGTCTAAAGTAGTCTCTTATGATCCTTTGTATTTCTGTGGTATCAGTTGTACCATCTCCCCTTCATTTCTGATGTCATTTATTTGACTCCTCTCTTTTTCTCTTGGTGAATCTAGTTAACAGTTTTTCTGCTCTAATCTTTGTTATTTCCTTCCTTCTACTGACTTTGGGCTTTGTTCTTCTTTAGTCTCTTGAGGTGAAAAGTAAGGTTTTTTGAGGCTGCTGTTGTTTCTTGAGGTAGGCATTTATCACCATGAACTTTCCTCTTTAACTCTGCTGAGTAGAGTACTCTTTATTGGAGATTTTTCCCTTTCAGCATTTTGAATATATTGTGCCAGTCCCATCTGGCTTATAAAGTTTCTGCTGACAAATCTGTAAATAATCTTATGGGGGTCTGCTTATTCATAACTGGTTGCTTTTTCTTGCTGCTTTAAAGATTTTCTCCTTGTATTTAACTTTTGACATTTTAATTATAATGTGTCTTATCTCCATTTTATTAAGGTTTTTTTGCTGAGGTTTAACCTTATGCTTTATTTGGAACATATTCCTCTGTTTCTTTATTTTGCTTGACTTTGTGATGGTTTCTATGCAGTAGATGAAACCACCACCCACCCAGTCTTGAAGGAGTACAGGAGATGAAACTCGTTGTTCAAACCTGTCCTAGGTCTTGGTTTGGCCCTTAAACTTTGGTACTTTTCCAAGTGGTCTATTATGTTTTTTAATAACTCCCACTACTTAAGTATGTACCAAGACCTATCAGGGCCCCAAAGGGGAGGATCTCAGCACCTAAAATCAGGCTGACTGGAAGTCAGACCCTCAGTAGCAGCTTTTAAAAGTATGCAGGTATATACAGGCCAGTGTGACCACAAGCATAAGCCCTGCTGGCACCAGAGCCAAGCAATCTGGAGGTGTCCCCTGGGCAGTTGCAAAAATCAGGGCTCCTGACAAGAGTATAAGCACTTTTCTGTGAGACACTGGAGAGCTGGAGCAAGACAGAGGGAAAGAGGCGAGATTATCTCTGTTTCTTTTGAGTAGCTCAGTAGGCCACTAGACATATGCCAAACCTGAGGCCTGCCCCTTGGGTCAGAGCAAAAAAGCCTCTTTCACAGAAAAACTGGGGGGCTGTGCCCGAGTCTGCTGGTTGTGCAGTGTCTTGGGGGTGGTACTTCACCAAGAATTATCACTCCAACTGCCACATTCCATTGGAATGGCCCAGGAATGCAAGCCCCCCTGACTACCAGAGCCAGTTAATTTAGCAGCATACCCTAGACAGCAGCTACAAAACCCAGGCTGCTAGATGCGAGTAAACCTCCCCTTGGGGGCATGCTGGCACTCAGGAGTGTGGCAGAGGGAGAGCACGAAGACAGCACCAGCTCTCTGATGTCTCTGAAAAGGAATACCATCAGTCCCCAGATGCACACTTACTTAGAAGCCTACCCCCTCAGGCTGCAGCCATCACAGCCGGGTAACAGGTCTCTTTCACAGAAAAACCGAGCTCTTGGTCTGTGACTGTTGTTGTGCCTGGAGGTGGGAGTTATGAAAGAACTCTTTCTCTGTCGGTTACAGTTCCGTGGGACCCAGGACTATAAGCCCCACTGGCATCCATCCCATGCTATGTAGATGTTTCTTCTGGCAGCAGCTGTAAAAGCAGGGTGCCAGACAAGGGTATAATCACCTTTTTGGATGACTGTTACAGTTACATTGGACCAGGAACACAAGCTCCCCTAGCTTCCAAAGGTAGGCGATTAAGAGGTGTCCCCTGGGCAGAAGTCGCAAAAATCAGGGAATCAGATACATGTAGTAGCTTCCTTCTGGGTGATAACTGGTATTCTAGAGCAGATCAAAGGGAGAATGCAAAGACAGCACATGCCAGTCTGTCCCTGGAGAGTGTTCTAGCTGTCTCCTACACGTGTCTTCAACTGGATGTCTGTCCCCCAGGCTGCTACTTTAATGTAAGTAGGTGACCCTCTTTCACTTAAGTCTGAGCAAGACAGACTGCCTCTGAGCTGAACCCTGGGGCGGGTGAGTCCAAGTATGTGGGCCCTCCAATAGCCATTACTCAGAACCTTACAGTCTTATGGGTCTCAGGACGTGAGCCCCATTCGCTTTCAAAGTTAGATGTTTTGAGGGCTTGTCTCTTAGGTTCAGGTCTTAAAACATGGGCTGCCCAGTGTGGGTTTTAACCCTTTGTTTCTTATGAGAACTTCTAGGTTTTGAGTTCCCTCCTGATTGAAGGCTGGTGGGGTTTATGAGCCTCTCCTACCTACTTCCATGTGGTTTTCTTCCTATTTCTGTGACCTGTAGTCATCACTCAGCCAGCCTCTAGGTTTTTTAAAGAGGAAATTATTCCGTTTAGACTACAGACTCAATATGTCCACGGGAGGAGGTGAATTTAAGATCTTACGTCACCATCTTGAACTATTTTCCCAGGTATTTTTTATGACACACATTTCATAGATGAGAAACTTGCATAAAGAGGTAAATCTGGAATTTGGTCATCCAGCCTAATCCATTCATTTTATAGATAAGAAGCTTTTATTATTAACTAGTGAGTATAAACAAACTGAATGCTTAGAAAGCAACCAAAACTATATCACTGAAATTTTTCTAATATTTATAAAGAAGAATTTATTAAAAAGTATTAATTTCTATTAAAAGCCTATTCCTTACCAAGACCTACAGTATCATTAACATTTATGTATTCCAGATGACAATAAAAGATATGGAAATTTAGAATGGTCCCAAAGACACAGCAGCATTATACTCCCTTACAAGTATTAAGAAAACGATATATTTGCTAGCTAACACATAAATGAGGCAAAAGTAATATGGTCAAACATCTAATTAGTTTGAGCCTTTGAACGTTCAACAGTTGTTGAAATCCTCCAGTAATTTTAAGGTGCAATTAGATCTCTGGAGAGAAAACTCTTTGAAAGGGCTTAACCTTGATCATAAACAGATTTTATTTTTCTTATTGTTTCATGTTCTGGGCAGAACAATGATACACAGTTGAGTCTGAGGCATGGCTAAAGTTCAGCAGCTCTGGCATTTGGTAGGAACACTCATAGAACACTGCAGAAGTACAAAGTGTAAAGTACATGATGATTTGGTGTCCCAGAGAACAGAACAGTTGGAAAAGCAAGGCATAAGTCTTTTAGTCTAGGTCCTAGAGAGAAATTAAGAGCTGTTAAACAGTACTACTAAATTGAGCTTAGACTAAGATCAAATATCACCTTTGAAATTCAGCTGATAAATCTTATTTTTGTGGCAACTATATAATAAACAATTTTTCTAAAAGGTCAGTTTGAAAACAACAAAACTAATTTAAAGAAGAGCTAAACTATATATAATATATATATAATGAACGATGATGTATGACCTTACTAACCAGGTCTTTCCTACTAACTTGCCTTTCCTTTTTCACAGAATTACTGGCTAAAATGACTTTAGGCATTAATCCCATGAAAAAGATTCAGTCATGATGAATCATGATTGATATATTAAGGATATTATCCTGAAGTTTTACAATTACTAATAAAAATATAAACTTCAAGGTAGTCACTGATAAATCCTGAATAAGTTTGAGAAAAAAATTTGTGTCAACTTTTAATTAATAAAAAGTAAATATTTCTGCTTTTATTATTTCTTAAGACAGACTTGATTTCTCACTATTGTTTATAAAACAGCTATTTAAAACAATTATCCTTTTGGTCAAATTGAACTGTAATTTTTTTTTAAATTAAAAAATAATACATTTCACTTTGTATAAGTACATACTATATTGCTGTGCTTACTTTTATTTCTAGATTGTCTCTGTTTGAAATTTTAAATTAAATTAACTTCACATAAAATGTTCAGAGTATATAAATATAGTTTCTGCATACAGTTTAAGAATGAACAAAAAAACTGAAGGAGTGGGCTTTGATTCAATTAATTCTTGATTAACCATTACTGTTCCTTAAGTTTCCACTCAAATCAGATTTTATCACAATTTTCCTCAATAGTTTCAAATATTTCTGAAATCATTTTAGTAAAAGGATAAATAAAAGGATAAAAGGATAGTAAAAGGATAAGGCTGTATATATTTAAAATAAACAACTCCAACATCACTTTGTGTATTCACACCATTTTATAGATGAAGAAACTAAGGAATAGAGAAGATGATTTGCAAGTACATTAGTGAGTGGTTCTTTGTATCACCAATGAGGCAAGTAGAGTTTTATTCAATGGGTATTCAATACATATATGTTGACGGGTAGCAGTGCATCATTATCCTTCTGAGAAACATCAATCAGCTCCTGATTTAATCTGCTTCATAAAGTCTCAAATTAAAAAAACATATATATATAGCTATGATGTAAACAGTATAGCATTCTAGAAACCAGTCAGCAGAAAATGAGGTGTGATATATCTACCTGCCTTTAATGATTATATAGAAGAGAAAAATAGACTTAAATAGATTCTTCACAAAAAAGGGTATCCAATGGGCCAAAAAGAAAAAAAAAATTAAAAAGTCACTCAACTTTATTAGTCATCAAGGAAAGGCAAACAAAACACCTAACATCCATACACAGGTTTCCCTGATGGCTCAGTGATACAGAACCTCCCTACCAAGGTAAGAGATGGAGGTTCGATCCCTGGGCTGAGAAGATTCTCTGGAGAAGGAAATGGCAACGTACTCCAGTATTCCTGCCTAGAAGTCCCATGGATAGAGGTGCCTGACAGGCTGAAGTCCGTGGGGTCACAAAAAGAGTTGGGCATGACTTAATGACTAAAAAACAACAACGTCCATACAAAGTAGAATGGAAAAAGAAATTGTGATATTCATAAACAGAATTCCAAACAGCAATTATAATGAATGAACCAAAACTACAGAAAGCAAAATGACTGAATCTTATAAACATAATGTTTATCATTACATAATTTCATTCATATAATGTTCTAAAACAAGCAAAGCTAAACCATGGTGTTAGAAGACAGGAGAGCAGTTACTCTTGGCATGGCTGAGGTGAGATGGTGGGAAAGGGTAGTGACTGCAAGAGGACCCAAGGGGCCTCTGGGATGATGGTGATGCTCAGTTTCTTGATATGGAAGTGAGTAATAGGAACATACTCACTATGGGAAAATTTATCTAGCTATACACTTGTGTACTTTTCTGTGTGAATGTTACACCTCAATGAAACTTACATTTGTTGCTGTTGTTCAGCTGCTCAGTCTTGTCTGACTCTTTGCGACCCTATGGACTGCAGCATATCAGACTTCCGTGTCCTTCACCATATCCCGGAGCTTGCTCAAACTCATGTCCACTGAGTCAGTGATGCCATCCAACCATCTCGTCCTCTGTCATCCCCTTCTCTTCCTGCCTTCAATCTTTCCCAGCATCAGGGTCTTTTCCAATGAATTGGCTCTATGCATCACATGGCCAAAGTATTGGAGCTTCAGCTTCAGCATCAGTCCTTCCAATGAATATTCAGGATTGATTTCCTTTAGGATTGACTGGTTTGATCTTCTTGCAGTCTAAGGGACTCTCAAGAGTCTTCTCCAACACCACAGTTTGAAAACATCAATTCTTTGGTGCTCAGTCTTCTTTATGGTCCAACTCTTATATCCATACATAACTACTGGAAAAACCATAGCTTTGACTAGATGGACCCTTGTCTGCAAAGTAATGTCTCTGCTTTTAATATGCTGTCTAGGTTTGTCATAGCTTTTCTTCCAGGAAGCAAGTGTCTTTTAATTTCATGGCTGCAGTCACCATCTGCAGTGATTTTGGAGCCCAAGAAAACAAAGTCTGTCAGTATTTCCATCGTTCCCCCATCTATTTGGCATGAAGTGATGGGACTGGATGCCATGATCTTCATTTTTTGAATGTTGAATTTTAAGCCAGCTTTTCACTCTACTCTTTCACCTTCATCAAGAGGCTCTTTAGTTCCTCTTCACTTTCTGTCATAAGGGTAATGTCATCTGCATATCTGAGGTTATTGGTATTTCTCCCCGCAATCGTGATGCCAGCTTGTGCTTCATCCAGCCTGGCATTTCACATGATGTACTCTGCATATAAGCAGGGTGATAATATACAGCCTTGACGTACTCCTTTCCCAGTATGGAACCAGTCTGTTGTTCCATGTCTGATTCTAACTGTTGCTTCTTGACCTGCATACAGGTTTTGAAGGAGGCAGTTAAGGAGGTCTGGTATTCCCATCTCTTTAAGAATTGTCCACAGTTTGTTGTGATCCACACAGTCAAAGGCTTTAGCGTGGTCAATGAAGCAGATTTTTTCTAGAATTCTCTTGCTTTTTCAATGATCCAGTAGATGTTGGCAATTTGATCTCTAGTTCCTCTGCCTTTTCTAAATCCAGTGTGAACATCTGAAAAATCTCAGTTCATGTATTATTGAAGCCTACCTTGGAGAACTTTGGGCAATACTTGACTGGCATGTGAAATGGATGCAATTGTGTGGTAGTTTCAATATTCTTGGGCATTGCCCTTCTTTGGGATTGGAATGAAAACTGACCTTTTCTAGTCCTGTGGCCACTGCTGAGTTTTCCATATTTGCTGGCATATTCAGTGCAACACTTTCACAGCATCATCTTTTAGGATTTGAAACAGTTCAGCTGGAATTCTATTACCTCCACTAGCTTTGTTCATTGTGATGCTTTCTAAGGCCCACTTGACTTCACATTCCAGGATATCTGGCTCTAGGTGAGTGATCATACCATAGTGATTATCTGGGTCATGAAGATCTTTTTTGTACAGTTCTTCAGTGTAGTCTTGCCACCTCTTCTTAATATCTTCTGCTTCTGTTAGGTCCATACTGTTTCTGTCCTTTATTGAGCCCATCTTTGCATGAAATGTTCCCTTGGTATCTCCAGTCTTCTCAAAGAGATCTCTAGTCTTTTTCATTCTATTATTTTCCTGTATTTTTTTGCACTGCTCACTTAGGAAGGCTTTCTTATCTCTCCTTGCTATTTTTTGTAACTTTGCATTCAGATGGGTATACTGTTCCTTTACTGCTTTGCTTTTTGCTTCCCTTCTTTTCTCAGCTATTTGTAAGGCCTCCTCAGACAGACAACCATTTTGCCTTTTTGCATTTCTTTTTCTTGGGGATGGTTTTGATCACCACCTCCTGTACAATGTTACGAATCTCGTTAGGGTAACGGTGGTAATGGTGACCTCCTTCAAAAGGACTATGCCAACATGCTGCAGCTCCCAGGACTGTTGTAGTCAGCACCTCTGACCCCATGGCAGGCCACTCTCAACCCACACCTCCACAGGAGATTCTTGGGCACTCACAGGAGAAGATGAGCACACATCCTTCTACTGCACCATCTTACTCAGATTTGCCAGTCCCTCCCAATGGAAGCTTCCACAAGTCTCTTATCCTCATACATCAGAGGGCAGACAAAATGAAAACCACAATCACAGAAAACTAACCAAACTGATCACATGGACCACAGCCTTGTCTAACTCAACAAAACTATGAGCCATGCCATGTAGGGCCACCCAAGACCGATGGGTCATGGTGGAGAGTTCTGATAAAATGTGGTCTGCTGGAGAAGTGAATGGCAAACCACTTTAGCATTTTTGCCTTGAGAACCCCATGAACAGTAGGAAAGGCAAAAGATATTTGCCTTTTGCTACTGGTGAAGAGGAGAGGAAAAGCTCCAGAAGGAATGAAGAGGTTGAGCCAAAGCGGAAACAATGACCAGTTGTGGATGCATCTGGCAGTGAAGGCAAAGTCTGAAGCTGTAAAGAAAAATACTGCATACGAATCTGGAATCTTAGATCCACGAATCAAGGTAAATTGAAAGTGGTCAAACAGGAGATGGCAAGAGTGAACATTGACATTTTAGGAATCAGTGAACTAAAATGGACTGGAATGGGTGAATTTAATTCATATGACCATTATATCTTCTATGGTAGGCAAGAATCCCTTAGAAGAAGTGGAGTAATCCTCATAGTCAACAAAAGAGTCTGAAATGCAGTACTTGGGTGCATTCTCAAAAATGACAGAACGATCTTTGTTTGTTTCCAAGGCAAGCCATTCAATATCACAGTAATCCAAGTATATGCCCCAACTACTAATGCCAAAGAAGCTATGTTGAATGGTTGTATGAAGACCTACAAGACTCTAGAACTAACCCCCAAAAAAGACATCCTTTTCATCATAGGGGACTGGAATGCAAAGATAGGAAGTCAAGAGATAACTGGAGTAACAGGCAAGTTTGGCCTTGGAGTACAAAATGAAGCAGGGCAAATACTAACAGAGTTTTGTCAAGAGAAAGCACTGGCTCTTGGAGTTTTGACAAGAGAACTATGGACAGAGGTTTCTAACATTGTACAGTGATTAAAACCATCTCCAAGAAAAAGAAATGCCAGTATTAAAACAATAATTAATATTTTGTTATGGAAAGATCTCCAGATATGTTGCTGGGTGAACAACTGCAAAGTAAAAAACCATGTAAATAGTATATAAAGAAAGCAGAAATAAAAATCTGTAATAGTGCTTACCTGTACAGTATCACAAAATATTGCCTGAATGACAGAAAAGAAACTAACATGATTTGGTGTCTACAGGGATAGAAAATGGATGGCTGAAAGATAAAGATGAGATGGAATTTCTTCTTTGTATACTTTTTATGCTTTATGGTTTATAATCATGATTGTAATCATCCAAAAATTAAATTAAAATCAATAAACTATAGCTTTTGATGCTTATAAATACCTTGACCCTTATAAGTACCTTTGACCCTTGAACTAGTTGAATCTAAACTACATAGGTTCACTTACATGCAGAATTTTAAAAATAAATACTACTACGGTACAGGAAAGATCCCCTGGAGAAGGAAATGGCAACCCACTCCAATATTCTTGCCTGGAGAATCCCATGGACAGAGGAGCCTGGTGGGCTACAGTCCACGGGGTCGCAAAGAGTCAGACACGACTGAGAGACTTCATACACACTCACACACACAGTACTATAGTATCCTTGGATGGTTAAATTCCCAGATGTACAACCAAGGATATGGAGGACTAAGTGTAAATTTATAGTGGATTTTTGGCTGCTTGGGGTCAGCACTCCTAACCCCTGCAATGTTCAGGACTTAATCATAGTCTATACTTCAATAGAAGTATAGAAGTATACAAGTTCAGAGACACTGAATTCAAGGCTATCGAGTACAGCATTTTTAGTAGTAGAAAAATCAGGAATTACCTAAATGCCCACCAATAAAAGGCGTAAACACACACAGACACAGACACAAACAAATACCATGGAATATTTATATTATGAAATATTGTGCAGCAGTTAAAAAAACCATAATAACTCCACATATACAGACAAGGAGAGCTACCCAACATATATGCTTAGTGATAAAAAAGTAAGAACAATATATACAGTATAGTTTCATTTGAATCTTAAAACCTTATGAATAACTGATAGGACTCATGTATACAGAAAAAGAGAATAGAAAGATAAAGCTTAAATACTTAAGCTTTAGGAATACTTAAATCTCAAGAAGATAGTGAAATGAAAGGGTGAATAAAGAAAGATATTAATTTGATGCTTCATTTTCAGACTGTTTTAATTTGTTATAATCAATACATAGTATATACTATTTGCAGAATCAAAAAAAATCTGATAAGAGGTTAATATTCACGATATGTAGAGAACTCCTAGAACTCAACAACATAAAAACAACCCAATTCATAAATAGTAAAAGAATTTGAATACATTTCACCAGAGAAGATATGCAATAGGTCTAAAGCATATGAAGACATGCTCAATACCACTAATCATTCAGGAAATGCAAATCAAAACCACAATTAGATAGCACCTCACATCCACTAAAATGGCCACTATCAAAAACCCCAGAAAATAGTAAGGGTTGACAAGGTATGGAGAAACATATGCAGTGCAGTCAATATGAAAAACAGTATAATTCCTCATAAAATTAAAATAGAATTACCATATGGAAAAGACCCTGATGCTGGGAAAGACTGAAGGTAGGAGGAGAAGGGGACAGAGGATGGGATGATTGGATGGCATCACCAACTCTATGGACATGAGTTTGAGTAAGCTCCGGGAGTTGGTGATGGACAGGAATGCCTGGCATGCTGCAGTCCATGGGGTCGCAAAGAGTCGGACACAACTGACTGACTGAACTGAACTGAACTGAATCATATGATCCAGCAATTCCACTTTTAGGCATATACCCCAAATAACTGCAAGTAGATCTTGAAGAGATTCTGCACAGCCATGTTCACAGAAGCATTACTCATCACAGCCCGAATGTAGAAGAGCAACCTAAATACCCATCAGCAGACGAATGGAAAAACAAAATGGTGAATATACATAATGGAATATTCTGACACATGTTACAACATGGATGAACCTTGAGGACATTATGCTGATTGAAATAAGCTATTCCAAAAGGAGCATATTGTAGGATTCTGCTTCAAACTCACAGACAGAAAAGTAGAATAGTGGCAGCCAGGGGCTGGGGGAAGAGAGAATGGTGAGCTTTTGTTTAATGGGTAAGAGTTTCAGTTTTGCAAGCAGAGTTCCCTGAATGTATGGTGGTGTGGTAGAACAATGTGACTGTACTTAGTAAGACCAAACTATAAACTTAAAAATGGTAAATTTTATGTGTGTATTTTATCACAAATAAAAATAAATGAATTAGTGTGGTTTTAAAATAAGCAAGGACTAGTGCAAAGTTTTAAGTATCTATTGGGAAGAGGGAGAAAAAAACTGTTTAAATGGTAATTTAGAAAGCCAACAGAAGACAGGATGATTAATTTTAAGTAGGTAACAACGTCAGTCAGTGACTTTTCCTCCCTTCTTTAATGCATCTGAATTCTAAATTTCTTAGCTCTCCCCTCAGCTATAGTAGCTCGTTTTGGATGGCAATAAGTAAAATCGGGGGCTTCCCTGGTGGCTCAGATAGTAAAGAATCTTCCTTCAATGCGGGAGACTTGGGTTCAATTCCTGGGTTTGCAAGAGCCTCTGGAGGATGGAGAGGCTACCCACTCCAGTATTCTTGGGCTTCCCTGGTGACTCAGACTCAGAATCCACCTGCAATGTGGGAGACCTAGGTTCGATCCCTTGTTTGGGAAGATGCCCTGGAGGAGGGCATGGCAACCTACTCCAGTATTCTTGCCTGAAGAATCCCTATGGACACAGGAGCCTAGCAGGCTACCATCCATGAGGTCGCAAAGAGTCAGACAAGACTGAGTGACTAAGCACAACATATAATACAAGTAAAACCAGACTAAAGATTATGGGTGGTGGAGTGGGGACTTAGAAGCCTGGATCCCTACTGATATCACAGAGCTGGTGAAAGAAAAATTGACTTCCTTCTTCTTGTTGCAACTACTGTTCACTGGATATTGCTATATGCAAATTAACTTGATACCTAATGGATGAGACTTAAAAAAAAACTGCTCTCACTACCTTAAGCCTCTAGTTCCAACTACTTTTTCTTTCTCTAACGCTTTAAAAACAAGTCTTTACTCAAGTTCTTTACTTATCATCTGTTTACCTTTCATGACACTGAAATCAGGCTTCATTCCCTAGATACGGAAATTGCTCTGGCAAGAGAGTCTACAGGCCTATTAACTGACTTTTTCTTGTCTCCTTATTTGAGCTGCCGGAAGCATAGGAGACTGGAGTGAATTCTATTCTCAAAATAATCTCTTTTCTTACATTATTACACAACATGGTTTCTTGTTTCTCTTTTAAATTGTACCTCATTTTTGGAGGGCTCTTATTCCTAACTCCTAAATACCAATTCTCTCCTTAACTTTACAGTTTCTCACTTCCTGCTGATGTTGTTTTTACTGCATAAGTTTTCAGTGACCCTGCATGACCTACATGTGGAAGTAGTCTAACTTTTTCAGCCTGGTCTCCGATATCTTCTCCTGAACTCTGATCATAAGCCTCCATGCATTAAGTACTGCACCTTCCACCTAGAATGCCCTTTCCGAATCCCTAGTCCACTTGGTAAACGTCTCAGTTATTACACAAGTAACATCTTCTGTGATGTCTGATTTCAATTTACCAAGATGAACTAGTAACTTTCTTTGCACCCATTTCTTTACTGGTCTGTTTCTCTTATTTGAGAGTAGGGATTGTGTGTATATAATGCTTGGTGAATTAATACACTCATATTAATTTACTTTTAAAAACTTTATTACAATAAAGTTGAAGTCTTAATAGTGTTAGCTAAAAGAAAAGTAATCAGTGCCTAACAACTGCAATGTATGCTGGGAGCAGATAAAAAAGTTAAGGTAGTAAGAGCAGTGATGAATTGATAACTAAAAGATTCAAGATGTGGAGCAGCTGGGTTCATAAACATGCAGTTTCCATGGGCAGGGGGCAGGGGGTGGTTACTGGAAAGGACTGATTTTAAATTAGGAGGCTTTGTTATGACTATAACATGTGTTAGTACAGTTGGCATAATTTCAGACCAGTCAGCCTTCTCTACAAATGCGTCAAATAATAGAACTAATTCCTTTCCTGATACAGCATTTATAATTCTAGCTTTATTCTGCCACTGTACTATTACTGCTTTCTCTTATTATTGTAAAAAGTTGAGAAAGGAAAAATGAGCACTCTGTAAAAGGACTAGTGCTGTGAAACATAGAGAAGGTGAGGAAAGACAGATTATCAACTAGCCCCTTGAGAATCAAGTCACTGGAAACATAGGGAAAAGAGAAAACCAGGATAAGGCTTCCTCTGTGAAACAGGCCACACCAAGGAAGTGTGAAAAAAAAACCACACCTGAAAAGTTGTAACTTAAAGGCTAGACAACGTATTTAGGTTAACAACTCAGACATTACAACTGTTAATGTAAATTTAAATGGTAAAAATCTTTTGCCAGTTTATGTCTTAGGTATATTTAAAATATATATTCAGCTGTCAAATAAGAACATAATTTAATAATGCTGAAACTGATCACTTTTATGTTTTAGTTTACTATTTCTAAATAGTTAAATATATTTAAAATACAATTAAGGCTTGGAAAATGTTACTCCAACATTTTAAATTTTAAACAGAACAGCATTTGGGACAAGTTTCTAGAGTTAATAGGGATTAATGTAAAAAGAGTTCAGCTCTGAGGTCAGAAATCCTGGTTTCAGATTTGCCCAGAACAATTACTTCTAAATCATAAGGACCTCATTTATAAAGCAGGAATAATATCTGCTTTCATTTACTTTATACTGATGATCTAACATTAAACAATATATATTTAAGAAATTTATAAATTCTGCCCACATGTTTAGGTCTGAGTTAGATTTTAAGTGGATGGAGAACATTTATATGCCATTTAACTCATGAAATGTTCACTATTTAAAGCTCTTAAATGTGTTACTAGAATCGACTTCTAACTTCAAGGTTGTCCTCAAAATTCAAATTACATTGATTAATACAATAGAAATTACAAACTTACATGCATAAGTCCAAAAGAATCACAACATTAATGACTATATACAAATGAAAAGCAAAACAATCATGTTCCTTAAAATTTAAATATATTAAAAAAAAAAAAAAGGATTTGGACATTTGTGTCCTAGGAAACACTGTAGCCAAAGTTGTCAAGTTTATAGATCTGAACATTTGTGATTCTACTCAGAATGAAAGCAAACAGATTTTCAAAAATGCTAAAACAGGCTGCATATTATTTTGTAAGAAATGTACTTAAGATTAATCCTTGTGTTTCTCTATCATGCAGGAGGAAAAAGCAGCAGGAGCTGTGGTTGCTGCCATCCCTGTTACTAGTTGTGTGCAAACACCAGTGTTCTGGGACTGGTTCATTCACCAGCTTCTTCTATCAGTCAGATTTTAAGACCAGAGACAATGTTAGATCACAACTTTTAGAAATGTAATAATGTGAACTGCCTAAAACAAAATGATATAAATGGTGAAACTAAAAGGATGGACAAATATACACTTATATTAGACCGATATCCAAGATGGGTTACAAATACTGGTATCAGAGAATTTAACACAAACATACATTTAATATGACAAAGGATCTTTTTTTTGGTTGAGAACAGGTTTTAACTATCATAAAGATACATAATCATGAATGTTTTCTGTCTTGAAGAGACAGAAGCAAAAACCCATTAAAAATAGTATAAGAAATTGTGAGAAATATTACTTTTGTAAGAGATTAACACACTGCTGCTGCTAAGTCACTTCAGTTGTGTCCGACTCTGTGCGACCCCATAGACAGTAGCCCACCAGGCTCCCCCGTCCCTGGGAATCTCCATGCAAGAACACTGGAGTGGGTCGCCATTTCCTTCTCCAATGCATGAAAGTGGAAAGTGAAAGTGAAGTCGCTTACTACGACTCTTGGCGACCCCATGGACTGCAGCCTACCAGGCTCCTCTGCCCATGGGATTTCCCAGGCAAGAGTACTGGAGTGGGGTGCCATTTACACACTACTTGTGCTCAACTAATTAAACAGACAAAAGAGCAAGGATTTTTTGCAGAATTTGAATACTACAGCAAAATAGATTTAGTGTTTATACAGTGCAAAAAAAGAGAATGTCCAGAAATATTTATAAAAATTGATAATGTGATAGGCTAAGTAAACCTCAACAATTATAAAAAATAAAAAACTGAATGAGCCACATTCTTTGATGTTATGGAAAAGCCCAAATGAACTTTTTGGCCAACCCAGTAATATAATTAGAAATTAAGTGCAAAAATGGAAAAAAAAAGTCCAACTCCCTCAAGCACATAGAAAGTTCCTAAGTATTTTGGGACAAAGGAGTAATCAAAGCTATAATTGCACTCTATTAGAAAGTAATGGTAAATGTAACAACCATATCCATACCTAAGGAATATAGCCAGAAATATAAGAGGCAAATTCATAGATACAAATGTCTTTAAGTAGGAAATGTTCTTATCTTTAGTAAGGAAAAAACCTGAAAAAAATCAGGGTAACAAAAATAAAGATACCTAAATGTGAGACGGAAGACAAAAAAAATAAAACTGACATATCAATCTTTGTTTTTTAAAAGAAAACCAATAAAAGTAAACTATAGCTAAGTATAATCTGAAAAAAAGGAAAATGAATAAAACTAGAAATATAAAAAAGGATATAACAAGATACTGTTTGTAAGAGAATAGTATAAGTAATATCATGCCAATATATTTGAAAATCTGAATGAATTCCAGGAAAACCAATGATCAAGATAGATTAATGAAGTAAAAAAATCTAACCAGGAAAAAATACAAAAAATTGTCAAAGAATTACCTCCAACAAAGCCTCCAGGCCTAGATGGTATTATAGCTGAGTTCTTTAAAACTTTCAAGAACAAGTAAGTCCCATGCTATATAAACTGTTCCAGAGCACAGAAAATTAAGGAAAGAGTTCCAATTCAGTTACGAAGCTGGCCTAACCCTGATATCAAAACCTGACAAAGATAGCACAAAAAAGAAAATTCACTTATGAATACAGATGCAAAGAACCTGCAAAATATACTTGAAAAGAGAAATCAACAGTATGCTAAAAGATTACACATCCTGACATGCAGAAGACATTCATTCTAGGAATAAAAGAAGAGTTTATATTAGGTACCGTCATTATATATCATATTAATAGATCATAGAAGAAGGACTGAATAATTTTAACAGATGCCCAAAAAGCATTTTGGTAAATTTCAGTATCAATTTCTCATAAAACAGCCAATATAAGTTAGAAAAGTGATTCCAAGCATCATAAAAAATTGACTGGTATGAAAATAAAACCATGGAAAATTGTGAAAAAGAGGGATCATGAGGGAAGGCTGGTCCTACTACTGTTAATTTTTAGCTTTTTAAACATTTACTGACTGAAATACTTAAAAATACTATGGTGTTGAAGTAAGAATAGAAAAATACAAAGGAATAAAACTGAGTCCCAAGGGCTTTAGTAAGATAAAAGGTACATTTAGATTAATATTGTGAAAAAAAATTTTTTTGATTATCAATAAATAAGATGGGGATAATTAACCATTTAGAAAAAATTAAAATTAGTTCTTTATCTTAAGGCATTTGGACTAAAGGGTTATACATGAAAAATGAAATGAGTAATATCAAGGGAAAGTGCACATGGATTATTCAGGAGCTAGGAGCACTGTAAAGTTCTTTCTAAGCAAAATAGCAATTTCATAAGCTGCAAAGATGTAGACAGATCAGACTCCTTATAAAATATTAAAATTAAATAATAAACAGTAATCTTGAAACAATTACATTTTAATAGTTAATATCCTTAATATACAATGGTTTATAAGCCAGCAATTCCAATTTTAATAATGTACACAAAATTATAGTCAAGAATATTCACTGCAGTATTATTTGTAAACTGTTTCCTCATTTAAGAATTGTGTAAGCAGTCGGGTTAAAATTTGATTAAACAATAATAACAAAAGAAGGCGTTAGAAAAAATAAAAAGAAGTAATAAGCCAAAATGTTTATTTTTAGGTAGTAAGATTACTGGTGCTAGTTTTCTTTTTCATACATTTATGACTATCTATCAAAACTTTCATGATGAATACATACTACTTTCATAATTAGAAAAACTAACACATTAGTCATCACTTTCATAAATACATGTGATTATCAGGCTTCAAAAGTTTCAACAAATATAAAAATTTGTAACAGTTTGTAAGTCAACTGTCTTTGTGTGTGGAAAGTCCCTTAAACCTTTTGGTTCTATTAATATCTTAATTTAGCATAAAAATACAGTTAAAAGAAAATATATGGTCTTAGATTATAACTTCATTTATTCTCTCAAAGGGATTTTGATTTTAATGACTATTAAATGGATTGGTTTTCACACAAATATATCTGCCATTGGAATGAACAGAACTAATTCAAAATAAAGGTTTTTCAATGAGTATTTAGAACAGAATTAAGACTTATCACTCTATGTTAGGTTTCTATTCAGGAAGCCTCATTAAGGTACTCCAAACTGGAAGATGACTAGTCCAAAAGGTCTTTAGAAAAAGTCTCTTAAAAAAATTATATATATATAAAATTCATATTCTTGAGGGCAGAAGCTGTGTCTTATTTGTTGTATCCTCAGAACTTCTTACCGAGTTTGAGACGGCATGTAGGTGGTATTCAGCAGATTGCTGTAGATTGAGAGAATGAACTTTACAGATCTGGATAACAAGTACTCTTAGCTTTGATTTTCCTAAAGAGGAAACATCTAAAGCTGTTCAGTTAAACCTCATACCCTTGATTTGTTTCAGACATTTCCCTTTAAACTTTCTCCAACTCTAGCACATTTCTTAAGGTGAATGAATCAGAATTTTGAGTGAGGATAGAAAGTTTTCTTTCTAGATACCAATGATCTTTAAAAGTGTCATTCTTTTGCATCATCTTACAATGGTTAACAGCAGCACTTACTTGATACTTTTCTTCCAAATTGTGTAAGGACAACACAGAGAATCTCCTTGCTTTGATATTTCAATATCCAGAAAATTTTGGTTTCATTTACTCTGCCAGAACACTCCAAATCAATTATAAAATGTTAAACAAGACTAGATTTAGCATCTATTAATTTTCTCTAATCAGAAGGGCCTATTAGCCTCTATACTTGTGCTTACCACATTTAAATAAATTACATGTACAATCAAAACTGTCTGAGTGTCTCCTATGTACAAGGCACTGAACTCCTTTGTCTGAGAAAATTCACAACATTCCATATACTTTGTTTTTTCTCAGGTCTCTATGCCTTCAGATATCACTCCTCTCATCCAGAAAAATTTTACAGAAATCCTTTCACTCAGTAATGCTGTCCTTTGTTACACACACAATGAGCGAAGCTTAGACATGGAAGAAATCTTACAGATGTCCAAGTTAAACTCTCATATACCAGCATGATATTCACCAATGATAAAACAAATCATCACAGCCATACTTAAGCTCTTTAATATATTGCATGCCAGACATACACACATACAACTTACTTGTACTCATCATAGACTTCCTGTTTGGGCAGTGAAGTCTCAGGATGCTCCTCTAGGGTATTTCGAATCCAGGAGAAGGCATGCATCTGCTGTGCCCGACTAGATGACATGGCATTCTGATCACTAATCATAAAACAAGAACATATTTTAGCTGAACTAGATGGCAATTCACTGATAATTCTTGAGCCAGGCCTAAATGTTCCACTAAATGACTGTGTGTAAACACACTATAAATGATCAAACCAAACTCTGGGCTTAGAGTCTATGCCCAATTTTCCAAACACAAATTGTCCACCTATGGTTATGAGCCATTTTCTATACATCTAGCATTCGGCTGAAGTTATGGCCCTGTTCTGTCCCGTACCATTGTCTCTAAAGCGGCAGAGTCAATGGAGTACTGAAAACATAAGGTATTTGTTTAGCCCACAACTACCTATAAGGGGACATCTGCTCACTTACTTGCCTGTTCATTTGCCTAAACTTATGAAATCATCGAACTACAAAATGAAAGTTATCGAAAACATTGTTTATTTTCTATTTGCTTAGCATTCTCAAGTAACTACCCTGAAATTTTACTAAAGCATTCTATGCTTTGGAATGGAATTCACACTGGAGAAATCCTGACAGGACAAATCTCCCTCCATGGGTCTTCCTGTAATTGGCCCTCCTCTCCAGACCAACGCCTTCACTAAACATTATACATTTTTATTACCTGGCATTGTCACTTACAAACTAATTTCATGAAATGGTCAACCAAGACAATGTGAGGTAAGCTCCTCATTTGACTCTGACATTCATTTCAGCTACAAAAACAATAATAATTTATGTATTTCCAAAGAAATTACTGACCAATTTCTAGGACAAAAAAAATATTAAAACAGTTACAAAATTAGGTCCAAGGGGAAAAAGTAAAAGCAGCAGATTTTTCACTCCATTTTTTTCATACATATACTTTTAAAGTAAGAGAATGTTAAGCATAATGTTTATAAATGAAATAAATTCTGAGAAATTTTAAAAGGGTAGAGAAACTCAGAGTAGAATGTATGAATCAACAACTTTTCTCTACAGTTTCTAAATGAGGCTATTACATGTTTTTACTAATGAAAACAAAGTAATACCCAAGCACTAAAAACATCACACATTGATCATAAATTCATGTGCCATACAGACAATTCACTTTTTCCTCCCTTTTTAAAATTCTGTGTTCTGCTTACCTGACAACCTAAAAAAATTCTTGCACTTTATTGTTCACAATAGTTATGTTTATTCTTTGATTTTTCAGTTCAATTTTCAAAATCTCCCACACTGCATAAATACATTGATCTATTTATAAAACATAAGCCAACTGCATTTCATAGCATTTACTCAGGTACTCAATAAACTGTGGAAAATTCTGAAAGAGATGGGAATACCAGACCACCTGACCTGCCTCTTGAGAAACCTGTAGGCAGGTCAGAAAGCAACAGTTAGAAATGGACATGGAACAACAGACTGGTTCCAAATAGGAAAAGGAGTACATCAAGGCTGTATATTGTCACCCTGCTTATTTAACTTCTATGCAGAGTACATCATGAGAAACGCTGGGCTGGAGGATGCACAAGCTGGAATCAAGATTGCCAGGAGAAATATCAATAACCTCAGATATGCAGATGACACCACCCTTATGGCAGAAAGTGAAGAAGAACTAAAAGGCCTCTTGATGAAAGTGAAAAAGTTGGCTTAACGCTCAACATTCAGAAAACGAAGATCATGGCATCTGGTCCCATCAATTCATGGGAAATAGATGGGGAAACAGTGGAAACAGTGGCTGACTTTATGTTTCTGGGCTCCAAAATCACTGCAGATGGTGATTGCAGCCATGAAATTAAAAGACGCTTGCTCCTTGGAAGGAAAGTTATGACCAACCTAGATAGCATATTCAAAAGCAGAGACATTACTTTGTCAACAAAGGTCCGTCTAGTCAAGGCTATGGTTTTTCCAGTAGTCATGCATGGATGTGACAGTTGGTCTATAATGAAAGCTGAGTGCCGAAGAATTGACGCTTTTGAACTGTGGTGTTGAAGACGACTCTTGAGAGTTCCTTGGACTGCAAGGAGATCCAACCAGTCCATTCTAAAGCAGATCAATCCTGGGTGTTCATTGGAAGGACTGATGTTGAAGCTGAAACTCCAGTACTTTGGCCACCTAATATGAAGAACTGACTCATTGGAAAAGACCCTGATGCTGGGAAAGATTGAGGGCAGGAGGAGAAGGGGATGACAGAGGATGAGATGGTTGGATGGCCTCACCGACTCAATGGACATGAATTTGGGTAAACTCCAGGAGTTGGTGATGGACAGGGAGGCCTGGCGTTCTGCGGTTCACGGGGTCACAGAGAGTCAGACACGACTGAGCGACTGAACTGACTGACTCAGGTACATAAATGTACCCAGGTACACAAATAAATTAGCAAAAACTATGGGTAAACACTTAACCAAATATGATCAAAAACTAAAGTATCTACTGTTTTGCCAGTCATTTTCTGATGATTTTAGGAATAGTGCAAAACAGTAACAATGACAACACACATATAAACACTGTAACTGAGGCAAAGACGAGAAGAAATATACCTTTTCTCTCCATTGCTGAGACCAGAAGGCAGCTGAAGGTAGAGGTAGAGTTTCTCTAGGTCTGTAAACTTCTCAACTTCTTGCTGTTAGTTAAAAAGGATTAAAAAACAAAGATCATTTTAAAAATTGTTTTTCCCTCAACAAAATTTACTAACATCTTCCTACAAAAATACTATCTAAATTTAAACCAGATGGAATGAGTCACTTGCCAAAGCAAACAAAATCTAGGCTTTTTTCTCATCAGTAAAATAATACAGTCATGTTGTTTGACAAATTTATTGCATATAAAATGCTGATTAGGAAGAGAAAATGGTACTTTCTTATAAATTCTAACATCCTAGGCATAAAGAAAATCAAATCAAGGCTGAGACAAAAATTCCTCATTTTAAACCTCATTTAAAGAAGGAGGGTTGTACAATATTAAAGAAAAAGTACTAGACTGGGAGTCGAGACTATTTACTAATAGCCTAACCATTTAACTGGTTGTGAGACTTCCATGCCTTATCAGGTTTTCCTGAAAAATGTAAAATGAATGAGATAATTTCTAGGATTCTTTTCTAATTCTCAAAAATCTAGAACATGTGACTAATGATGCTACTGTCAATGGGGGTGGAGCTGAAGTTTAAAAATCCAGTTATTCCTCAGTATCTGTGGATTCTAGGAACTCCCTTCTCCCCAACTGTGGATACCAAAATACACAAATGCGCAAGTCCTTTACATAAAATTGTGGTATACAGTCGGTCCTCCTTAAGCACCATAACCGAGGAATCAAATGTGATCCTGGGTTGGTTGAAACTGCAAGCACAGAACCTCTGGATCCACAGGGCCAACTGTATCAAAGTGCAAACAATAGTCACTTTCACACAAGGCAGATGTAATTATTCTCTGACTTGCAACAATGGATGCTATTCGTAGAATCTATTTGTAAGATTGTCTGTCACTACTGTTCTGCAACTTTGTCATTTAATCTATAAATGTAACCTTTAAAATAATTTCCACTATTCAGAGGATTGTATAGTTGTCTTCCCAGCTCAGTTTGCCACAAGATAGTTTTAAATCTGCCATAAATTCTACTGCAAAAAAAACATATAGAACATTTCGGCAACCTGATTCATTACAATTGAATTCCACTGCAATGGAAAATATAGACAGAATACTGGCATTTTTGGTGACAGAATCCTTACATGATAAAGTACAACTAAACACAGATCCAACTTATTTAAAAAGCATAAACTGATACAATTTAGCCTTATTCTTATTCTCACCAGAATTCACTCAAAAACAGTTTAATCTTAGAATCTATCCACAGAATGATTTAATCAATTACATGGAATCAACTCTCAAATCTACATTGTTTTCATTCTACTGTCTATGGGGTATTTTCCAATTAGTTCTAATATCTGATAGACTGACCAGCAATATCTTATATAACTTTCCCCTCTACAACAACAAAAATCCTATAGAAACACAGACATTTCCTTTCAAAACTGTTATTTAACATCTTTTCTCCAGTTTCCCAGTGTTCAGTTTCAGAGTCTGCCTAGTTTTGTTCCTCTTGTTGTGTTCCATTCGAATCCTCCATTTAGACTTCTTAACTCTTTCCCCCATGTTCTTCCAGTCTCTTTATTTTCCCAGCCACTACATTAGTTTAAGTCTTTAGCTGTCTTTCTTTCAACAATAAAGGAGAACTCATTTACTCATTTATTTATTCCCTAATTTTATTTTGTGTAACATTCCATAAATGACAAGTGTTAACTTGTGTATCACAACCTATATAAAGGCTGGAAATAGATGAACAACACAATAGTCCCTGACCTGAAGTAACTTACAATGATTCTTTTTATTTTTATTTTTTAATATAAATTTATTTATTTTAATTGGAGGCTAATTACTTTACAATATTGTAGTGGTTTTGCCATACATCAACATGAATCTGCCATGGGTGTACATGTGTTCCCCATCCTGAACCCCTCTCCCTCCTCCCTCCCCATACCAACCCGCTGGGTCAACCCAGTGCACCAGCCCTGAGCATCCTGTCTCATGCATCGAACCTGGACTGGCAATTCATTTCACATATGATATTATACATGTTTCAATGCCATTCTCCCATATCATCCCGCCCTTGCCCTCTCCCACAGAGTCCAAAAGACTGTTCTATACATCTGTGTCTCTTTTGCTGTCTCACATACAGGGTTATCGTTACCGTCTTTCTAAATTTCATATATATGCGTTAGTATACTGTATTGGTGTTTTTCATTCTGACTTACTTCACTCTGTATAATAGGCTCCAATTTCATCCACCTCATTAGAACTGATTCAAATATATTCTTTTTAATGGCTGAATAATGCTACATTGTGTATATGTACCACAGCTTTCTTATCTATTCATCTGCTGATGGACATCTAGGTTGCTTCCGTGACCTGACTATTATAAACAGTGCTGCGATGAACACTGGGGTACACGTGTCTCTTTCGATTCTGGTTTCCTCGGTGTGTGTGCCCAGCAGTGGGACTGCTGGGTCATATGGCAGTTCTATTTCCAGTTTTTTAAGGAATCTCCACACTGTTCTCCATAGTGGCTGTACTAGTTTGCATTCCCACCAACAGTGTAAGAGGTTCCCTTTTCTCCATACCTTCTCCAGCATTTATTGGTTGTAGACTTTTGGATAGTAGCCATTCTGACTGGCATGAAATGGTACCTCATTGTGGTTTTGATTTGCATTTCTCTGATAATGAGTGATGTTGAGCATCTTTTCATGTGTTTGTTAGCCATCTGTATGTCTTCTTTGGAGAAATGTCTGTTTAGTTCTTTGGCCCATAATGATTCCTGAGTTACTAAAAAACATCTATCTGTTTTGCCTACATCTATCTTTCCCCACTTTAATCTGTCTTAAATATAGTTCCTAAAATACCTCTTGTTGAATAATATTAACATCACCCACTTAAACCCAACAGAGCCTTTCACATTAAATCAAAAATAGTTTATGTTGCCAAAAAACCCATGAGTATTATTATGGGTAAAGTCTAAGAAAATGCAATACAAAACATCTTTTTTTTCCCCTTGGGTAAACTCTCTTTCTTAATGGAATATTATTCAGCCATAAAAAATGAGTGAAATCTTGCCATTTGTGGCAACATGAATGGACCTTGAGGGCACTATGCTAAGTAAAACAAGTCAGACAGAAAAGGATAAATATCATATGATCTTCCTTTTATGTGGAATCTAAAAACAACAATAAAACAGACAAAAACTCTGAGCCCACTGATACTGTGATGATTGGTAGCAGCCTGAGGTGGGGGAAGGGAGTGTAGTAGTGGGAGTGGAAGAAGGGGGTCATAAGATACAAATTTCTAGTTATAAAATGAGTAAGTCATAGGGATATAATGTATAGCATGGTGAATATAATTTGAAAGCAGCCAGGATAGATCTCCAAAGTTCTCATTATAAAAAAAAAATTTTGTAGCTATGTATGGTGATAAAGGTTAACCAGATTTATTACATTGATCATTTTATAATACAAGCATACCTCGGAGGTACTACAGGTTCAGTCTTAGACCACCACAATAAAACAAATACTACAATAAAGTGAGTCACGTAAATTTTTGGTTTCTTAGTGCATATAAAAGTTATCTTTGCTCGTGCTCAGTTGCTAAGTCATGTCTGACTATTTGTGACCCCATAGACTGTAGCCCACCTGGCTCCTCTGTCCATGGAATTCTCCAGGCAAGAATATTGGAAAATATGAAAATGTATTGCCATTTCCTTCTCCAAAAGTTACCTTTACCCTGTAATATAGTCTATCAAGTATGCAACAGCATTGTATTTAAAAAACAAGGCACATACTTTAATTAGCAGTATTTTGTTGCTTAAAAAGATGCTAACCATCATCTGATAATGCAGGCAGACTTACCACAAACCTTCAATTTATAAAAAATGATATCTGTAAAGTGTAATAAAATGCCATAAAACAAGGTATGCCTATATATACAAATACCGAATCATTATGTTGTACACCTGAAATTAATATAATGTTACATCAGTTACACCTCACTTAAAAATATCAAACAAAAAACCCACCATTTTTGATGACTAAGAATAAAAAAAACTTTATACTGTTGGAAAAACCTTTGTTTCTATAGTTTTCAACTTTTATATATACTAGAGAAGAACAGAGAAGAAATTCCAGAAGGAATTCAGAAGATAATCCAAATTAGGATAAAGTGCCAAAGAGATGATTCAAAGATGGAATCGTTTTGAGAAAGATCAAACTCACTGCCACATCCTTTGTCTTTCAAACAGTGAAAAATTACTACTGTCAATTACTCTTTTGTTATGTGGGAGTCAACACACAGAAGAAAATAATTGGAGAGTTTACTAAAACTGACATCAAAATTCTAAGAAGCAAATGAGAACAAAATGACTTTAGTGTATAGTGATGGCATTCTAGTCCAGTGAAGCTGAGTTTACCATGAGAATTTTGGTTTTGGATACACCTGTCACTTACAGCTAATCATTGGCCTCCAAAACAATGATTCATGGTGTATAAGACCTTAACTTTGTTTGATTATACCAAGGCAAGAATATCATGTGGCAAGTATGTTAAACATCAGATTATTTAATATACTGTATAAAGAGTTAAACATCAAGAGTAAAGTTTTGTTCCATGTGGAGATTCATTAATTGTCAAAAAGAAGTATGCTTGATGGATTTATGAAATGAAGGACAAAGCTGTTTTATTTTTAGAGCATTAGGAAAAAAAAAACTGCATACATTTTTAAAAATTAAAATTTTAAAATTCTGCCATAAAATGAAATAATGCATTAATATATGCTACAATGTGGATGAACCTTTGAAAACATTATGCTAGGTGAGAGAAGTCAGACACAAAAAACCATTTATCAAATGCTTTCACTTTTATGAAATACCCAGAACAGTCAAATCCACAGAGAGAGAAAGATTAGTGGCTGCCAGGAACTGGCAGGAGGGCACTAAGAGGACTGATCGCTTAGTGGGTTTCCTTGGGGTGATGAAAATGCTTCAGAACTGGGTAGAGGTTATGTTTACATAACACTGTGAATATGCTAAATAGTACTAATGGGAAACTTTATGTTATGTATATTTAACAACAATAAACATTACAACTTTTAATAGAGCTTGATATATGTGGCAGACATATCAGAATATCTGACCTGAAACTTCAAATGACAATTATCAACATCCCTATTTATTAGGCTTAAAAGTCTTCCATTTTCTTGAGTCGAAGAAGTGAAGTTCTCAATAAAGAGAGAAGTTCTCAAAGCAAAGTTATTAAAAGTGTCTTCAAGTTTAGGGGGAACCTCAAGTACTATCTAGTTTGTTTAATGAACTAAGGTGATAAGTTCCCATGACTGTAGTTGAAAATCTTGCCCAAAAGCTTATGAGGCTTCTCTCTTATAGTTCAATCTTTGCAAGAAGATATCCAAAAGTAATCTTGGAACTGAAGTTTGATTCAGATGTCAAAGACATTCTAGGAAACCACTCTGAAGAATTTTTGGCAAAAATCTCCTTGTTTATTCTCAAGTAGGTAAGCAGACCCTGTGTGTCAATCATCCCATTTACATAAGCATATCTTTATATGGGTGGTTTTTTCAGAAACTTTGAGTATGAAAACTTTGAAAAGCAATATTACAGACCTAATGTTGCAAATGGCCTAGATAATGCTTTGCCCTTTCACATCCTCGAAAGAAAAGCATAGAGCAAACAATCAGATTCCAATACTGAGGGCATCTGATGTGAAGAACTGACTCACTGGAAAAAAGACCCTGATGCTGGGAAAAACTGAAGGTAAGAGAAGGGGACGACAGATGATGAGATGGTTGGATGGCATCACTGACAATATGAACATGAGTTTGAGTAAACTCCAGGAGTTGGTGATAGACAGGGAAGCCTGGCGTGACGCAGTCCATGGGTCACAGAGAGGCAGACACGACTGAGTGACTGTACTCATCTGAATATCCTTTAACCCCCTTTGTGGCACCTTGGGAGTCCTGGGTTTCAGTGGTAAGGCTACAACATGGCAATGTCTGTCAATGTGGGTTCCTGAGGGACTATGTGGAGCAGGGGACTCCAGTGATTTGTGCTATACATATAATGTGAATGAAAACAAGTTCTTCTGGTTAGGCCACTGATATTTCAGGCTTCCTTTGTTTTGGCAGCATCGCCTTGCCCCTCCTGATTAATATAGAAAGTTAGACCTTTTCCTCTATGTAAATAAAATGTTGAGAGAGGAAATGGGCTCCTCTCTAATCACAAAAGCTTTCATTCATTCTTAGAATAGTATCTAACTTATTTTGAAATTTCAAATTATACTAGCCAAGCTATTTCAGTTCAGTACAGTGGCTCAGTCGTGTCCAACTCTTTGGAACCCCATGATCGCAGCACGCCAGGCCTCCCTGTCCATCACCAACTCCTGGAGTTCACTCAGACTCACGTCCATCAAGTCAGTGATGCCATCCAGCCATCTCATCCTCTGCAGTCCCCTTCTCCTCCTGCCCCCAATCCCTCCCAGCATCAGAGTCTTTTCCAATGAGTCAACTCTTTGCACGAGGTGGCCAAAGTACTGGTGAGTTATCTCCTTCAGAATGGACTGGTTGGATCTCCTTGCAGTCCAAGGGACTCTCAAGAGTCTTCTCCAACACCACAGTTCAAAAGCATCAATTCTTCGGCGCTCAGCTTTCTTCACAGTCCAACTCTCACATCCATACATGACCACTGGGAAAACCATAGCCTTGACTAGACGGACCTTTGTTGACAAAGTAACGTCTCTGCTTTTCAATGTGCTATCTAGGTTGGTCATAACGTTTCTTCCAAGGAGTAAGCGTCTTTTAATTTCATGGCTGCAGTCACCATCTGCAGTGATTTTGGAGCCCCCAAAAATAAAGTCTGACACTGTTTCCACTGTTTCCCCATCTATTTCCCATGAAGTGGTGGGACCAGATGCCATGCTCTTCGTTTTCTGAATGTTGAGCTTTAAGCCAACTTTTTCACTCTCCACTTTCACTTTCATCAAGAGGCTTTTGAGTTCCTTTTCACTTTCTGCTATAAGGGTGGTGTCATCTGCATATCTGAGGTTATTGATATTTCTCCCGGCAATCTTGATTCCAGCTTGTGTTTCTTCCAGCCCAGCATTTCTCATGATGTACTAGGCACAGAAGTTAAATAAGCAGGGTGACAATATACAGCCTTGACGTACTCCTTTTCCTATTTGGAACCAGTCTGTTGTTCCATGTCCAGTTCTAACTGTTGCTTCCTGACCTACATACAGGTTTCTCAAGAGGCAGGTCAGGTGGTCTGGTATTCCCATCTCTTTCAGAATTTTCCACAGTTGATTGTGATCCACATAGTCAAAGGCTTTGGCATAGTCAATAAAGCAGAAATAGATGTTTTTCTGGAACTCTCTTGCTTTTTCCATGATCCAGCGGATGTTGGCAATTTGATCTCTGGTTCCTCTGCCTTTTCTAAATTCAGCTTGAACATCTGGAAGTTCATGGTTCATGTATTGCTGAAGCCTGGCTTGGAGAATTTTGAGCATTACTTTACTAGCGTGTGAGATGAGTGCAATTGTGCGGTAGTTTGAGCATTCTTTTGCATTGCCTTTCTTTGGAATTGGAATGAAAACTAATCTTTTCCAGTCCTGTGGCCACTGCTGAGTCTTTCAAATTTGCTGGCATATTGAGTGCAGCACTTTCACAGCATTATCTTTCAGGATTTGAAATAGTTCTACTGGAATTCCATCACCTCCACTAGCTTTGTTCGTAGTGATGCTTTCTAAGGCCCACTTGACTTCACATTGCAGGATGTCTGGCTCTAGGTGAGTGATCACACCATCGTGATTATCTTGGTCTTGAAGATCTTTTTTGTACAGTTCTTCTGTGTATTCTTGCCACCTCTTCTTAATATTTTCTGCTTCTGTTAGGCCCATACCATTTCTGTCCTTCATTGAGCCCATCTTTGCATGAAATGTTCTCTTGGTATCTCTAATTTTTCTGAAGAGATCTCTAGTCTTTCCCATTCTGTTGTTTTCCTCTATTTCTTTGCATTGATCACTGAGGAAGGCTTTCTTACCTCTTCTTGCTATTCTTTGGGACTCTGCATTCAGATGGTTATATCTTTCCTCTTCTCCTTTGCTTTTCGCTTCTCTTCTTTTCACAGCTATTTGTAAGGCTCCCCAGACAGCCATTTTGCTTTTTTTACATTTCTTTTCCATGGGGATGGTCTTGATCCCTGTCTCCTGTACAATGTCACGAACCTCCATCCATAGTTCATCAGGCACTCTATTTATCAGATCTAGTCCCTTAAATCTATTTCTCACTTCCACTGTATAATCATAAAGGATTTAAGTCATACCTGAATGAATCGTAAATAGCCAAGCTATTTATGTTTATCAAATTGAGACATGAGCTAAAAAAATGTTAAGAATATACAGCTCAGATTATATAGACTTCATGTTTTCATCTACTTTACTTAAAAAAAAAAACCAGTTAAAAATTCAATTCTAATAAATTTTGCCTACATGATCATACATGATCCTATAAGAGCCTGTTTGTCTGTTTACTTTGGGCCATAGCAATTACTAAGGGTTTTAAACTCAATTAATTCACATTTATTGATTGTTCAAAGCAATTTTTTTTTGGTGTCTACTTACACCTTCCTCCTCAACTAGATTGAAAATTCTAGTTTATCCACATCTTTTTGAGGCAAAAACTGAAAATGTACGACACAGCCAGATGATACTTCTTTCAATACCCCATTTAATTTTTAAATTTAAAACAATAAAGTTTTTCAACCAAAGTACAGAAAGAACATATGTATCACTATCCATATTAAAAGATGTTAACTTTTTGCCATATTTGTTTCAGAATTCTCATGGTAGTGTTTGTTATATGGACTAAAACCAGTTTATCCATTTCTTTATGATAGACAATTTCATTATTTCAAATAGTGCTGCAATAAAAATTCTTATTTGTGACTGTTGCGTCCTTGTGCAGGAGTTTCTGTTATAGTATGCATCTACCTAAAAGTAGAAGTACTTGGTCATATAAGATGCACATCTTTAACTTTGCTGGTATTCCCAAACTGCTCCCCAAAGCTATTACACCAATTTGTTTACCAAAAGCAACACTACAATTTCTCCACATCCTTATGAAAGCTTAAGATTTACGTTTTAGCTAATCTTATAAGTATGAAAAAGTATCCTACCCACTGTTTTATTTTAAATTTTCTGATTGAGGATGAAGCTATCATATTATTCATCATTTGAGTTTATACTAATACAATAGCTATCCAATTTTATCATACATCAGAGTCACTTGGAGAGATTGCTAAAGATGGTAAGAGTTTCTGACTCAGCAGTCTGGAGCATGAACCTTGAAAACCAAAGGTTAAAAACAATGCCATTTTTACTTTCAATATTTAAAAGCAACTTCAACTGAGTTGGAATTTAATTTAGAAAAAAATCTGACAACTTATCTTTGAGAGGATCATATAGCATAATGTATGATCTCTCTTGAACCTGTGGAACAGACTTTTCATAAATCACCTGGTAATTGATTAGTATAGTAATAAAGCAGCTTTGATGGAGCTTTTAGAAACTTGAGGTTAATAGGCAAGTCTCTTATTGATAAATTAGTAGCCAATAAGGAAAAACGACCTATAGTATATAATATGATGAATAAAGCAGCTGCTACTTGAGCATGAGTGCTGGGTCTTTCAAATCTGATCTATCTAAAACAGCAGGATATAGTGGTCAGGTACAGGATACAGAATCAGAAGGCCTGGATCTGAGTTCCAGATTTGCCCCTCATTAGCTTTGTGATATTAAGCAAGATGAGCATTAATTTTCAAGTCTGTGAAACACTGATAAAACACCCATGAATTTTCATGAGGATTAAAAGAAATTTATAAAATATTTCTATGTTACGTTATTATTACCACATAAACAGTCTGGCGGACTACAGTCCATAGGATCTCAAAGAGTTGGACACAACTGAAGTGACTTAACACACATTATATAAATATTACTTTGAAATATATACTTGCTGAAAGTCACATTTTGGCAAGAGAGTTTATAATTCAAATTCAATCAACAAATATAGAATCTTTTATTTGAAAAAGCAAGCTATCTTAAGAAATTTAGGAAACATTTAGCCCAGTCACCTTCAACAACTTAAAGAGTTATACCACAAGAGCAAGGTTCCTAGATTCTATGTGAGTATTAGACTTGACCACAAGTTATTGAAGACAATGTTCCACCAGCACTGACTTTCCTCAGGTAAGTGCAGAAAAACACGGATACTATTCCCTCATAAGCCATCAAGATGTTACTGAAATTAGAAGATACTTCTGACAACCGTGATACTAGAATAGGTCAGAAACAAAAGCTTTTACCAGGTTGGACTTGGAAAAGAAAATGTGTAACTTTCCACTTGTCTTCTGTTATTTAAAAAACACCTGAAACAATATTCTTTATTTCAAACAACTGAGTTAATTTTTAGTGTTTCAGCTTGTCTGCTCAGGACATTTGCCTTTGAACTATGAAAACATACCAGATGAACTGAGGAATCAGGGAGTATTTTCAGTATTTTATTACTACAACTTTAAAACCTCCAAGCAGATGGTAAGGAAACACATTCCCACTATTTACTGGCACAGGTAGTCTGAGTGGAGAGATCTGCTCCTGCTTTCTTAGGGAACATAATGAATCAGGTTTATCCCACAATTTCTCAAACATTAATAAAGGATTTCTCCTGTTTGAAATAAATTTCTTTGCAGTAATGTGCTTCTTGTTGTGAGACTTCCCCCTCAAGCATTAGCCTTTTTTTTTTTTTTTAAACAAGGTCACAAAACTGGGTAACAGTTGATATTTATAAAGATGGTAACCAGTGAAGACTTAAATGAGGATCTTTCATGTAAATCTTTAATAGATCATTATTCTTATTTCCAGAAGAAGCAGAAAGTCTCCTGTTGAGACATATAAACACCTTTCAAGGAACAAGTCAGGTTGACACTGAGAGTCTTGATGAAAGAGGACCAACCCAAGGGTATCACATCCATAATTAGTTCTTCAAATTTTTCTTTTCAAACTAGTATCAAAGAAAGGTTTTAAAAGAAGTTCTGATTTAAATTTGTATTTAGAAGTGGTCGTTTAAAATTCAGAAACTTAAAATCCCCAATTTGTTTCTTCCATTAAATTATCACATGTGGAGGGAAAATATATAAAGATAGGATCTTCGTACTTGAATTTGTCTGTCTTTTATTTTGTAAACTACAGAAACAAAACAAAATCTGAAAAAAATTCTAATTTTTTTTTCCCCTCCTGAAAGGAGACATTGATTTAGGAGCACAGTTACTAAAAGGTCTCTTTCTTCACTAGCATTACTGACAGAAGGGCTGAATGGGGAAAGTGGAACCTTACTCTATATATATATTTTTAATTTATGGAAACAATCAACATACCTGATATTATATTCTCTCAGGGCCCAGCAGTTGTGAAAGCTGTTCTTCCACAGGATTGAATAAGGAAGATAGAGAAAAAGGTCAAGGTATAAGGATTCTATTTTTCAATGCGTTTTGCTTAGAATTCTTAATTTTCAACAATTTTCAGTTTCCTAACTTGCCATGAGAACCATGTGGTCATTTTTTACAAATGTGCTCTAAAAATATACTCTGTGATATATTTTAGGGCTTAGTAAAAAAGGGAGGCTAAATCCCTGAAACTGAAATAATGAATAACATGGTAGGATGTATCATGGCTACATAAATGTCCAGGCAACTAAAAATCAACTGAAATGCTGAGAGAAGGGTATACTGCTAGGATTCAAATAGATAGAAAATACAGAAACCTATAGATTTGAGTACCTCTGAAAAAGGATTCAAATGAGAACCATCTCTAGGGAGACTAACTGCCCATAGTTAAATTCTACAAAAAGGGAGCATCACAGAATGATCATGTAACATTTCTCTGGCTCATTTAGGTGAGGTAAAGGTTATTATCAATGTTCTGTAGGATGCTGGAAAAGATCCTAGGGTTCTACTAGTGGTGGGGATTGGCTGTAGCAGGAAGGATAAGGTTTAGTCACTGTGTTTTAAGTTTTTTGTTTGTTTTTGATTTTACAGCATGGAGATAAAGGATAGTCCCTGGGAACCCAGCAACTATGTTTCAAAAAAATTGGATTTGTTCTAATTGATTCTTCAAGGTTACAAAGCTACAGCCTCAGCAAAGGTGCAGGCCATGAAGAGGAAAACTTAGTCCTCTAATTCCTTTCGCTGCTCCTAGTAACCTTTCCTTCTTTTCCTCTTAGTTTGCTTTTCTAAGGGTTTGAAATAACTTAAGATGCAAAAATAGAGAGACTAGAAAACTATAAGAATTCATTTGTTTTATATCAAAACACATTTCTGTGTAATTATCTCATTACTTAAATATAAAGATACTAATAAAAAGTTGAATTTCTTTCAGGTAAATGGGTGAGAGATTGCTATCTTATTCTTTCCTATTCCTTTTTGTGACAATAAAATGAATTTGAAAGCTAGCTGACAACGGTAAGGGCAATCTTAACAATTATGAAACAGAAAAGTAACCAGAACTCATGATTTGTGCCCTTAGTGGCAATTTAGTCCACCTGAGTTCCTAACAGGAAGAAAAAACAAAAAAATAATTATAATTATATTGTCCTCCCATACTAATGGATAAAATAACTCACTCACATACTTGATGAAAATAAGAATAAACGGTTCAAATTTATCTGAATGGATGGCATGGCCTTATATAGATGATTTCTTTTTGTGATACTCAAAAAACAAAGCAAACCCAACTATTTAAATCCAGCCCCCTTGTCAACAAGCACCACACCCCAAACCCTCCCTAGACATGTAAAATCGACACAAAAATGCTCTCTTGAAAGTTATTAATTTCCCCTTCACCAAGTGACTGAAAGGAAAAAGTCAGATTCTGAGCTAGGTCTTTAGTAACAGTAACCTCAGGGCCACATCACAAGATAAACTCTATCTTCTAACAGGGAGGCTTTTCCAAGTCTGATTGATACAGATACACACTTCTCTCTGCCTGCGCTGGGTCTCTCTTGCTGTGTGGACTTTCCTCTAGCTGTGGCTAGTAGGGGCTACTCGAGCTGCAGTGAGAGGGCTTCTCACTGCAGTGGCTTCTCTTGTTGCCGAGCACAGACTCTAGGGCTCGAGGGTCAGTAACTGCGGCACACAGTGTCGGTAGTGGCCCCCGGGCTCTAGAGCACAGGTTCAATAGCTGTGGCCCCCAGACTTAGTTGATCTGTGGCATGTGGGATCTTCCCAGATCAGTGATCAAACCCGTGCCATCTGCATTGGCAGGAGGATTCTTTACCACTGAACTACCAGGGAAGCCCAAGTCTGATGTATTTTAATTAGATACTCCAAAAAAAATTTTTGGTGTCAATGAAGATTGGGTCAGGAAGTTGACCTTGGTCCTATCATTTAGTATTCATTATAGTAAGGATTTGAGGTAAAAAGGCATGCTTTCTTCTATAAAGGAGGAAAGGGAGAAAATAAGTCTTTTCAAACTATATACACCACATATTTGTAACATATATCAATGACATATATCTCTAGAGGGCAGAAGAGTTGAGCAAGTTATTCAAATTTATTTCTGGGAGTGTGTCATCTATCTTAGAAAGGCCCACCCTTAACATTATTATATTACGGCTTCCCTGGTGGCTCAGACAGTAAAGTGTCTGCCTACAAAGCTGCAGACCCGTGTTCAATCCCTGGGTTGGGAAGATCCTCTGGAGAAGGAAATGGCACCCCACTCCAGTACTCTTGCCTGGAAAATCCCATGGATGGAGGAGCCTGGGAGGCTACAGTCCATGGGGTTGCAAAGAGTCAGACACGACTGAGCGACTTCACTTTCACTTTCACATTATTATTCTGGTTCTCAGGAAGCAGATATTCTACACTGTGCTTCACATATCTTTCAGTGCTCATCTAACCACTTTAGCAGTAGGCACATAAAAGAATTGACTTCTAACTTAAAACATTAACTATGGGAAAGATTTGGAAAGTTTAAAAAAGTTAAATGAGATTATTTTCATTCATGCATTGAGTACTGGGTTTTATGCCAACTATGCTTTAGGCATGCATGACATTACATTTCAGGACAATAAAATTTAGAAGTAAAACATCTGCTGCATAATAATGATAAATACTATAAGGAAAAAGGATTGGTGAGAGTACAACTTAACCCAGAGTGGTCAAGGAAGGTTTCATTGTAAAGTATGAACATAAACTGTTTCACAAAGTGGCTAACCAATAGGAAAGACTCTTAAAAGAGTTACCAATTTTCTTTGTTGTAGCCTACTTTTGTTTTCCATTGAGTGACTGTTTTAATGGCCAGGCAGGGCAAGAACTGACAGTAAAAACTCCACATTATTAACAGACAAAAACGGACTCTGGCTTCTCACTATTTGTCCCAATATACCCTGTTATGGCTCCCATAACACTATAAAGAATGGCTCTTGGAAAAATCTTGCCCTCAAAGAATCTAACACAGAGGTGACAGTCTCAAATGCCAGCTGGGGAATGGAAATGATTAGACTACAGGTAAGAAAAATATCTATAATTAGGAGTTAAATGCATGGCATGTAAAAATGAGGATTCAGTGTCCTAAGTTTATAACGGACAACTCATGTGTGCTCAGAAAGCTGGTTTTTAGGATTTATCTAATAGTAAACTTTGGTGTCCATTACAGAAGGAAAGTTTCTTAACAGAACACAGCTTAGACGGTTAATTTTTGTTCATTTCTCCAGGGAAGAGAAACACCAGTCCAGCACGGGTTGGAGGCAGAGAGTAGAATCCTGAAGCAGCATTCAGAACCTAAGACACATTGACTACTGATTCAATACAATCTGACCCTTTCAAGTTTTCTTCTGTATTCCCTTGCAAAAGGACCCTTCTGAGAGTGCTCCCTTGCAGGGAACTTGCCTCACTACTGAATAATCTGAACGATGGCATCTGTCACCAAATTTCAAGTTTCCCTGGCTCTCCAGAAGGAACAGGCATTCCATTCAACTTCTCTCTCCTAACGGTAATCCTAGAAAGTCCTCCTTGGTTCAACTCTCGTAAGTAAGCCTTCCCCCAGCAGAATGGACTTAGGTCAGGAAGCCTTTAGACTCATCTGTGAAAGGAACTCATTCAGTTCAGTTCAGTTCAGTCGCTCAGTCGTGTTCGACTCTTTGCGACCCCATGAATTGCAGCACGCCAGGCCTCCCTGTCCAGCACCAACTCCCGGAGTTCACTCAGACTCACGTCCATCGAGTCAGTGATGCCATCCAGCCATCTCATCCTCAGGCGTCCCCTTCTCCTCCTGCCCCCAATCCCTCCCAGCATCAGAGTCTTTTCCAATGGGTCAACTCTTCGCATGAGGTGGCTAAAGTACTGGAACTTCAGCTTTAGCATCAGTCCTTCCAAAGAAATCCCAGGGTTGATCTCCTTCAGAATGGACTGGTTGGATCTCCTTGCAGGAACTCATTAGACATGTTCAATTTCTGCCCAGGGGAGTTTACTTGGCCTTCCTGGTACAGAGCACAGAAAGCTCTGTAAAGCAGATGCTTTATTAGACTATGTTAACTCTCTAATACTGCATTTTTTAAACCTAAAAGTAAATGGCAATACATAATTCCTCTCTTCAAATACTGGTCAGTAGAGAGCCCTAGAAGTAAGTCTGAACACTCTTCCTGACAGATTTAAAATATGGACTTAAATGGATTTAAAATACAGTTGACCCTTGAGCAATATGGGGCTCAGGGGTGCCTACCCTTCTTGTGGGCTTCCCAGGTGGCGCTAGTGGTAAAGAATCAGCGTGTCAATGCAGGCTTTTGTTCCATCAAACATTCAGGATTATTTCTCTCAAATGTTGGTCTTGATATAGCTTTCAAGTAGTCCAATTTAAATCAACTAAAATAAGGGGGTTAGGTAATACGGAATGAGCAGCTTTCAACTCTGCTAATCCTATGGGATTGGATGTATCAATGTAAGGTTTTGCCTTGACTATTAAACTGGTTATGAAAAATATAACTGGATAGGCTTTACAAATGTATAATGGCATTATAGATCTAAAGTTGTTACAACTGATGAAAAATTTAGTTTAAGACACTAATTACTATTAAAATTAAGTAAAAATCAATTTTTATTACAAAAGCATTAAAATATTAATAAAAATTTTATTCATATGCTTCTAAAATATTTTCATTTGTCTTTATTGATAAGCAGGCAAATACTAGGCTTTAAAAATAGTATAGATACAATTTTCTATTATTTACTTTTAGTATATTTCATAGAGCCATAGTCTTCACAATTGTAATCAATTTAAACAGTTAAAATCATTTTAGCTATTTTGTTTTAGTGAGCATATTATGTTTTTTAAATGGCATTCAAGCAACCTGCTTGCAAAAAAGAGACTAAATTTAGAATTACTGATTACTAAAATTCAGTAAGATGATGAGGCTAGCTTTTCATTTTTTTCCTCTTCAGATTTATTTTCAAAGTGGATAATTACTTTCAGAAACAGTTCTTAATTACGGGAAGAAGAAGTAGAATTTTTGAAAATTCATATAAATAACCTCATATTTTAGACACTTTAAAAAATGTTATGTTTATCACTGTTTTTAAAAGTCTTGGCTCTGGAGTCAGACTACCTAGATTAAAAGCCTAATTCTACCAATTAGCAAGTTTTATGACCCTGAGTTAAGTTACTTAACCTGTCTGAACCTGTTTCTTCATTTGTAAAATGAGGATGATAACAAATTAATCTCATAGGCAAATTATGAGGACTGAATAATAGAATATGTAAAGTACTTGTCTGTCACATGATAATAAATACTCAATAAATGTTAATAATAATAATATGTAGAGAGAAACTCTGTTTAGGTGATATTATGTGCATATTACACATAATTTTTGATAATTATTATTTGCAGATAATCACTCAGCAAATGTTAACTGTCTTCCATGTACTAGACAAGATACTAAGCACTGGGGATACCAAGACCATGAGACACAGTTCTTCGTACTACCAAAACCTTATTTTTGTTGAAGGAAACAAATTAACCTGGGGATCAGCATACTATATAGTAAGAGCTATAACAGGGGTAGAAAGCTCTTTATAAGGTGCATGAGAGCAAGAGCCTTAACAGAAGAAGGTATAGGAAAGAGGCTAGACTCAGACATACTGTTAACTCCCTTCTTCTTTGTCTTCTGGTCTAGTGGCTAGAAATCAAAATACTCTGTATCCTAGTTTCCTTTGTAGCTAGCTGCACCCAAGTGACATCACTCTGGAGGTGGAAGTTCCTGAAGTGGGAACAGAAGTAGGTGCCCTGAAAATAAACACAGTTTTCTTAGAAGAAAGCCCTTTTGCCCTTTCTCCCTTCTTCCTGCTTTGGCATTTGGATGGAAGGTATGGACGTGCAACAGCCATCAATGCTGTGATGGGACGAAAGGTGACTCAGCAAAACACAAAAAGCCTAAGACTCTGGTGAGCTTTTGTACCGCTCTTGGATGCCTAACTCTGGACTTACTAGATGACACAAACTTACTTCTTTAAGCCACCAATAGTTGGGGTTTTCTGTTATCTGCAGCTGAATGCATTCCTAGTAGATAAAAAGCATTCTGAAAAGGTATTTGAGCCAAGTCTGAATGGAGCAGGAGTCATCCAAGAGAAGAAAAATGAGAAGAGCACAGCTGGCGCAGAGGAAACAGCATCTATTAAGTCCTGGAGGTGGCGGGAGCATGGACGGCTGATACCGGCAGCTATTCTACGATGTGCACCTTCTGGCTTCTTGGACAGCTGTAGCTAGGTGACTCCCAACTTCTCTATCTTCCTTTCTCTGTGTTTGAGGGATTCAATGCTGTCCCCTCAGAGGTTCCATATGGTAAACAATCATTCTTAAATGGTAAGTTCCATGATGATGAACATAAAATGTGATCCCTGACTAATGTTTAGCCTTCTAGAAACACATATTTGTGGTTAATAAGTAAGATTTCACATTAACAATTTACATGTATAGCACCTTCGACTGAAGCTGCCATGTGTGCCTGTATTTATACTACAGGCATACTTCCTTTTGTTGAGTTTCCTTTATCATGCTTCACAGAGACTGCATTTTTTTTTTTTAACAAACTGAAGGTTTGTGCATCCCTACACTGAGCAAATCTACTGTTTTTTCCAGTATTATTTGCTCACTTTGTGTCTCTGTGTCACACTTTGGTAATTCTCACAGTAGTTCAAACTTCTCCGTCATTATCATTATATCTCTTATGGTGATCTGTTATCAATGATCTTTCATGTTACTACTAAGACTTGCTATAGGCTCAGATGATGGTTAGTGTTGTTTAGCAATAAAGTCTCTTAATTAAGGTATGTACAATATTTTTTAGACCTAATGCTATTGCACACTTAACAGATTAAAGTATACTGTAAACACAGCTTTTGTATGCACTGCAAATCCAAATAATTTGTGTGACTCATTTTGTTGCAATATTCACTTTACTGTAGCGGTCTGGAACTGAACCCTCAGTATCTCTGAGGCATGCCAGTAACAAGTACAGTTGTTATCTCCTTTAATATTCCCAGCAACTCAGTCGATTAGAAACTACTATTACCACCTTTTAAAGTACAACTAAAATAGGTTAAAATTTTCCAAAATCAGATAATAATGGTAATAAAGGTAGTGGTAAAGATACAAATTCAGGACTGTGTCATTCTAGAGCCTCAGCTCTGAGCCATTCTATTATATTGCCAGTTACTCTTAGTTTCTGATCTATTTATTCCACTTTACTTGTTTAAATCTTTCCTGAATCTATACAATAAAGTTTCAGTTCCCCATCTGTACTCTGGGGATGAATAGGGGTGGTTACCTCTTAGCATGTTAGTATGTGAGGAAGGGAAATACCTAAGCTGAGGAGAACAGGAGGAAAGAGGAGAATGCCAGGAAAAAAAAAAAAATTGGTCTTTCTCTAAAGGAATGAGAAAAGTTTCTGTTCTTATGGGCAAACTGTGAAGTATTCAGTAATTCCAACAAAGAAATTAAAATATTTTAACAAGTTTACGGTCTCTGAAAGGTCTCAACTGAAGGTGGTAACACTTCTTGATATTTTAAATCACAATATGTTTAATAATTGAGTCATTAGGTTATACTCATTCATAACTTTAACAAATATTTATTGATCATCCTCATGTGCCTGTGGGCATATTCCAATGAATATGTTCCTACACTCAAGAAGCCAAGAACAAATAAAAATACTAAATTATGACTATCATAGAGGTGACTACATAAAACAAATGAAGGTAAGCACAGGATATAAGGGGAAAGAAGATATATCAGACTCAGACCTGAGAAATCACAGATGGCTTTCCAAGGGGGTAGTATCTAAGATGAATCTCAAAATATAGCTAATATAGTTTAAAAAAAAGAGAAAAGAGAGAGAGTGGATAGTCTAGACCAGAGTTTTTCATCATCTAACACTACTGACAATTTTAGGCTGAGAAGTCTATTATAAAGTAGTACCCTGTGCCTTCCCTGGTGGCTCAAGATAGTAAAGCGTCTGCCTGCAATGCAGGAGACCCAGGTTTGATCCCTGGGTTGGGAAGATCCCCTGGAGAAGGAAATGGCAACCCACTCCAGTACTCTCGCCTGGAAAATCCCATGGACAGAGGAGCCTAGTAAGCTACAGTCCATGGGGTAGCAAAGAGTCGGACATGACTGAGCGACTTCACTTTTACTTTTGCAGGATGTTTAAATAGCATACTTATCCTCTACTCACTCAAGTGGTAGCACACTCTGAGTGTAAAAAACAAAATGTCTCCAGATGTGGTCAAATGTTTCCTGGGGGCAAAACTGCCTCCAGTTGAGAACCACTGTTCTAGAACTGCACTATCCAAAAAGGCTGCCACTAGCACCTTCTGGCTATTTAACTTAAAATCAAATTAATAAAATTAAAAGTTCAGTTACTCGGTCACACTAGCCACATTTCAAGAGCTCAATAAATAGTCACGTCTGTAGTGGCTACCAAACTGAATAGCACATATACCGGACATTTCTACCAACGCAGAATGTTCTAATGGCCATTGTTGTTCTAGACTAAGAGGGTATATATTCTCTTTAACTTCACAAGCGTTCATTACAGCTTGCTGACAAGCCTGCAGAGGGAGTAGAGAAAGATGAGACTGAATAAGAGAAGTAAAGCCAAGCATGAAGGATCTTCAATGCCTTAAGATAAAACAATGGGGAACCAGTAAAAGGTATTAACCAAGGGTATAAAATACAAAGATTCACATTTCATAAAGATGGTTTAATGATGTTTTGAAGAATGGAATAGAAGAGGAGGGATGAGTAGCAGAAAAATAGCTGCCATTATTTCCAACAAACACAATGGTATGCATTAATGTAGAAGCAGTCAGGATATACAAAAATGGAGCAATTTTGAAGGCAGAAGTGATGGGATGTGGTGACTGACTAGATGTGAGGTAGGTGAGAAAGAGGATGAAAACAAGAAAGACTAACAGGTTTTTAGGTTGGCTGAGTGAGTATATTCACTAAGATAATATGACAGAAAGAATAATGGCCCTCCAATATGTTCATGTCCTAATCCTCAAATCCCTAGAACTGTGAATCTGTTACATCACGGTAAAAGGGACTTTTCAGATGTGATCACATTAAGGACCTTGAAATGGGGAGAGCATCCTGTATTATCTAGCAGGCCTAATGAAATCACAAAAGTCCTAATAAGAGGGAAATTGAAGGAGATTTGACTACAAAAAAGAGACGTGTCAGAGGGACACAGTGTAAGACATGAGGAGTCATTGCTGGCTTTGAAGATGCAGCCATTAAAAGCTAAAAAGCAAGAAAAAGATTGTCCCCTACAGCCTCCAACAGGAATACAGTCCTCTTGACACCTTCATTTTATCTTAGTGAACCCTGTCAGACTGCTGATCTGTAGAATGACAAGATAATAAACTTGTGTTAAGCCACTAAATTTATGATAATTTGTTACAGTTGCAATAGGAAACAAAACAAATAGGTTCAGAATTTGGGGTGTGATACAGTGAAACTAGTTCTAGAAAAGTTGAGTTTGAAGTGCCTATGTGACATCTTAGTAAAATTGATCAATAGACAGTAGCTGGCTGTGTGGGTCTGGAGCATAAACTGGGGATGTATAATTAAGAGTCATCAGCATACTGAGATTAGTTGACACCATCAAAGTAGATGAGGTCACCATGGGCAAATATAGATAGAATGCAGAGAAATACCAAGAAATTCCAACTGACTGTGGCATGTTCAAATTCAGACAACACCCAAAAAATTCAGTATAGACAGTACAGCAGTAACACCTTAGTATAAAAGCTGCTGCTGCTAAGTCTCTTCAGTCGTGGCTGACTCTGTGTGACCCCATAGATGGTAGCCCACCAGGCTCCCCCATCCCTGGGATTCTCCAGGCAAGAATACTGGAGTGGGTTGCCATTTCCTTCTCCAATGCATGAAAGTGAAGATGCTCAGTCCTGTCCGACTCTTAGCGACCCCATGGACTGCAGCCTACCAGGCTCCTCCGTCCATGGGATTTTCCAGCCAAGAGTCCTAGAGTGGGATGGCATTGCCTTCTCCGGTATAAAAGCTGAACTCTAAAGTCTAGCTATTCTAGACTTGCCCTAACAAAGCTTAAACACAACCTCAAAAGGATAATCTGCAAGTACTTTAGCTGCCAGCCAAAGAAAACTGTAATACATTTTAAAGAAAGAGAACAAAATCTAGACATTCTAAATGATTACTAAACTAAAAATTACTAGACATGTAAAGAAGCAGAAAAACATGATCTCATAATTGCAACAAAAACTCAGTAAAGAAACTTAAGAGATAATTAGAAAACAAAGACCATAAAAGAGTTCTTATGAACATGCTCAAGGATTTAACAAAAGAAATGGAGGATATAAAAGAAAATAACCAAGTGAAATTTCTAGAATTTAAAAAATACAAGGTCTAAAATGGGCAATTCAATGAATAGAATTAGAGATCACATATGTCAAGAAGATTAAGGAATGTGATAATAATATTAATGAAATATAAACTATCCAAAATGAAGCAAAAAGAAAAAAAATGACTAAATATAACCTTAGTGACCTGTGAGAATTACTGAGGAATGTAACATAAATAAACTTTGAGACCCATGATGGAAGGGAGCAAAGAAGAGTATTTGAATGGCTGGAAATTTTTGAAAGCTGATGTAAAACTGTAAACCCACAGGATTGTGGAAGCTCAGTTAATCACAAACAGGTCAAAAGCAAAGAAAAACAAAGCCATAAGGCTATAAAATTACTAAAAACAATAATAAATAATCTGGAAAGAAGCCAGAGGAGAAAAGTAGAACACATTACACACAGGGAAACAAGAAAGAAAACAAACTTCTCAATGGAGTCTATGCAAACCAAAAAGAAAACAGATCTACACTGCAAAAATGGCTGAAAAAAAAAAATCTAGAATTCTATACCCAGTGAAAATACCTTTTGTAAATGAAAGACTTTTTTCAAATAAACTAAATCTGGGCAAATTAATCAACAGTAGACCTACAATGTAAGAATATAATTAGCAAAATGGTATACATACACTCAACCTTACAGGCAGTTCCATGACAAAGCTTGTCAGATTGGTTAAGCATATGATGTCATCAACAACAACAGAACACTGTAACTATAAAGTGTTTCTATAACTTTGTTTAGAAGTAAAAGGATGAAAAAAGATATGCCACACAAACAAGCACTAATTATAAGAAAGATGGAGGGGCTATGGTGATATCAGACAAAGCAGACTTGAAAGTAACAAATGTTACTAGAGATTAAAAACAAAAACATAATAATAATAAAAGAATCAATTCATGAAGAATATATAAAAATCTTAAATGCTTATGCTCCTATTAATAGCTTCAATACATGAGGCTAACGCTGACAGGATCAGAGATAAAAAAATTCACCATCACAAATACAAGATTTTAGCATCCCTCTGAATAACTAAAAAAGTGAAATATCAGTAAGGATAAATTTGTCTTGAAAAGCCATAACCAACTGGACCTAACTGATAATAGTTGACATACAGAGACAGAAGAGCAGTCTATCCAATAACAGTAGAATACATGTTATTTTCAAGTACATATGAAACATTCACTAAGCTATACCAAAAACAAGATTCAATAAATACTCATCTACTTGGAAACTGATCATCCTATATTATGGGTAACAAGAATAAATTATAATTTTAAAAAGTTTCATTTAACTGAATGACAATGAAAACACACAAAAAAATTATGGAATGCAGCTAAACCAGTGCTTAGAGGATTATTTGTAGCATTAAATGTTTACAATGAAAAGACAAAAAAAGTTTAAAATTTCTTTACTGAGGGGCTAGAAAAATAAGTGTCAATTAAAGCCAAGTTAAGCATGAGAAAAAAAAAGTACATTAAAGGAGAAAGAAAATGGAAAACTGACAAGAAAGAAAGTAAATGAAACCAAAAGTTTAGTTTTATTTATAAAATTATTAAACCTCTAGCTAAGCTGATTAAGATAAAAGAAGATACAATTGCTAATTTTCAGTAATGAGAGGGAACTGCTAAAAATCCTATAGATAGTAAAGGATGATAAGGGAATATTAAACAATATTATACTAACAAACTCACTGCTATAGGAAACATGAACAAATTCCCTGAAAGACACAAATATCAAAACTGCATCAGGAAAAACTTTACTAGCCTTATAATAATTACAGAAACTGATTTCATAACGAAAACCTTTTCCACAGATGGTTTCACTAGTGAACTCTACCATATTTTAAATATTTAAAAATAAGAGAGAATTCCCTGGCAGTCAGTGGTTAAGACCCCATGCTCTCACTGCTGAGGGCCTATGTGAGGATCCAGGTTCAATTTCTGGTCAGGGAGCTAAGATCTCACAAGCTGTGCAGGGTGGCCAGAAAATTAAATAAAACAAAAAAGAAATAATACTAATTTTAATTTAAATTCCTTCAAAAAATATAAGAAAAACACGTCTAAACTCATTTCATGAAGCCAACGTTACCCAGATATCAAAAACAAAGATATTACAAGAAACCATCAGATCAAAAGGCCTAATTAACACAAATAGTCTTTAAAAATAGCTAATCCAATGTAGCAGTATATAAAAGTGTAACACAACATATGGAAGTATATGCACCATATGGAGCTTACCAGGGGAATGCAAAGATGGTTGACTTTGGAAGATCAATCAGTATAATTTATCAGGTTAACAGAACCACAGAGAAGTACCATGTGATTATTTCCGTAAGTACAAAAATCACTTGATAAAATCAAGTGTGTATTTGTGATTAAAAAAAGTCTCTTAACAAAAAAGGAACAGAAGGGAATAACTTTAAAAAAGCATTCGTAAAAAAGTTAATGCTAATATCACATTATAAGGTGAATGAATAAATGGTTTTCCCCTAAGACTGAGAACAAGGGAAAGGAAATCCAATTCTCACCATTTCTATTCAGAATTGAGCTGGAGGTTGTAGTTGCGAAAGGTGAGAAAAATGAACAGACATTTAGACTGAAGTGGGGTTAAACTTTTCTTTATTCATGGATAATATGATTGATTTGGTAGAGAATTCAAAAACTTGACATAACATATGTGAACTTAGTTAAGTCTGCATACTTACAAGGTCAATATACAAATCAGCAATAAAACATAACAAACACTTTTTAATGCCATTTGTGATAAAATCCCAAATCTTATTTAGGAATAATTTAAGCAAAATATATAGAAAATGTATACACAGAAAACCAGAAAATACTGTTGAGAGAAATTATAGGGAAATCAACTAATATGGAGATACAGTATGCTTACAGTTTAAGAAAATGTGTCATTAGGATGGCCACTGGCCCCAAATCTATCAATAAACTCACTGAAACACAAACAAATTCCAGTAGACTTTTTTTTTTGACAGAAATTGACAAGGTTATTCTGAAATTTGTACAGAGAAGCCAAAACCAATTCAAATCATTACATTACCTGATGGCAAGACTTTTGACAAAGCTACCACAGACAAACTGTGGTGATGGCATAAAGACAGATAGCAAGTGATGGGAAAAGAGAGACTAGACAAAGACTCAAGGCAGACCTCCTAATAAGCAGTGCTGAAACAACTGGATAGCTATCCATTTGGTTAAAAAAATAAACACTGAAGTTCATCTTATACCAAACATAAATTTAAATCAAATCAGCTCGCAGACCTAATACAAAAAGCTAAAACCATAAGACTTCTAGAAGAAAACGTGATAAAAACAATGTGAGAAAGCTGAGATATCTAGAACAAATGGAATGAATAGGTCAGGACCCCCACCCCCACCCAACTCTAAAATGATGGGAAAATGATTTTAGGGCTTTGGAAACTGACTAAGAGCAACATACTGAGAAGCGTTTGATCGTTAAAAACTGCTGAACTTCAGGCATCAACTGCGAGAGTCAGCTGTACTCCTGTCTGGTGCTTCTCCCATGACCTAGTCCACATGGGTGAGGTTGACTGTGTTTAAACATGAAAAGGAAAACTTGATGATAATGAAAAAAATAACAAGGAATCTCAACAAAAATTGAGAAAATAGAACATAAAGATAATCAGAGAAAAAAGGAACAAAATCCCAGAGACTAGAGGGATAAAACCAATCATTTAAACTTATGTGTAATGGTAGCTTCCTATGGAGAGGGGAATTCAAGGGATTATATATATATATATATATATATATATGAAGAAATAACAGCTGAGAACTTCTCAAATCAGATTAATCTACAGATGCAAACTCAGCAAACCCAAAGTAGGATAAACACAAATTGATCCATACCTACATGTAAGACAGTCTCACTGTTGAAAGCAAGAATAGGTGGGTGAGTGAATGAATGTATGAATGAATCTTGATGGCAAGAAGAGAAAAACAACTAACTCGTCATGTACCAGAAAACAACATGATTAACGACTGACTTTTCATGAGAAACAATGAAGGCCAAAGGTAGAGAAATGATATATTCAAAGAGATGGAATTTTTTAAAGAGAAACCTATGAATCAAAAATTCTATATTCAGTAAAATTATTCTTCAAAACTGAATGTAAAATAGCCACTCACAGACAAATACAGATCAAGAGAATTCATCGTGAGCAAATCTGACTTATAAGAAATACTAAAGGAAATTTTTTAGACCAAAAGGAATTATCCTTAATTCCCTTGTTTCTCCCTTTACAATCAATACATCGGCAAGCAAGGCTTACTGGCTTTATATCCAAAATATGCCTTGAACCCATTACTGTATTTTCCCCCCATCTTCCCCTTCCAAGTGAGCAACCACCTTGCATTCTTATTTCGACTTTTCCAATAGCCTAACTGATTTTCCTGCTTCTACTCTTATCCCCCTAAAAGCCTACTTCCCAACAACTGCTAGGGTATTAAAAAAAAAAAAGAAAAGAAAACTAGATCATACTATTCTCTATACTATTCATACTGAATCTTTTAATTGGCTTCCATGCACTTAGAATAAAACACATACTATTTGCCATAGCTATTCTTTTCTCCTATCATCCTCTCCTCCCTTTGCTAAGTTCCAGCGCACTGGGTTCTTCGTATTCTCCAGACATTCCAGGTTCATTTCTGTTTCAGAATTTTTGTACTTTCTGTTCCCTCTGCCTAGTATTTGTCACAGGCAGATCTTTACACAAGCCTGGCTTCTTCTTATTCAGGTCTCTTTTCAAATGTCATTTCCTCAGATACTTTTCCTAAATCACTCAATCTAAAGATTCCCTATACACCGTCAGTTGTCTCCTTTTGCCTTGTAAAATTTCTGTAATAGCATTTATTATTATCTGAAGTTGTAAAGCTTACTTATTCTACCATTCATTTAATGTCTACTTCACTCAATAAAATGGAAGCTTTATGAAGATACAGATCTTACTATCTTGTTCATCAAATATATATATAACTTTAAAATTTATGCTGAAATATAAACACTTCTGAATTCTTAAAAGATTAAAAATCCTTTTTGTTCTTATTTAGTATTTTATAAATGCCACATTTAATAAATTATCCCAGTGTTCTGTCTCAACTTTCTTAATGAAAAGAAAAATTGAATATTCCTCCAATATTATCTCAGATTCTAAAAGAAAAAAAGCCGAGAGTCTTAGATAGCAACTGTACTTGTCTTGTTTACCATTGTATTTTGACACCCAGACAGGGACTAGCAAAGAGTAATTATGCAGTAGTTACTGAGTGATAGATATAAACAACTGAGAGTAGATATGAACTCTTGAGAGTAGAGAGAAACAGAAAATGCTCTCAGCGGTGGGGGTAAGGCTACCTCTCCATCCCCAGTCACTACCTTCCTAGGTCTTAAGAGAATTATTAAATCTATTTTAACAGACTGGATTTCTTGAGGGCAAGGGAACATGTCCTTTTGTTTCCCAAATATTTAGCACTGGCCCAATAATATTTTTTTTAGTAAATGCAAGAGCATCAGTCTCTTCATTTGTAAAAGGGAAGTAACAAGATCATCTACTTTAGAGTACTGAAAAACAGGAAAAAAGGGGGAAAACATCCCCAACAAAGTACTCTTTCTCAAACATTAGGTTAGAAAAGCACAGGAGAACCTTTCATACCTGTTCTCCTATGAAGTAATGTTATTTACTCACCTACCTAGAAACTAGTATCATAAGCTAATAAGATCATATACTATTTCAGCACCAGACACTGTAGACCCCTGCTCCCTAACAAAAAAAAAGGTAGCTTATAATGAAGACACAAACCTGCATAAGAAAGTCCTAATGTCACAAGAGAGAAAGAAGACTAACAACAGTGACATTTTGGGGAATCTAACAGTGCAGTCACTGAATATTCTAGAGCTCAGGGAACATTCCATTAATAAACTTTACATGAAAGAAGTCATTACTATTCCAGTAGTCTCAGTAGCTGCATACTTCTTCCCTTTATGTTTACGAGAAGATCAGTGGAACTGAAAATACAATGTAAATTTAAACTATTTTGTGGCTTTAACTCCCAAAGGCCAGCAGTCCAAACACGAAAAGTATATTACAGCAACAAAATCTAATACATTAAATATTTTAAAAAGCTTTTATTTAAACAAATTCTTATAGTCTACAAGTCCAATCTAAATGTAAACTATTATTGTGGCTTTAATTCCTGAAGTCTAGCAACCCAAATATAAAAAACACACTACCACAACAAAAGGGCTTCCCTGGTAGCTCAGATGGTAAAGAATCTGCCTGCAACACAAGAGACCTCAGTTTGATTCTTAGGTCAGGAAGATTCCCCTGAAGAAGGGATAGGCTACCCACTCCAGTATTCTTGGGCTTCCCTGGTGACTGAGCTGGTAAAGAACCCGCCTGCAATGTGGGAGACTGGGTTCGATCCTTGGGTTGGGAAGATCCCTGGAGAAGGGAAAGTCTACTCACTCCAGTATTCTGGCCCGGAGAATTTCATGGACTGTATAGTCCATGGGGTTGCAAAGAGACACAACTGAGTGACTTTCACATCACTCACCACAAGAAAACTAACCTATCAAACATCTTAAATTTTTTCTTTAAATGCTGAAGCGATCTTTAGTAAAAGCCAGTAAGTTTCAAAAACATGCAATTACCTCAGATTATGATTTCATTATTGATGACATATAGGAAAGTAGACAGCATATAGCCAGTTCACCCCTTTGGTTGCAATTAAATGTCAAATTTTACTCACTAAAACTCAGTTATATTTTAAATAAGTATTTACTGAAAAATAATATATTTTATGTAGTGGGAAAAGCCTTATCACAAAAAAACTTTAAGATTAGTTATTTTACTTACCAAAATGCAGTCCACCTTAGATTGTATAGTTTTGCTAAAAGAAAAAGAAAGTTAAATTAGTAAGACTAATAAATGTATTAAATATTCAAAGTATTTTCAAACACATGGTAATTCACTATCCATATCCATTTTTCCATATCCATGAAAAAAATAAGTTAAATTTCTAATTAAGATTAGGCATTGGAGCCTAAAACTGCATTTTCCACAAAGCAAAACAAAAACCTATCTCCTACTCATCATACTAAATTCAATCCTAAAACACGATCAGAATATTTACTGAGTTCATTGCTATACTAATCTTATTGTTGTTATACTCTATCATTATAACAGATATTTTAAACAAACAATTAAATTTCTAGTCATACACAAATCTGCAGATGTATTAGTACATATAGTACATATAGAAATAGAACAGAGTTTACAATGAATTACGATTTTTTCTGTATGCTTGCCACTTTGAACAATGATTTGTTTAGCATTTAAAAGCCATAATGGTGTAGTATTATCTGTATATCTAAAGACTTGTTACAAAGTAGATTCTCTTGGGGACTTTCCTGGCAGTACAGTGGTTAAGACTCCTTGCTTCCACTGTAGGGGAGTGTGGGTTCGATTCCTGGTTGGGGAAATAAAATCCCACATACAGCTTGTTGAGCTGTAAGAATTAAAAAAAAAAATAAAGTAGATTCTCTTCCCCTACCCTCTTTCTCCCTCCTCCCTCATATATACACAGACACACACAAACATGGACTCCCTAGACATAAAAGTAAAAAAGATTAGCTAAAATGACAATAAGTTGGAGAAAAAGACTATACTTAGAAATAACACAAAAGACACTATATATAAATTTAACTGAATTACTGAAAAAAGTGAACAATATATAAAACAAATGAAGCCAGTATAAAATAATTTAATAACTGAATCAACACATCAAAGGGCAAATGCAATGACATCATACAAAAGTTCAAAGATAGTTTATATACAATCATAAAAGATGTTACAAACCATATTATCTTCAATAAAAGGTTCTAGAGCCATATAAATGCAAAAAATGGTTATTTGCCTTTATATACAGCTATACATTTAATCTGTGGAGTAAGCAAAATTAAGTATTTAAATCACAATTCAGTTAATGCAGTCAGTAACCTCAAAACTTTACCCTTGTACTTGAATTTCAAATTTGATTATTTAAAGACCAAAGTGTGACTGTATTAAACTCAACTGTAAAATTCAGAATCATTAACAGAAAAAGAAAAGTAAATGATACCTTTTGGTAAGAGGAACTGAAATCTCCTCCTCCAAAGAAAATCTTTAGAAGTTTAAAATTTTGGGGGATTTTGGGATTGTGTGTATAGCTTCTCACTCATTAGCAGCTAAAGCGTGCTATCTTTCTCACTTAACTCCCACAGTTTCTCTGAGATAAGAGGGTTTTCTATACTTTAAGAATTGCTGTGAAAAAATAATGTATCAAAAATATAACTGTTTCTCACCAACAGTTTTCATTCCAATGCCAAAGAAAGCCAATGCCAAAGAATGTTCAAACTACCACACAACTGCACTCATCTCACACGCTACCAAAGTAATGCTCAAAATTCTCCAAGCCAGGCTTCAATAGTATGTGATCCATAAAATTCCAGATGCTCAAGCTGGATTCAGAAAAGGCAGAGGAACCAGAGACCAAATTGCCAACATCTGTTGGATCATCAAAAAAGCAAGAGAGTTTCAGAAAAACATCTACTTCTGTCTTATTGATTACGCCAAAGTCTTTGACCGTGGATCATAACAAACTGTGGGAAATTCTGAAAGAGATGGGAATACCAGACTACCTTACCAGCTTCCTGAGAAATCTGTATGCAGGTCAGGAAGCAACAGTTAAAACCAGCCATGGAACAGACTGGTTCCAAACTGGGAAAGGAGTACGTCAAGGCTGTATATTGTCACCCTGCTTATTTAACTTATATGCAGAGTACATCATGTGAAATGCCAGGATGGGTGAAGCACAAGCTGGAATCAAGATTACCAGGAGAAATATCTATAATCTCAGATACACAGATGACACCACCTTTATGGCAGAAAGTAAAGAAGTAGTAAAGAGCCTCCTGATGAAAGTGAAAGAGAGTGAAAAAGCTATGTTAAAATGCAACATTCAAAAAATGAAGACCATGGCATCCAGTCCCATCACTTCATGGAAGCAATGGAAACAGTGACAGACTTTATTTTCTTGGGCTCCAAAATCACTGCAGATGGTGACTGCAGCCATGAAATTAAAAGATGCTTGCTCCTTGGAAGAAAAGTTATGATCAACCTAGACAGCATATTAAAAAGGAGAGACATTACTTTGCCAACAAAGGTCTGTCTAGTCAAAGCTACAGTTTTTCCAGTAGTCATGTACGTATGTGAGTTGGACTGTGAAGAAAGCTGAGCGCCGAAGAATTGATGCTTTTGAACTGTGGTGTTGGAAAAAACTCTTGGGAGTCCCTTGGACTGCAAGGTGATTCAACCTGTCCATCCTAAAGGAAATCAGTCCTGAATATTCATTGGTAGGAGTGATGCTGAAGCTGAAGCTCCAATACTTTGGCTCCCTGATGTGAAGAACTGACTCATTGGAAAAGACCCTGATGCTGGGAAAGATTGAGGGCAGGAGGAGAAAAGGATGACAGAGGATAAGATGGCTGGGATGGCACCACCAACTAGATGGACATGAGTTTGAGCAAGCTCCTGGCATTGGCGATGGACAGGGAGGCCTCGCGTGCTGTGGTCCATGGGGTCGCAAAGAGTCAGACGTGACTGAGCAACTAACCTGAAGAGGGTTTTCTATAGTTTAAGAATTGCTGCTAAAAAATAATATATAAAAAATACAACCGTTTCTCACCACCTTGGTCTAAACCATCATCATTTCTTTTCAAAAGTGTTATAATAACCTTCTAATTGGTTTCCCTACATCTATCCTTAGACCCTCCAGCATCAGTCCTGTGAGCTACTCTCAACCAAGTGTTCAAAGTGACACCATCCACCACATTAGTCCTATGTTCCTGGAGGATCCAGTCCTCTGCCATCTTTCTCATCTCATATCATACTAGTCTATTCCTCATTCATTTAGCTCCTGCCATGCTGGCCTTCCTGCTGCTTCTCAAGGGAGGAGTAGGGCCTTGCACTGGCTTTTTCAGTCAGCCTCTAAGACCCTTCCTCCATATAACTTATCCATTCACTTTCTTCATGATTTTGCTAGATATTATCTTTTACAGATACTTCCCTGACTACTTCTTCATGTAAAATACTTTCCATCACTTATCTTCCTTGGCTAGAATTTAAATTCCATGAAAATGGGCTCAATCTGTTTTGCTCACTGCTGTATTATCACTTGGCACATGTTAGATGTTCAATAAAATCCACTGAACAAATGAGTGACAAAATGTACACTTAGTCCCCATATAAAGAAAATTCTTTGGGACCACTTAGAAAAGCATATTTTAGACAAATTAACATGAAAGTGAAAATATGATTTTTTTTAAACCGTAGATCTAAATATATTCCCCTTTACTAGAAGCTTTTAAATGTTTATATAAATGCCATTACACTGTATATATTCTGCAAATGTCTTTTTCACCCAACCCTGTCTTTGAGATCTCTCCATGTTGATACACTTTAGATGAAGTCCATTTATTTTAACTGCTGAAAGTATTTCACTGAATGACTATATCACATTTATTCATCCATTCCTCTACTGAAAGTCAATTAGGTACTTTTCAGATTTTCTTTAAGCAATGCTGCAACAAATGTCTTTGTACAAGTCTCCTGGTATACACAATCAAAAACTTCTCAATTATAAATCTGGAAGTCAATTTTCTAGGATTCATGAATATGTACTTTCAGTTTTATTATGTATTACAGAATTCCTCTCCAAAAGTTCCTGTATACATTCATATTTCCATAGGCAGAATATATAGTCTCTATTTTCTTATTCAGTTCAGTTCAGTCACTCAGTCCTGTCTGACTTTTTGTGACTCCATGGACTGCAGAATACTAGGCCACCCTGTCCATCACCAACTCCTGGAGCTTACTCAAACTCATGTCCATTGAGTCGCTGATACCATCCAGCCATCTCATCCTCTGTCGACCCCTTCTCCTCCCGCCTTCAATCTTTCCCAGCATCGGGGTGTTTTCAAATCAGGCAGCTCTTTGCATCAGGTGGCCAAAGTATTGGAGCTTCTCAGCTTCAGTATCACTCCTGCCAATGAATATTCAGGACTGATTTCCTTTAGGATGGACAGGCTGGATCTCCTTGCAATCCAAGAGACTCTCAAGAGTCTTCTCTTACACCACAGTTCAAAAGATTCAATTCTTCAACACTCAGCTTTCTTTATAGTCCAACTCTCACATCCATACATGACTATAGGAAAAACCGTAACTTTGACTAGATGGACCTTTGTTGGCAAAGCAATGTCTCTGCTTTTTAATATGCTGTCTAGGTTGGTCATAACTCTCCTTCCAAGGAGTAAGCATCTTGTAATTTCATGGCTGCAGTCACCATCTGCAGTGATTTTGGAGCCAAAAAAATAGTCTGCCACTGTTTCCCCATCTACCTGACATGAAGTGATGGGACTGAATGCCATGATCTTAGTTTTCTGAATGCTGAGCTTCAAACCCAACTTTTTCTACTCTCATTTCTCCTCTTTCATTTTCATCAAGAGGCTCTTTAGTTCTTCTTCACTTTCTGCCATAAGGGTAGTGTCATCTGCATATCTGAGGTTATTGATATTTCTCCCCGCAATCGTGATGCAAGCTTGTGCTTCCTCCAGCCCAGTGTTTCTCATGATGTGCAGCCCAGTGTTTCTCATGATGTGCTCTGCATATAAGTTAAATAAGCAGGGTGACGATAAACAGACTTGACGTACTCCTTTTCCTATTTGGAACCAGTCTGTTGTTTCATTTCCAGTTCTAACTGTTGCTTCTTGACCTGCATACAGATTTCTTAGGAGGCAGGTCAGGTGGTCTGGTATTTCCATCTCTTTCAGAATTTTCCACAGTTTATTGTGATCCATACAGTCAAAGGCTTTGGCATATTCAATAAAGCAGAAATAGATATTTTTCTGGAACTCTCTTGCTTTTTCCATGATCCAGCGGATGTTGGCAATTTTATCTCTGGTTTCTCTGCCTTTTCTAAAACCAGCCTGAACATCTGGAAGTTCACAGTTCATATATCGCTGAAGCCTGGCTTAGAGAATTTTGAGCATTACTTTCCTAGCGTGTGAGATGAGTGCAATTATGTGGTAGTTTGAGTTAATTTTCCTATTAACTTGTGCAAAAAATGTACATGCAGATGACATTTATACACGATACATATAAACATTAAAAACTTGCCATTCTGATGGGTATGAAAAAATTTTAAATTGTCAGCATCCTAATTACTAACAATGTTTTATACTTTTTCACCTGCTTCTTGACTGTATGGGTTCTCCATAAGCTGCTGGTTCTTGTTTTTGCCCATTTTTAAGTGGAGTTGACGATTTCTTATTAAATTGGAATAGTTCTTTATATATTCTGGATACTAGTCTTCTCATCTGAAGTTTGCTAGTGATACATTTTAGTAACTTAGTTAGTTCAGTCACTCAGTTGTGTCTGACTCTTTGGGACCCCCTGAATCGCAGCATGCCAGGCCTCCCTGTCCATCACCAACTCCCGGAGTTCACTCAGACTCATGTCCATCGAGTCCGTGATGCCATCCAGCCATCTCATGCTCTGTCGTCCCCTTCTCCTCCTGCCCCCATCCCTCCCAGCATCAGAGTCTTTTCCAATGAGTCAACTCTTCGCATGAGGTGGCCAAATACTGGAGTTTCAGCTGTAGCATCATTCCTTCCAAAGAAATCCCAGGGTTGATCTCCTTCAGAATGGACTGGTTGGATCTCCTTGCAGTCCAAGGGACTCTCAAGAGTCTTCTCCAACACCACAGTTCAAAAGCATCAATTCTTCGGCGCTCAGCCTTCTTCACAGTCCAACTCTCACATCCATACATGACCACTGGAAAAACTTACTGAAGTTTAAATTCTTGACTTAGTAAAATTTATTAATTTTTTTCTTTATGACCTGTGCTTTTGTTGTAAGAAATCCTATCTAGCTAAAGTTTTGAAGACATTCCATGTTTTGCTCTAAAATTTTTGAAGTTAGTTTTTTTTATTTTGATTTTAATCAGAGTTTATTCTGTATGGTATTTGGCAAGCCAATTGTTTCCTATTTTTCTATGGGCTTCCCTTGTGGCTTAGCTGGTAAAGAATCCGCCTGCAATGTGGGAGGCCTGGGTTCAATCCCTGGCTTCGGAAGACCCCCGGAAGAAGGGAATGGTATTAACCCAGTCCAGTCTTTTGGCCTGGAGAATTCCATGGATTGTATAGTCGATAGCATTGCAAAGGGTCAGACACGACTGACTGACTTTCATTTGGGCTTCCCTGATAGATCAGTTGATAAAGAATCCACCTGCATTGCAGGAGACCCTGGTTGGATTCCTGGGTTGGGAAGATGTGTTACAGAAGGATAGGCTTGGCCTTCCCTTGTGGCTCAGCTGGTAAAGAATTCACTTGCAGTGTAAGAGACCTGGGTTCAGTCCCTGGTTTAGGTAGATCCCATGGAGATGGGAAAGGCTACCCACTTCAGTGTTCTGGCCTGGAAAATTCCATGGACTGAATAGTCCATGGGGTGGCAAAGAGTCGACATGACTGAATGACTTTCACTTTCACTTTACTATGCGTACATGCTTTACATACATGTTTACATACATGCTTGAACCTGTTTCAAGCTTTTTTCATTTTTATTACTAATCTACTTATCTATACCTGAGTCAATACCACACTTTAAATGTGCATGACACTTGTTGACCATTTTTGGAACGGTCCTGATAATTCTTGGACGTCTAACTCCAGGTGAGCTTTTAGGTTTTCCATATTCAACAACTGTACTGATACTATAGGTATTACAGAAATGGGGGAGTTAACTGATAATTTGAATTTATTCTGTCCTAAAAGATGTATGTCATTTTCTCTATTATCTTTTGTTAATGAGTACTAGGTAGCTTATAAATGGTATTACAAACTGTATCTCTTTTTTCTTAATATGTTTTCCAACTGGTTTCATGTACATTCTGATGTGGTGAATGTTGGTATTGCTATTCTATGCTATTGGTATTCTATGCTGACTTTATATCCAGCAGCCTTCTTGAACTCTGACTGGTTCTAATTGTACATAGATTCTCTTGTAGAATATAATTTCACTTATGATAGTGAAAATATTCTTTTTCCTTTCCAATCTCTATTTCCTCCCACCTCTGCTTCTTATCTAATTACTTTGACTAAAATCTCTAATTTAACAGTAAAAAGTAGCAGTGACAGCAGACATCCTTGTTCCGTTTCCAAATTTTGTTTCAAAAATTTAATATACTGCAATATTCCATTTAGTGGATGTTTTACAATTTCCTAAAATATTCTCTGAATAATGGATGGTTTGACTGACTCAATTAAAATAAAATAAAGCTTCAACATTTTAATGTTCTGCTTTGAATAATGACAAGCTAACTTAGAGTAGCTTTTCCATCTTTAACAACCATATACTGTGGATAAAATATAAAAACAGATATGACCAAAAGCAGGTAGTAACTGGAGGGGCATCAGCCTTAAAAGAAGGAACTGCACCAGATAGGATCCGTATTTACAGGGCTGTTGCCTGAGGTCATTTATTACAGACACAATGACAATCAGTAGGGACTGAAACAAAAATGTGCCTTCCTGCTAGCTGAGGAGCCACAGTACCAAGTCTAGGGCTAGAAAGCACCACAAGATTTTTGTGTAAACTATGCCCAAATATTTAGATGGCCTTCATTTGGGGAAGGCTCTAAGGAGTCCAGCAAAAAGCAACAGCTGAAAAGTGTAAAGAAAGATCTGAGTTGAGAGGAGACTTCTGTTGCTACTTAACACAGGAATGATAATGTTGGGGCATTTGAATTCAGCCCTGTTAACTATCAGGACAAAAAAAAAATACAAAACCTCATCAGAGAAAAATAACAGAATTCAAAGTCTACAACTATCACTCACGATACCCATCATACAAGCAAAATTTACCAGAACAAAGAAAAAGGAAAGAGAGACCCAGAGTCAAGAAAAAGAAGCAGCTCAAAGAAACCAAACCCTGAATAATCTAGACTTCAGAATTAACAGACAAAGACTTCAAAGCAAGTATTATAAATACATTCAAGTATTTCAGGAAAATATGGTCGTAATAAATGTAAACATGGGAGGAATCTCAGCTGAGAGTAGAACTGAAAGAACCAAATGGAAATTCTAGAAGTAAAACTGACAGTATTTGAAATGCAAAATTCATTGGATTTCTTTAAAGGAGATCAGATACAGCAGAAAAAAGGTCACTAAACCAGTAAATAATCAGTACATTTTACTGATTCTAAAGGAGAGAGAAAAACATCTTCAAAATAATAAATAGAGCTTCAGAGATTCATAGTACAATAACAAGCAGTCTAGTTATATACAACTGAAGATAATGAGACAGAAAAATATCTGATAATGGCCAAAATTTCTCCAAATTTTGTGAGAAATACAAACTTACATATTCAAAGAAGCTCAGCAAATTCCAAGCAGAATAATTAGAAAGAAAATCACACAGGAACACATCACAAAGGGATGAAAACATCAAGATGAAAGCAAATCTTGAAGGCAGCCAGAGTAAAGTAACATTATTACAGTTAAAAAAAAAAAGTGGTATGAATGATAGCTGATTTCTATACAGTAAACCAATTTGCAATAGGGATACTAAAGCAATTCAAAAGATAAAAGGAAAAACCTTTCCAACAAAGGTTGATGGAATAACTGGATGTATCTATAAACAAGTGAACACAGCTCATTCTGTAGAAAAATTTGAGTTGGCTCATAAAATTAACCACAAAAGTTTAAATTATAGAATGCCTAGAAGAAGATCATGACCTGAAAATATATAAAGATGTCAGAAAATAAACAAGTCACCAATCAGAAGAAAATATTTGCAAAATGTATCTGATGAAACTTATGCCCAGAATATATACTGAGTTTCTATAACTCAAAAATCAAGACAAGTAATCCAATTAATAAATAAGCAAACAACAGAAATAGATAGTTCACAAAGAAAAGATAGACAAATCATCTAATGAAAGCACATGAAAAGATGTTCACCATTAGTCATCAGGATATACTATATACATACTGGGATGGTTAAAATTAGAAACACTTGGAAACACCAAAAGTTGGCAAAGATTGAGCAATCACATCTGTCATATCTGATGGAAATGAAAAAGGTAAAATCACTTTGAAAAACTTTAGTAAATATAAACCTATTATATAACACAACAATTCTGTCCCTAGGTATTTATCCAAGAGAAACAAAACTGTGTCCACAAAACAGACTCTTACAAACATGTTCACAGAATCTTTAGTAAAAATGCCCCCAAACTGAAAACAATCCAAGTGGCAGTTAACATAAGAATGGATAAAAATGCTGTATATTCATAGATTGGAATACTACTCAGTAACAAGAAACAACAGTAGTGACAACTTCTGATACATAAAAGAACATGGATGAATCTACAGGACATTATACTGAGCCAAGACAACACCTAGAAGTTTGTTCTGTACAGTTCCATTTATATGATGTTCTGGAATAGACAAACTTAATCAATGGAGTAAGAAAAAATAGAAAAAGTGGCTGTCTTGGGACAGGGGTGGGAGGCTGACTGGAAAAAAAGTATGTATGGACTCTGTAATAGATGGCCCCATTTTCCCTTTTCAGGAAAAAAGGACACTGTCCTCCACCTGCTGGGAGTGCTTCCAGCAGAAAAAGTGAGTGTTAGTCGCTCGGCTGCAGCCAACTCTTTAGGACCCCATGGACTGTAGCCTGCCAGGCTCCTCTGTCCAGGGGACTCTCCAGGCAAGAATACTGGAATGGGTTGCCATTCCCTTCTCCAGGGATGTTCCTGACCCAGGGATCGAACCAGAGTCTCCAGCACTGCAGGCAGATTTTTTACATCTGAGCCACCAGGGAATCCCGAAATAGCAAAGCCAGGACAGCTGGCATACTGAATGCAGCACTTTAACAGCTTCATCTTTTAGGATTTGAAATAGTTTGACTGGAATTCCATCACTTCCACTAGCTTTGTTCTGCACTCAATATGCCAGCTAATTTGAAAAACTGAGCAGTGGCCACAAGACTGGAAAAGGTCAGTTTTCATTCCAATCCCAAAGAACGGCAATGCCAAAGAATGTTCAAGGTGGTATAGTTGCCAAGTTGTGTACAACTCTTGCAACCCCATGGACTGTAGCCTGCCAGACTCCTCCGCCCATGGCATTCTCCAGGCAAGAATACTGGAGTGGGTTGCCATTTTCTCCTCCAGGAGATCTTCCCAACCCAGGGATCCAACCCGAGTCTTCTGCATTACAGGCAGATCCTTCACTGACTGAGCTAAAAGGCAAGCCCCAAGAATGTTCAAACTACTGCACAACTGCACTCATTTCACACGCTAGCAAAGTAATGCTGAAAATTCTCCAAGGAAGGCTTCAAAAATACATGAACCGAGAACTTCCAGATGTTGAAGCTGGATTTAGAAAAGGCAGAGGAACCAGAGATCAAATTGCCAACATCTGTTGGATCTTAGAAAAAGCAAGAGAGTTCCAGAAAAACATCTACTTCTACTTCACTGACTACGTCAAAGTCTTTGTGTAGATCACAACAAACTGTGGAAAATTCTTAAAGAGACTGGAATACCAGACCACCTGACCTGCCTCCTGAGAAATCTGTGTGCAGGTCAAGAAGCAACAGTTAGAACTGGACATGGAAACAGACTGGTTCCAAACTGGGAAAGGAGTACATCAAGGCTATATATTGTCACCTTGCTTATTTAACTTATATGCAGAGTACATCATGCAAAATGCCAGGCTGGATGAAGCACAAGCCGGAATCAAGACTGCTGGGAGGAATATCAATAACCTCAGCTAGGGAGATGACACCATCCTAATGGCAGAAAGTGAAGAGGAAGTAAACAGCCTTTTGATGAAAGTGAAAGAGGAGAATGAAAAAGTTGGCTTAAAACTCTACATTCAAAAAATGAAGACCATGGCATCCGGTCCCATCACTTCATGGCAAATAGATGGGGAAACAATGGAAACAGTGAGAGACTATTTTTTTTTGGCTTCCAAAATCACTGCAGATTGTTGACTGCAGCCATAAAATTAGAAGACACTTGCTCCTTGGAAGAAAATCTATGACCAACCTAGACAGCATATTAAAAAGCAGAGACATTAGTCAAGGCTATGTTTTTCCAGTAGTCATGTATGTGAGAGTTATAGAAGAGTTATAGAAGGCTGAGTGCCAAACAATTGATGCTTTTGAACTGTGATGTTGGAGAAGACTCTTAAGAGTCCCTTGGACTGCAAGGAGATCAAACCAGTCAATCCTAAAGAAAATCAACACTGAACATTCATTGGATAGGTGGCTCAGAGTAAAGAATCTTCCTGCAATGTGGGAGACCTGCGTTTGATTCCTGTGTTGGAAAGATCCCTTAGAAGAGGACATGGTAGCCCACTCCAGTATTCTTGTCTGGAGAACCCCAGGGACAGAGGAGCCTGACAGGCTATAGTGCATGGGGTCACAAAGAGTTGGACATGACTGAGCGACTAAGGACACATATATTCATTGGAAGGACTGATGCTGAAGCTCCAAGACTTTGGCCACCTGATATGAAGAGTCAACTCATTAGAAAAGACTGATGCTGGGAAAGATTGAAGGCAGGAGGAGAAGGGGATGACAGAGGAGGAGATGGTTGGTGGCCTCACTGACTAATGGACATGAATTTGAGCAAGCTCTAGGAGATGGTGAAGGGCAGGGAAGCCTGGTGTGCTGCAGTCCATGGGTTGGCAGCGTCAGACAGGACTGAGCTACTGAACAACAACAACAACAATGGAGATAGCTATGCTAAAGAAAACTTCACTCCCTAAGGTCATATCTCCTTCTAGGGACAGCTCCCATTCAGAGGCTGCACAACATGCAGGAAATAAAGACCCAGCTCTTTGTCTTTGGGACATCTCTGATGGGCCATTTCTCCTTCAGAACTCTTCACACTGCAGCTTAACTTTCTCTCTGTTTCCTTCCTATCCCTTCCTTTCACAGACGTGATTCTCAAGAGCATTCCTTAATAAAATGGTTCTTAAAATATGACTCTTGGACAAGCATCACCTGGGACTAGTTAGAAGTGTAAATTTGTAGGGCCCCCTTCAGACCTACAGAATCAGAAAGCAAAACCCCCACTGCAAAGACCTTCCTATTAGCTTTTTGTACCTCACTCTTACATTGACTCAGATGGGTATACAATTGAGGAAGACCTCTAATATGAAAAACAGGACATTCCCCTTAAAAAGGGGGCATGAAATCCTCACTGGGAAGAAAGAAGATCATGCAAGAAAGAAAAAAATTTAATCCCCACAAAGGGCAAAAACAAAAACTGGCTACATCACACACCAAAAGATACCATATCACTAAAAAGTGGTGTCTTAGAAATTAAAACTATTGGGCTACATTTTTCCTGTTTGCCCTTCCAGATCCAATTCCTACCCTCTGCAAAAGGAGGCTGGCCTGTATGCACTGTATCTGTATGGCTTCCTTCCCCTGTGGTTTCCAATGGGCTGATATTAGTCACCAGGAGGAGGTAAGACAGCAAAAGACAGAGGAAGTATTTACTTTACTTGGCTTTCCTCTCTGATGAGGCCATGAGTTAGTGGTTGGGGGGGCTGTGGTTCTTCTTAGCAAGTCCTGTAAGACCTATTCTGACTCATTAAATTATGATCATTTAAAACAATGAGCATTTCAAAAATGAAAAAGTAGATATATTAAATTTAAAGTAAAACATCTCAAAGCTATCAAATAAGGAATGAGATTATCTATGGATATATTTGGAGATATAATTATTTTTGCACCATTACTTCAACTTGTTAAGAACACTTTTTCAGCAGCAGAAAAAATATGCACAAAAATATGGTCACTACTCAATAATGAACCACTGATGCATACATGAACCTGAAGTTTAAAAAAAGGTAGATAATATTTGACTTTTAAATATTTCATTAAGTGGTCTTCATTTTTATTTTTGAATAAAACTATTTTGTTAATTTTATCTACAAATAACTTACATTCAAATGATAATGTAAGTTTAACATTAATATTTTTCTAAGGTTTTTGACATTTTGTAAATTGTTGATAATTGATTATATTTAATGAAGCTGTGGTTTCATTAAACTTAATGTGTCACTGATTTTTTAAAAATCATTGCTTTTATAAACATTTTAATTAAATAGTATCAACCTTGTATTTTGGTATTAGATAAAAACAAAATATCAGGCTCATAATTTTGCCCTGCTATTGTGATTACTAAGTTTATGAGACATGCCGGTCATTTATCTTCTAAATCGTTTAGTTCGATCTTTACAGATCAAGTCAGATCACCACTATGCTATAGAGCTCAATACTAGAACAATGGAGTAGGGAAAAGGGGAGAGCACATCAGCAAGGAGGGCACATAACAACTTCAGGGAGACAGGCACAGTTTGAGAAAGCATGTTTTGTTTCCCTTAAATCAAATTAGGTGGGCTTCCCTGGTGGCTCAGTGGTAAAGAATCCGCCTGCCGACAGAGGAACATGGGTTTGGTTCTGGGTTGGGAAGATGCCCTGGAGAAGGAAAAGGCAACCCACTCCAGTATGCCTGCCTGGGAAATCTCATGGACAGAGGAGCCTGGCAAGCTACAGTCCATGGAGTTAACGCAGAGTTGGACACAACTTGACTTAGCGACTAAATAACAGCAACAACAAAATCAAATTACAGAGTGAAGCTGTGGAAAACCTTTCCTAGTGGGACTAAACAAAAGAGACAATAAACATAAGCATGTTTTTAAAAAACAGAAACAAAAACAAATCAACTTAATCTAAGCCTATTTCAAAACACTTTACAGAAATACACTATAGCATTTCCCTTTCTTCAGAAAAAATGATACAATAAATAAACAGTCACCAGCCAAAAATACTAGTATGTAATACATTGTAAGTAACAAGATGCCTTAAAGAACACTGCTCTAGCTAAAAACATTTCAGAACCTGTTTTCCCCACTTTCAACAAATTGTTTCTAATTTGTTTAATGCTGATATCATTCTAAGAGACTCCCACTCATCTCTTCCAACACCAATTTGGCCTCCATCCAAAAGTTCACTACTACTTCTAAATTTATTTAGCATCCCCAAATCTGAATTCAGAGTGACTCACAATTTCAATATACTTGATTCAAAACTCCTGTGTTGCAGAAATAGAGGTCTGTGAATTCTAGATACTAGACTTCACCCACAGAAAATGTGAGGTAGCAGAGGTACTGTATAATCCATCAACCATAAGAAGCTTTTGCATTCTAGTCTTGCCAGAACAAATCAAACTGTTACGTTGCTCTCTTGTAAAATAATTCTGTTAAAATATTTTCAGACTTCAGATCTTTTTTGTAGATTACAACTCAGCTCATTGAAAACAAATTTTTACCCTATATTTGTCAATAATGAATGTGAAACATTTAATTTGCTCAAATGAAAACAAAATTTTAAACACACAAAAAATAACCAGAGTAAAAGCTAATTTTATAAAGATTAAAAAGTGTAGCCAGAAAATATAAAAAAGAAAACAGAAACTACCCTGATCCCAGTATCTAGACATTTTGATTCATTCACTCAGTATGTCATCTTAAATATAATTGGAATCTGTTGGTGAAGATATGGAAAAACTGCTGGCGGGAATACAAGATGGTGGAGGTGCTGTGGAAAACAGTCTGGCACTTCCTCAAAAAGTTAAAATCTGAATCACCATATAATTCAGCAATTCTACTTCTTGGTATATACCCAAAGAAATGAAAATAGCTATGCCAACAAAAACCTGTATATAAATATTCAGATGCACTATTCATAGGAGCCAAAAGGTAAAGCAACCAGAAGTCCATCAATGGATGAATGGATAGACAAAATGAGTTACAGTCACATGACGGGACTCTTTAGCCACAAAAAGGAACTGAGTACTGAAATGTGCTAGAACATTGATGAATCTTAAAAACTTTATGCTAAAAGAAGGCAGACACAAAAGGCCACATATTATATGATTCCACAGGTATGAAATATCCATAATCAATAAAAGTTTTGTGAGTTCTGACTGCTCCACTGACCAGCCAATCCCTATCTCTCCCCTTCTCTTCAAGCCTCCCTATTCTCTGTTGTTCAGTCACTCAGTCGTGTCCGACTCTTTGCGGCCCCGTGGATTGCAGTATGCCAAGCTTCCCTGCGGAGGAGGCAATGGCACCCCACTCCAGTACTCTTGCCTGGAAAATCCCATGGACAAAGAAGCCTGTAGGCTGCAGTCCATGGGGACGTGAAGAGTCCGACATGACTAACTTCACTTTCACTTTTCACTTTCATGCATTGGAGAAGGAAATGGCAACCCACTCCAGTGTTCTTGCCTAGAGAATCCCAGGGACGGCGGAGCCTGGTGGGCTGCCATCTATGGGGTTGCACAGAGTTGGACACAACTGAAGCGACTTAGCAGCAGCAGCAGGCTTCCTTGTCCTTCACTATCTCCTGGAGTTTGCTCAAACTCCTGTCCATTGAGTCAATGGTACCAATTCCCTAAGACACACCAATATTGAAATTAGGCCAATAAATAATCCAACAATGGCCTGTAAGTGTTCAAGGGAAAAGAAGAATTGTACGCCTCTCACTTAATATCAAAAGACAGAAATGAATAAGCTAAGCGAGGAAAGCATGTAGAGAGCTGAGACGGGCCCAAAGCTTGGCCTCTTACACCAGTTAGCCAAGTTACAAATGCAAAGGGAAGTTTTGGGAGGAAATTAAAAGTGCTACTTTGGTGAATGCATGAATGACAAGAAAACAAAACAGCCTTAATGGTGATATGGAGAAAGCTAGAGTGGTCTGGACAGAAGATCAAACCAGTCAAGACAGTCCCTTTGGCCAAAGCCTAATCCAGAGAAAGGTTCCAACGCTCTACAATTATATGAAGGCTGGAAAAGGTGAGGAAGCCACAGAAGAAAAGTCTGAAGCTAGCAGAGGTTGGTTCATTAAGTTTTAGGAAAGAAGCTACTTTCATAACATGTAAGTGCAAACTGAAGCAGTAAGTGCTGAGGTAGAACTTGCAGCAAGTTATCCAGAAGATCTACCTAAAATCAATAATGAAGATGGGTGCACTAAACAACAGATTTTCAAGGCAGACAAAACAGCCTTTTACTGGAAGAAGATGCCATTTAGGACTTTCATAGCTAGAGAGGAGAAGTCAATGCCTGGCTTCAAAGCTTCAAAGGACAGGCTGACTCTCTTGTTAGGAGCAAATGCAGTGGGTGATGGCTGAAGTCAATGCTCATTTACCACTATGAAAATCCTAGGGCCTTAAATCTACTCTGCCTGTGCTCTATAAACGGAACAACAAAGCTTGGATGGAAGCACATCTATTATACATGGTTTATTGAACATCCTGTACCCACTATTGAGAGCTACTGCTCAAAAAAAAAAAAAAAAAGTAGATTTCAAAAGTAGATTACTGCTTATTGACAATGTTCTGGTCATCATCTGCTCTGGTCACCCAAGAGCTCTGATGGAAATGTGATACAATTCATGTTGCTTTCATGCCTGCTACCACAACAACCATTTTGCAGCCCATGAATCAGGAATCATTTTTACTTTCATATCTTATTCTTTAAGAGATACATTTTGTAAGGCTATAGCTGCCACAGTCAGTGATTCCTCTTACAGACCTGGGCAAACTAAATTGAAAACCTGGAAAAGATTTACCATTCTAGATCCCACTCATGATTTAAGCTGGAAGAAGCTGATTCCAACCTTCACGGATGACTCTGAGAGGTTCAAAACTTCAGTGGAGGATGCAACTGCAGATGTGGTAGAAACAGCAAGAGAACCAGCATTAGAAGTGGTGCCTGAAGATGTGACTGAATTGGTGAAATCTCAGAAGAAAACTTGAATGGATTAGTAGTAGCTTCTTACAGATGAGAAAGAAAGTTGCTTCTTGAGACAGAATCTATTTCTGATAAAGAAGTTGTGAAGATTTGTTGAAATAACAAAGGATTCAGAATATTACATAAACAGTTGATAAAGCAGTGGCAGGGTTTGAGAAAATTGACTTCAATTTTTAAAGTTCTACTATAGGCAATATGCTATCAGACAGCATTGCACACTAGAGAAACTGGCCTTGAAAAAAATATTCAATCAATGTGGCTAACTTCACTGTAATTTTAAGAAACTGCCACAGCCATCTCAACCTTCAGCAACCACTCCCTTACCAGTTGGCAGCCATCAACATCAAGGCAAGATCTTCCACCAGCAAAATGATTTAAGGCTCGCTGAAGGCTTAGGTGATGGTTAGCATTTTTTAGCAATATAGTATTTTTAAGTTAAGGTATATACATTTTTAGACATAACGCTATTGAACACAATAAACTACAGTATATTTTAAATGTAACTTTTATATGCACTAGCAAACCAAAAACTTTGTGCAACTCACTTTATTCTGATATTTGCTTTACTGCAGTGGTCTGGAATCGAATCTGTGGTATCTCCACAGTATGCCCATTATTTGAACATATTAGATTTATTTATACCTTTTTTCACTGAAAGACTTCTATGGTATTTCCAGCTCTATTTTTGTAACACATAATATTGCAACAAACACTTGGCACATAGATCTTCCTATACACACTGCCAAGACTTTTCCTCAGATAGACACATACACAAACAGAGACAAACCTTGCAAGGGAATTCTGGAATGGTTGATCTTCAACTTTCCAATTATTGCTAAATTGCCCTTCAAAGTACCCTCCATCAGCTGTGTATGAAAATGATTTCTATCCTCTCCAAAATGTGGTAATGATAGACTTTTGCCAATCTCATGTGTGTGAAATATTTTGTTGTTTAATACACATTCCCCTATTAGTAAGGCTGAACATATTTATGTTTATTGATCATTAATCTTTCTACTGTCAACTGCCTCTCATATTCCTTACACATTTTTATATTTGGTTGTTTGCCAATATTATTACTATTAATATTAACACATATTTTTATTTACTTAGAAGTGTCCTCTTATCCTTTGGATACTAATCCTTTGCCAGTTATTTGATTTACATGTATCTTCTCCCCATTTGATGGCTTCCCTGATGGCTTGGACGGCAAAGCGTCTGTCTGCAATGCAGGAGACCCGGGATCAATCCCTGGGTTGGGAAGATCCCCTGGAGAAGGAAATGGCAACCCACTCCCATACTATTGCCTGGAAAATCCCATGGATGGAGGAACCTGGTAGGCTACAGTCCATAGGGTCACAGTCCATGGGGTCTCCCCATCTGCTGCTCGTTTATCTTTTTATGACATTCATGGTTTTGCAGAAAGCTTTTACTTTAATACAGTCAAATTTATTACTATTTTTCTTCATGAGAAGTGCTTTTGGTGCCTTAAGTATTCTTTATCATGAGGCCACAGAGATTTTTTTTTAAGTGTTTGCTTTTTACATTTAGGGGGCTACATTTCCCTGGATTCTGCATGTGATACACACTGTGTTTTGTTTTTTCTCATACAGAGAACTAGAGGTCAGCAGTACACCTTTTCACTTGAAGACAAGGCCTGTGTCTTATTAATCTGTTTCTTAAAAGCACTTTTCCTGGTGTATATTATAGGTGGTTATAAATATGTGATCAATACAAGGAGGAAAAGAGGGAAGAGAAAGGAGAGAAAAGAAGGCAACATGGGGATGGGAGTGTGGGGGTAAGTATTCAGATGATGGTCATTCGTGAAAACTAAATATCAGAACCATACAAGTCAAAGGGTATTAAAACAGATTCGGGGGATTCTCCCAGTGGTAGGGTGGTTAAGAACCCGCCTTGCAATGCAGCAGACAGGCTTGATCCCTAGTCCGGGAAGATCGAACATGCCACAGGGCAACTAAGCTGAAGTGCCGTAACTACAGAAACCTGCCCAATGAGAGGCCCTTGCACCACAGCAAGGTGAGGCACCTCTGCCCCCTCCACCAGCTCTCAGCAACTAGAGAAAATCTGTGCAGCAGTGAAGACTCAGCATAGCCAAAAACAAATGAATAAATGCAAAAAAAAAAAAAAAAAAAACCACCAGAAAAACAGATTCAGGAGTGGTCTGCAGGTAGATGAACTTTCCAGAACTCTGGAAAGTTAGAGGCAAAGATATTGCTCATGTGTAACTGATACTGACTCTGCTCTCTCTTTCCCAGGATGAGAATATGGCCTTGCTAGTGCTAAATTGGAGAAGGCAATGGCACCCCACTCCAGTACTCTTGCCTGGAAAATCCCATGGATGGAGGAGCCTGGTGGGCTGCTGTCCATGGGGTCGCTAAGAGTTGGACACGACTGAGCGACTTCACTTTCACTTTTCCCTTTCATGCATTGGAGAAAGAAATGGCGACCCATTCCAGTGTTCTTGCCTGGAGAATCCCAGGGACAGGGGAGCCTGGTGGGCTGCCATCTGTGGGGTCGCACAGGGTTGGACACGACTGAAGCGACTTAGCAGCTGCAGTAGCAGCAGACTATACAGCATACTTAAAATCACAGACTCATCCACTATAACCAAGGCTACTGCATTATTCAACAGCCATTAAGTGATACCAAAAAATAGGTTAGTAGTACTGGTACTGAGGGCCGACTGTACTATGCCATTTTATATCAGGGACCTCAGTGGTGCAGATATTGGAATCTGAGGGGGGATCCTGGAGCCGATCCTCCAAAGATAATGAAGAACAACTATATTAGAAAGTTTAGATTATAATGATTCATTTTCATAAAAACTTTCCAATGAGTTATTTTCCAATTTTTGCTGTTATTCCACATACAGGCATCTTTCATTATACGTGTCTAGTTGATTAAAATGCTGACTTTCACCATTAAAATTTTCTCTAAAAGGACTGTAAAACTCTGTACTTTGGGAAGGCAGAGTACTGAACAAAACTGGCTGTTCTCTTTAGTCTCAATCTATGCATTTTCCTGGTTTTTTTTGATGCAAACAGATTTTCAGGTTGATAGAAAAAGTTTAAATAGCCAACAGGATGCAAATGTGCTGTCAAATAACAGGAAAACATTTGCTCATACAATTATACTTTTTAAAATTAAAAAGACTCCTTTAAAGAAATTTATGTAGTAAGAAACACTATGACACACGTAGCAGGAAAAAATACCATGGTTTGAGGAAGAAAGAATTCCAATTCTGCCACTATCAGTGATATGCCTGTTAATTAGGTGAACTATTTTTTCTTTTTCATGAATGACAGCTCCAAAGCTTTTTGTGAAGATTAAACAAGATGATTTACATAAAAGCCATACTGCAACAACAAGCAAGTAACAGACTACTGATAAATGTTAAATGAAACCAAATACTCTAATCCTTTTTCACTTATAATAAGGAAATTGAAGATCAAAGAGGTTAATAAATGCCTTGTGCAAGGTCATACATTTTTATTTATTCCATTATACAGTAAAAATACTACCTGACAATAATGCCTCTATTTTACACTGATACTTTCAAAAGAAGAAAAACTGCACCCTCGTCTCTTAATTTGGGAACTTCCTTCTCCAAAAAACATTAGGAATGGCCATCGAGTGAGCTGAACGAAAGCTTCAGCTAGCTCTCAAGTCGTATACTCTTTGTTGGGCTTCAATGCCCTCTAGTGCTGATTTGCAGAGGCAGCCTCAGGTTCCAAAGACAGGCATATATATCTTCCTGGTCTACAGACCAGGTAACAATGCCCACACAGGTAATGAAATGAAACATGAGACAGGCACATGCAAAGAGAGATCCATCTATAAAGATGACTCTGTTTTCTCTGGGAGATGAGATTTTGAGAAGCATCAAAATCTATTTACTTCGTTTTCAAACTTAAAAAAAATTTTTTTTTACACTTTCTGTTCTTGTTTGAATTTTTAAAACAAACATAAAAAACTTTCAAAAACAAACTAAAAATATGAAAAAGACAGAATCATGTGGGCATTCCAGTGGGAAAAACTATTCTTCTGCCCTTGTGCATAGTTTCAGAAAAAAGAGTACAGAGCCATGCAGCTTCATATCTTCTTATGTTATATTATGAAAAGGCTGGGTCAGAGATAAGGCAGATCTTTAAATCGAAAAAAAAAAAAGAGAGAGATAAAGGTAAGTAACTTCATTTTCCTTGAATGCACCTTATGTGTGATCAACAGGTGACATATGTGTAAATCTTTTTAAACTAAGAAGCATTTATCCAACCTATAGTATTCATTACTATATATTTGCTTAACTGAGACTCTAAAAGAAGGAAACCAAGCTGAGGATGGCTACCAATGACTGAAGTTAAAATGAAATTTCCTCTAAGATAACAGATGCAGGCAATGATGCGTGATGTGTTCTTAAAATTGTACTTGAAATGACCCTCATGCGTACTGCCTTCTTGAGACATGACTTACTACTATTCTTTCCTAGATTTTATTCTACAGTCATATTAATGACTGCAAAGGGTTCAGTACACCAGCATGTTATAAAAAAGACACCAAGTGCAATGTCCTAGTGTCTGCCATTTAACCTCAAGAATCATAGGACTTTTGTCAGAAAGGCAAAAATCATAAATAAAAATTTTATAATACTAAAATTCTTTCCCCCAAAGCACTAAAAGAACCAAAAGCAGAGAGCCTAACCTAAGAACATTGTTCCAATCTATAAAGTAGAAGATTATCCAAGGAGGATAAACACATTCGATGCTCAGAAGATGTTTTAGAGAGGAAGATACCAAGACATATTTTAGTCATATTTTAAAGGTAGAATAGTTGTCAATGGAAACAGGTAAAATAATTTATTAATGATAGTTAGAAATGTCTACAATTTTCATCTTCCTCCCTATTCCTAAAGAATGATTCCATTAAGGTCTCTCTTCTTCGGATACTTCAAAGAGATTTAGAGAATGAAGAATCATTTGATCTTAGGTCAAAAGTTTTCAAAACAAAACCAGAATTCTCCCCTGGGCCAGAAAGCTTTATAGTAATAAAAATCTAAATAATAAGGTTCAGTCTTTAAGACCTGTCAGTTCATGGGAAAAGTATTTGTAGTCTCATTGTCTAACAGAAATATAATACAAGCCACATAAGTAATCTTAAATTATCCAGCAGTCACATTAAGTAGTAAAAAAAAAGGATGAAATTAATTTTAATTAAATATAAGTAATACATAAAACATTAAAATTTCAGTATTTAAATATAAAAATCATCAAAATATTTTAGATTTTTTACTAAATTGTTGACACCCAGTATGTATTTTTTACTTCACACATCTCAATATGATTGAGTCATATTTCCTCGAGTGCTCAATAGCCACATGTAGCCAGTGGCTGGTGTCCTGGATAGCACAAGTGTGGCACAGTATGGACTTCCCAGGTGGCTCAGTGGTAAAGAACCTACCTGCCAATACAGGAGACATGGTTTTGATACTTGAGTTGGGAAGATCCCCCTGGAGAAGGAAATGGCAACCCACTCCAGTACTCTTGCCTGGAAAATCCCATGGATGGACGGAGGAGCCTGGTAGGCTACAATCCACAGGGTCGCAAAGAGACACGACTGAGCGACTTCACTTCAGAGGTAAGCAAACAGGCCAAATAGGTCATCTGTTACTCTTTAATTATATTTACTCCTTAAAAAGTTGGAGGAGGAAATGGCAACCCACTCTAGTATTCTTGTCTGGGAAATCCCATGGACAGAGGAGCTTGGCGGGCTACAGTGTCTTCCTCTCTAAAACATCTTCTGAGCATCGAATGTCTTTAACCTCCTTGGATAATCTTCTATAGGTCGCAGAGTCAGACACAACTTAGTGACTAACAGCAATAGCAACAGCCTCGCTCCTCTTGGCCCTTTCTTCTTGGTGCATCCTTAGCTGGCATCCCCTTGTGATTTCTACGTGACCCACCTGTTGCACTTGTCCTTCAGAGACATGTTCTCATACTCTCCATAAATACAGGCACCTCAGAGTTGTTGGGGGTTTGGTTCCAGGCCACTATAGTAAAGTAAGTCACACAGATTTTTTGGTTTCCCAGGACACATAAAAGTTATGACTACACTATCTTCCCTGTTAGCTCAGATGGTAAAGAATCTGCCTGCAATGCAGGAGACCTGGGTTGGGAAGCTCCCGTGGAGAAGGGAATGGCAACCCACTCTAGTATTCTTGCCTGGAGAATTCCATGAACAGAGGAGCCTGGTGGGCCACAGTCCATGGGGTCATAAATAGTTGGACACGACTGAGCAACTAACACTAACACACTCCTTAAAATTAGTACATGAAACTGTCCATCTCTTGGGGAGACTCCCTTCACAATTCATGTGAAATAATTCCTTTTCTAGATCTTACTAGGACAATAAAGTAATCAGTATCCCAATATATGTCCCTAACAAAAGCAGCCACTAAGCTAATATTCCGCTGTCCTTCACTTAAAACCAAGAATCACAGGCACAGATGGACATACCATTTATGTGTTGCAGTCAATACGGGATTCTAACATAATATAGGGAGAAGGTAGTTGTCAAATTTAAAAAGTATATGAAAATATTAGGAGCTAGCCATCTGGAAATAACTGTAAGGTCAGTATACCTTAGTGACATATTGCTGGCATTTATTCTAGAGTTGCATTTTGTGAGGACTGTTCCTCCCAATATAAATAGATATCCCATGGGAAAAGTGGCCAATGTTCAAGCAAATTTAGGAACTGCTGAGTTAAATAAAATTAAACATATTCTAGGTTCCCCCATCTTTTTAATACAGGACTGTTCATGGACCTTAATATGCTATCATGCACTGACTCCATCTTATAGCAGGTTGGAAAGAGGGCTATAGTGAGCAGCATTTCCAAACGAATTTAACAAAGAAATTTTATTCTCACTGGTCACCTTAAGAAACTAGTTTCTCAAGCTGTAAAATATTGATCTAGAAACACAGGTAAGAAAGATTCCCCCCACAACCTCAGGGAGAATCAATGCTAGAGTGTTGGTAAGGGCTTTAAGAACAGAGTATATTTAATTGTTAGGCAAGGCATTAAAGGTCTAACCCGGTTCCTAACAATATTTCTAACATAAACTCTAAGGACTAAATTATCAGGAGCATCTTTTGGTCAAGTATAAGAGGCATCTGTCTGGAGAGCTATAATACCTACCCTCTTCCTATATTCAACTCATAATGGCTATGAAATACAAGATTAATTTCATTAAAATCCTACCACCTCCACTCCCAAATCTTTATGCTCCTGCAAAACAAAAGAGAAACTTTATGAAATTAAATAGGAGTGAAGGTCAAAAACTAATCTGATTCTAAAGCTGCAGTTGAAATCAGGCATGGTTAAGGACTCTGTGAAGCTCACCGCAGCAAGTTAAACAAGCAACAAGACCCATTAATGTCATTGAAACACTTGAAACAGCTACACTGTCTAGAATGAAAAGGAATTTAAAATACCTGTAAGAGTGCCAATTAAGAAGGGACAAAAGTAAGTCATTTCCCTGAAAGAAGGAGGTTTTTCTGTGGTTTATGGAGGGTATCATTAGTATTATAAAACAAGGAATACACTCCAAAAAATATTCTGTGATCTCTTCAAATCCCTAATCTGGATTAAATGTTCCTCCTTTCATGATCAAAAGAGAGAAAATACAACAAAGGTAAGACAAAGTATTCAGGACAGTTGTAACTGACAGCAGGAAGAGACATTTAATTTTTGCCAGTCTGGTGGATGTGAAAAGGTTGTCTTGATTTGTCTTTCCCTGAGCACTAAACAAGTCTGAGCCCGTCTAGTAGTCTTTTTTCTTTTTAAACCACGTTTCCTTTTTCCGGAATGTCTGATTACATTTTTTGCCCAAGTTTCTGTTTACTTGTTTCTTTTTCTTAGTAATATGAAGGATTTCTTTATACACTTCAAATACTAATCTTTCAGTTATGTGGCAACCATCTTCTCTTTGTGACTCATCCTTTCACTTTCATTATGTTGACACAAGACTAACAGAATTAAATCTATTAAATCACAAAACTTCAGAATTAAATATAAATGCTCAGAAGTGCTAGAGATCTCTACCATACACTTAAGTACTAACACCAACTCTACAATCTTTTCTAGAAAATAGAACAGGAAGGAAAAGTTCTCAATTCATTTTATGAAACTTGGATTATCATTGTATTGTCAGAGTGACAGACACATAGATCAATGAAATAGAAGACAGCACTTTAAACAGACCCATTCAAACAGGCTCAATTGACTTTTAACAATGGTGCAAAAGCAATAATGGAGGAAAGACAGATTTTCAACCAATGTGCTGGAGCAATTTCATAGGTTGAAAAATGAGATACTATCTCATAGCCATTGGGATAACTAGTATCAACAAAACAAAACAAAATAATAAGTTCTGGTAAGGATATGAAGAAATTAGAACCCTCATGCCGTAAATACTATAGTCATAATTAGCCTTGGCATTTGGTATTGCTGGTTCTTAACTTTGTCCTTCTTCTTTAGGAGTACCTTGACTACTCTAGGCCATTTTCTCTTTCACAAAAAGCTTAAAATTAGATTGTGTGTTTTATTGAAAAACACTATTTTGATTCAAATTGCATTGAATCTGTAAAACTACTAGGTAAGAAACAAGAAAAAAAAATCTTTATAGTAGTCTTTATTTAAATAAACATGACATGTTTTCCCATTTATTTAGGTCTAAATTATTTTTAAAATTTCAGTTAGGTTTTTAAATCCATCTTAAAAAGGCTTGCACATTTCTTGTTAGATTTATTTACAAGAAATGGTTTTGTTATTGAATATGTTTTTAAATTAAAATTTATACTTATATATATATTTAGATTAAAATTATTATTGTATATACAAATGCAAATGACTTTTGCTAGACTATCCTAATAATTTTGTTAATTTTTATGTAGATTAAGTTTTCTCTACAAACCAACTCATATATTTACTTTTTTCCTTATAATTATCCCAAACTTTAACTCATTCTATTTTTTTCTTTATTTCTGAATGTACAATGTGGATAAGAGTGATAAGAAACATCCTCATCTTGTTTCTAATTTTTAAAAGGGTATTTCAAATCTTTTCCACTAATAGGCATGTTTCAAGTAGCTTTTTAGATACCCTTTATCACATTAAGAAACTTCTATTCCAAGCTTTTTAAGTTTTATCATAAACAGGTACTGCATGTTATTAAATTTTTTTCCTGCACCACAGATAATCAATAATTTATCTTTCTGCATCTGTTAAAGTGGTCAGTTTTATGAAAAAATTTTCTAATGGACTAACTTTGCAAAACTAAAGCTGGCTGAATCATTGTTGTTCAGTCGCTTAGTCAGGTCCAACTTTTTGCTACCCCATGGACTGCAGCACGCCAGGCTTCCCTGTCCTTCACCATCTCCTGGAGCTTGCTCAAACTCATGTTCATTGAGTCAGTGATGCCATTCAACCATCTCATCCTCTGTCGTCCCCTTCTCCTCCTGCCTTCAATCTTTCCCAGCATCAGGGTCTTTTCTAATGAGTCAGCTCTTCGCATCAGGTGGCCAAAGTATAAAATGAGTAAGAGTATATATTAATTACTGCTGTATTACTACTGTTGCCAAAAAACTTAGGGGTTTAAACCAACCAACGTTTCTAACAGTTTCTATGTGTCAGGACATTGGGAGTGGCTTAACTAGGTGGTGTCTAAGTGTTTCTTATGGGGTTTCAGTCAGGATGTCAAGAGGGCCTGTGGTACCCATTGTCAAGAAGGACCAATCACATGCTGTTGGTGGCAGGCCTCACATCCTCACACAGAGTTCCTCCACAGCCTTGAGCGTCCCCATGATAATTAACTGCCTACTCCAAGAATGAGTAATCTAACAGACACAGTGAGGAAGAAACTGCAGTTCCTTTTATGAACTATTCTCTGAAGTCTCACACCATCACTTTTGCCTTCATTCTGTTAAAGCTGCATCAACAGGTCCAGCCCACTCTCAAAGGGAGGGAATTAGGCTCCACCTTTATGAATCAAAGAGCATCAAGAGTTTTAACATCTTTTACAATGACCACAGATTATTCCCTCTTTTTCTAATTTCCAAATTTGTTTAAGATTGGAATGGTATGTTCCTTAAATATTTGGTAGGTTTCACTTATAAAACAATTGTGACTTGGTATTTTCTTTGCAAGCTTCCCAGGTGGCTCAGAGGTAAAGAATCCACTTGCCAATGCAGGAGACGATGGTTCGATCCCTGGGTTGGGAAGATACCCTGCAGAAGGAAATAGCAACCCACTCCAATATTCGTGCCTGGAAAATTCCATGGACAGAGTCTGGCAGACTACAGTACATGGGGTCGCAAAGAGTCAGATATGATTTAGCAATTAAAACAACAAATTTTCTTTGTAGGCAGTTTTTAAAGAAATGATTCAACCTCCTTAACAGTTAAAGGGCAACCAGCTTTTCTAAATATTACTGAAGTCATTTAAAGTTTAAAAAAAATCATCCACTGCATTTAATTTTTAATTTACTGACATCAAGGTTGCTTTCAAATTCCTTTATTGTGATCTCTTCTGCACCTGTAATTATTTTCATTTTTCATCCCTAATTCTCTGAGTCTTGACCATTTAACAGGATTTTGCAAATAAACCTTATTTTGGATTCTATCATATTTTAATTTTCTATCCAACTGATTTCTATTCTTATCTTTATTAAGTACCAGTTAGCTACACTGATATGTTCTAATGGGGAATCTTTTCATTATCATTTAGTTCTTAATATTTTCTAATGTTCATTATGATTTCTTCTTTGAAGATATTGTAAAACTGCTAAATGTGTAGAGGTATTCTTAAATGTTTCATTATAAAAACAGTTAAAGCAAAAAAAATTTAAAGTACAACAAATATTGTGAAGTAATTAGTCTCCAATTAAAAGAAAAATAAAAGTATAACCAACAATTAATTGTATAGGTTTCACCTAGATTCAATAATAATTATCTGCCAAATTTATTTTCTCTTTCTACATATACACAGAGATAGTATGTATAACACATGCATTTTGCTATACCATCTAAAAGTTGTAATACCAGAAAAATGAAAAACCCAATCAAAAAGTGGGCTAAAGACCTAAACAGACATTTCTCCAAAGACATACAGATGGCTAATGAAAAGATACTCAACATGACTCATTATTAGAGAAATGCAAATCAAAACCACAATAAGGTGTCATCTCACGATGGTCAGACGGCCACCATCAAAAAGTCTACAAACAAATGTTGAAGAGGGTGTGCAAAAAGGGAACCCTCTTACACAGTTGATGGGAATGCAAACTGGTACAGCCCTATAGAGAACAATGTGGAGATTCCTTAAAAAACTGGGAATAGAACTGTGATGTGATGTGCTGTGCTCAGCTGCTTCAGTGGTGTCCGACTCTGCAACCTATGGACCGTAAACTGCCAGGCTCCTCTGTCCATGGGATTCTCCAGGCAAGAATACTGGAGGGGGTTGCCATGCCCTCCTCCAGGGAATTTTCCCAACCCAGGAACTGAACCTGTATCTCTGGTGTCTCCTGCACTGCAGGCAGGTTCTCTATCCTCTGAGCCATCTGGGAAGCCCCTAGAACTGCCATACAACCCAGCAATCCCACTGATGGGCATACACCCTGAGGAAATCAGAACTGAAAGAGACGCATGTACCCCAATGTTCACTGTAGCACTACTTAACAATAGCTAGGACATGGAAGCAACCTAGATGTCCATCGGAAAATGAATGGATAAGTAGTGGTAGATATACACAATGGGATATTACTCAGCTATAAAAAGGAACGCATTAGAGCCAGTTCTAATGAGGTGGATGAACCTGAAGCCTATTATACAGAGTGAAGTAAGTCAGAAAGAGAAAGACAAATACTGTATATTAATGCATATACACGGAATTTAGAAAGATGGTGCCTGTGATCCTACATGCAGGGCAGCAAAGGAGACACAGAGGTAAAGAACAGACTTTTAGACTCAGTGGGAAAAGGTGAGGGTGGGATGACTTAACGGAATAGCTCTGAAACATGTACATTACCATATGGAAAGTAGATAGTCAGTGCCAGTCCGACGCATGAAACAGGGCACCCAAAGCCAGTGCTCTGTGACAACCCAGAGGGACAGGGTTGGGGGGGCGGTTCAGGATGGGGGGACACATCTATATCTGTGGACACATATATACCTCATGCTGATGTATGGTAAAAACCCTCACAATATTGTAATTACCCTCCAATTAAAACAAATTAATTAATTAACAAAAAATAGAAGTTGCTGACACTGGATCCCTGAAGACTGGCACACATCTCCTAAGAATAAGCACAAACTCCTAAATAACCATAATTTCAAATGCCACCTAAGAAAATTAATAATACTTTCACAATATACCACGTAGCCCACATCACATTTTCCCTAATTATCTCAAGACTGTCTTGGTATAGCTCTTATATCAGAACTAGATCAAATCCAGGTTCATATATTGTAGGTGTCTCTCGTATTTTTCCTAGAACAATCTCTCTACCACTTTTCCCCTATGACATTTACTTTTTGAAGAGTGTAGGACAGCTGACTAGAGAGTGTCACGTATTCTTGATTTAGTGACTGCTTCCTCCTGATGGCATAAGTGAATGCAAAGAATACTTGCATTTTTATAGTAAATACTTTTTTTCTATTAAACATTTTAAGTTATGAGTCAATGTCCATATAATTTGGGCACCAGTCAGGATGTCTGAGAACATACTAACTGAACTGTACAGTATGTAAGATTTATTTGATTAGAGCTTTAATTTGACCCAAACGTAATGATATGCATATTTTTTATGACAAAGTATTCAGACACAAACGCTAAATAGCTCACTGCTGCTGCTACTGCTATGTCACTTCAGTCGTGTCCAACTCAGTGCGACCTCATAAACGGCAGCCCACCAGGCTCCCCGATCCCTGGGATTCTCCAGGCAAGAACACTGGAGTGGGTTGCCATTTCCTTCTCCAAAACAGCTCACAAGTGATAGTTAATATTATTTTACTCAATGAAACCTATTTGTCAGTTTTTCTTTCACTTTTATTATTTCTCCAGTAATGAACCAGCCCTAATGGCTATTACATGTAACAGCACAGAGTTTAACCATCAACTTGAACAATTCACATATTTTATTTATTTATTTATTTTTTAATTTATTTATTTATTTTTAATTTTTACTTTACAATTCTGTATTGGTTTTGGCATAGATTGACATGAATCCACCACAGGTGTACATGCGTTCCCAAACATGAGCCCCCCTCCCACGCCCCTCCCCACAACATCTCTCTGGGTCATCCCTGCACGTCAGCCCCAAGCGTGTCATATCCTGCATCAGACATAGACTGGCATTAAAAAGGAATATCAATATTCCTTAATCCTGCCTTCCTCCTTGGTACAGTAATGACTAAGACTTAATCTTTTTATACAGCTTCCCTAAAGAGTAATCTTTAAGGTGTCCTTCAACAGTTCACTGGCTACTGACTATTCTACATCATTAGTCTGTTATGTCTTAAATCCTAAACTGAAGAAACATAGTGTCCCTTGGCTGTGAATAGTCCATCTGGAAACCAGAGCTGGGGCAATGCACTCAGGCTGATTACCTGGGCAACTGGAGAAAACACAGTGAGCCTGGTTTATGGAACTACAGTACCTGGGCCTCTAGTGACAAGAAGGGATGATAAAGTACAATTACTCTCTATTTGAGAAGGAAGTAGAAAGCATGTACAGTGAGCAATAAGAAAGAACTAATCACCTCTGTCCAAAACAAACAAACGAAAACAATATTATAACAAATAGAACAAAAACCCTCCCAGATAATAATGTTATTATGTTGTTGTTGTTGTTGCTGTTGAGTGGCTAAGTTGTACCTGACTATTTTGTGACCCCATGGACTGTAGCCCGCCAAGCTCTTCTGTCAATGGGATTTCCCAGGCAAGAATATTGGAGGGGGTTGCCATTTCCTTCTCCAGGGGATCTTCCTGACCCAGGGATAGAACCCACATCTCCTGCATTGGCAAGTGGATTCTTTACCACTGAGCCACCAGGGAAATCAGGGAAGCCCAATGCTATTATGTACTAAGTGTCAATACATAGTATTTTATTTATTGCTTATAAAATGAGGTACAAAGAAATACGAATCTAGAAAAAGAACCAGAGTTCAAGTGTAGGTTTATCTTATTACAAATGTCGACACTCACTCTTTACCAATGCCAGGGAATAGAAAGTCTTAATTGCAAAATTAGAGAGTTAATGTACACTAAAACAGTGAATAAATTAATGTGGAGGGAGGCTCAGAAGTGAAGGGATATATACACACACACACATATATACATATATAATTATGACTGATTTGCACTGTTGTATGGCAGAAACCAACACAAAATTGTAAAGCAATTTTCCACCAATTAAAAAATAAATAAAATTTAAGAAAAAAAAAGAGAAAGCTAATGTAACTACGAGAAAGAACTTAAGTTTGGATAAAAAGAGGTTGGTAACCCTTCTGAAGTTTACTATAAAAACTTAAATTTCTCCATTATTAACTGCAAAATTACAATATTTACTTTTATTTCTTTACTCAGTTTTTTTTTTACATTAAAATAGGAATTTTACCACCTAACTCACAGTAGATAAGAAAAGCAAGGTCAGTACAGTGTCTGAAACACTGTAATTGCAGACATAAGTAACATATTTACTTATGTCTTCCTGACTCAAAGCTTATTGTGCCATTATTGTGTGTCACAACTGTGTTAAAATGGGTGAAAAGTGGAAGTGTTAGTTGCTCAGTTGTGTCTGACTCTTTGTGAACCCATGGTCTGTCCACGGAATAATCTAGGCAAGAATACTGGAGTGGTTTGCCATTTCCTTCTCCAGGGGATCTTTCTGACTCAGGGATCGAACTGGGATCTCCTGCATTGCAGGCAGATTCTTTCATTCACTCATTTCATTCAGTCGCTCAGTCGTGTCCGACTCTTTGCAACCCCATGAATCGCAGCACGCCAGGCCTCCCTGTCCATCACCATCTCCCGGAGTTCACTCAGACTCACGTCCATCCAGTCTGTGATGCCATCCAGCCATCTCATCCTCTGTCGTCCCCTTTTCCTCCTGCCCTCAATCCCTCCCAGCATCAGAGTCTTTTCCAATGAGTCAACTCTTTGCATGAGGTGGCCAAAGTACTGGAGCTTCAGCTTTAGCATCATTCCTTCCAAAGAAATCCCAGAGCTGATCTCCTTCAGAATGGACTGGTTGGATCTCCTTGCAGTCCAAGAGACTCTCAAGAGTCTTCTCCAACAACACAGTTCAAAAGCATCAATTCTTCGGCACTCAGCCTTCTTCACAGTCCAACTCTCATATCCATGCATGACCACTGGGAAAACCATAGCCTTGACTAGACGGACCTTTGTTGGCTAAGTAATGTCTCTGCTTTTCAACATGCTATCTAGGTTAGTCATAACTTTTCTTCCGAGGAATAAGCATCTTTTAATTTCATGGCTGCAATCACCATCTGCAGTGATTTTGGAGCCAAAAAGATAAAGTCTGACACTGTTCCCACTGTTTCCCCATCTATTTCCCATGGAGTGATGGGACCAGATGCCATGATCTTCATTTTTTGAATATTGAGCTTTAAGCCAATGTTTTCACTCTCCACTTTCACTTTCATCAAGAGGCTTTTTAGCTCCTCTTCACTTTCTGCCATAAGGGTGGTGTCATCTGCATATCTGAGGTTATTGATATTTCTCCTGGCAATCTTGATTCCAGCTCGTGCTTCTTCCAGCCCAGGGTTTCTCATGATGTACTCTTACCAGACATAAATTTACAAATTATATTTAAAGTCTCTTGCCTTGTAGAATCACAGGAGAACAAAAAAGGAAATTAACCAAGACTTTGCATTGTATTACTTCTGTTAAGTATAGAATATCAAGGGATTTTATAGCCAGAGTATCTATTACTGTTCTATTGAACTTCAGTAAAGTCTTTTTCTCTCATACAGTTGCTTTGAGGAATTTAAATGAAATTATTTGTGTAAATCTTGACTCAGTGTCTATCACAAAATAAGCATACCATAAATGTTGCCTATCATTAACATTTTTAAGAAGAAACTTAAAAGATGCACATCCAGTAGGGTTCAACCAGAAAAGATGGAGGGGGGAATGATTCAGGAAAATGGAACAGCATGTGCAAAGACTTGGGGTGAATGAGTGGCACAAAAGAGGAGCTAAAAAAAAAAAAAAGATATGGCCACTGCATACAGCAACAAGTTCAGAGTAAAGGGGATAGACTTTTAAGGCTCAAATTAGGGAAACGCCAACTATCAACTAAGCTAGAAAATGCAAGTGAAAGAAAGTGAGTGTTAAGTCACTCAATCGTGTCTGACTCTGCGATCCCATGGTTTGTCCATAGGATTCTCCAGGCAAGAATACTGGAGTGGGGTGGGGGTATATTCTCCAGGAGATCTTCCCAACCCAGGAATTAAACCCAAGTCTCCTGCACTGGGCTTCCCTGGTGGCTCAGATGGTAAAGAATCTGCCTGCAATGCAGGAGACCCAGGTTCTATCCCTGGGTCGGGAAGATACCCTGGAGAAGGGAATGGCAACCCACTCCAGTATTCTTTCCTGGAGAATTCCATGGACAGAGGAGCTTGGTGGGCTACAGTCCATGGGGTTACAAAGAGTCAGACATGACTGAGCAACTAACACTTTCACTAACACTCCTGCACTGCAGGCAGATTTTTTACCATCTGAGCTACCAGAGAAGTCCAACTCTCTGGAAGTGAAGAAAATGCAAACATTACTCTGAATTGCAATAAGAACTCACCAAAAGTTTTTAATGGAAAGAGCTGACATAATCAAATAGAGAAAAACCAATGACGAACAGCTACTGATTTAATCATTTCTTGTGTCAGGTATACTGAAGGTTCATTATATTACACAAATACATATTTTAGGTTTTTATGTCTTTTTGATTAACTGGCTCTTTTATCATCATGAAATGTCCCTCCTTATCACTGGTGTGTCTTGAAGACTACTGTGTCTAATATTAATAGAACCACTCCAACTTTCTCATTAGTGTTTACCAGTGTGCATTTTTTCCTTCCTTTTACATTTAGTCTGTATCTTTATATTTACAGTGCATCTTCTGGAGACGGTATATATAGTTCAGTCATGCGATTGTATTCAGTCTGAAAATCGCTGCTTTGTAACTGTAGTCTTTAGTCCATTTACACTTAAGGTAAATATTATGGTTAGCTTTGCTTCATCTGGTATCTCTTAGTATTCCATTTTATCACCTCTATCAGCTTTTTAGCCATACCATACCACTTTGTTGAGTGATTGCTTTAGTGATCTGGTAATATCATACCCTTAATCTATCACAGTCAACCTTCTGTTAATTTTATATCAACCCCATTGCATCACCTTGCAACTATGTAATTCAAAGTACCTTCCTACTATCCTGTGCTATTTACTGTCCCATTTTTTTCACTTGTGTTATAAACTCACAATACATTAACATTTTAAATAAAATTTTTATAGATAATAAGAAACAAGAAAAATGTTTTTTTATATTTACCAAGGACCAATTCTGGCCCTCTTCATTCCCTTCCTTAGAGCTGAGTTTCTGACTGATATGTTGCCTATATTTATTTCTGCTTTATTGACTATGCCAAAGCCTTTGACTGTGTGGATCACAATAAACTGTGGAAAATTCTTAAAGAGATGGGAATACCAGACCACCTGACCTGCCTTTGAGTATGCAGGTCAGGAAGCAACAGTTAGAACTAGACATGGAACAACAGACTGGTTCCAAATAGGAAAAGGAGTATGTCAAGGCTGTATACTGTCACCCTGCTTATTTAACTTATATGCAGAGTACATCATGAGAAATGCTGGACTGGAAGAAGCACAAGCTGGAATCAAGATTCCTGGGAGAAATATCAATAACCTCAGATATGCAGATGACACCACCCTTATGGCAGAAAGTGAAGAAGAACTAAAGAGCCTCTTGATGAAAGTGAAGAGAGTGAAAAAGTTGGCTTAAAGCTCATCATTCAGAAAACGAAGATCATGGCATCTGGTCCCATCACTTCATGGGAAACAGATGGGGAAACAGTGGAATCAGTGTCAGACTTTTTTGGGGGGGGGCTCCAAAATCACTGCAGATGGTGATCACAGCCATGAAATTAAAAGACGCTTACTCCTTGGAAGGAAAGTTATGACCAACCTAGACAGCATATTCAAAAGCAGAGACATTACTTTGTCAACAAAGGTCCGTCTAGTCAAAGCTATGGTTTTTCCAGTGGTCATGTACAGATGTGAGAGTTGGACTATAAAGAAAGCTGAGCACCAAAGAATGGATGCTTTTGAACTGTGGTGTTGGAGAAGACTCTTGAGAGTCCCTTGGACTGCAAGGAGATCCAACCAGTCCATCCAAAAGGAGATCAGTCCTGGGTGTTCATTGGAAGGACTGATGTTGAAGCTGAAGCTCCAATACTTTGGCCAGCTGATGCGAAGAGCTGACTCATTTGAAAAGACCTTGATTCTGGGAAAGACTGAAGGTCGGAGAAGGGGACGACAGAGGATGAGATGGTTGGGTGGCATCACAAACTCAATGGATATGAGTTTGGGTAAACTCCAGGAGTTGGTGATGGACAGGGAGACTTGGTGTGCTATGGTCCATGGGGTCACAAAGAGTCAGACACGACTGAGTGACTGAACTGACTGAACTGACTGATGTTGCCTTTTGCCTGAAGGACTTTAACTGTTACTTGTAGTGACTTCTCATGGTGATGAATTCTCTTAGCTTTTGCTCATCTGAAAACTTCTTTATTTTGCCCACAATGCTAAAATATATTTTTGCTGGATTTATAATTTCAGATTGAATTTTTATCTTTTAGCACTTTAAACAATATATTCTGTTGCCTTTTAGTTTCCATTAATTCTGATGAGAAATCAGTGTTCATTCCTATTATTGTTCCCCTATGTAAAATGCAATTGTCTTCTCTCCCTTTAGCTACTTGTAAGATGTTCTCTTTATGTTTGGTTATCAACAATTTGACTTGAAATATTAGTATGGTTTCCCTTGTGTTTACTGTAGTACTTGGAATTTATTTACCACCACAGGTCTGTGGATTTTCATCAAATTGGACATCTTTCAACTATTATTATTTCCAAATATTTTCCTATTCCAGCCTCTTCTCTTTTTGGGGCTCTATTACCAGTCAACACTGGCCCATGGATCACTGAGGTTTGCTCATTTTTCCCCTTTTCTTGTCTCTCCATGCTCCAGTTTACTCAAGCTTTGTTCTGTAAGTTTCCAATTTGCCATTAAATATACTTAGTGAATTTTTCATTTCAGATATTGAATTTTCTGTTCTAGGGTTTTCTAATTACTTAAATTTCTACTTCTGTTCAGATTCCCTTTCTGTACACATGGATGATGCCCATCTTTTCCTTTAAATCCTTGAAGATATTTAACAGAGATAATTTTTAAATCTGCCTGCTAATGCCACATCTTTGTCACCTCTGGGTCTGTTCCTATTGTTTTATCCTCTAGAGATGAGTTGCATTCTTTTTCTTCATATGTCTAGTAATTTTTTAAATAACTGGACATTGTGGGTAGTATGCCATGGAGTGTCTGAAGTTCCTTCAAAGTATGTTTTATTCTGGCAGGAAGTTAATATACTGGCAACTCAACCTGATTCTGTTGAAGTGTAGTTTTAACCTTTGTTACAACAGTCTAGAATAGCCCTTACGCTATGGATAAAATAGCCCTATTCCTAAAACATAAGATTTTCTGGGGTCTCCATTAATGCCCAAGGTGCTCAGCAAGGTCTTTCCAACTTGGCTGGTTGAAATTCTCTCAGCACCATGTGACCTTCAGAATCTCCTGTTGACTTAAAGGTCCTAGTAGCTGCTCTCTGAAAAAAGACCTGTCCTGTACATATGGAGTTCACTAATCAGTTGAAGGATCTGACAATCCCTGTGGAAATTCTTAAAGCTCTCTAAGTAGCTCCTTTCTTTCTAGTACCCCCAATTCCAGCTGTTTCAGCAGCCATGCACATCAATCACTGTTTCCATCATCTCAACAAATCTCTGGTTTCTGTGTGGGCTCTACTTCCCTGAGTTGCACTTTAGAAAGTCAGAGTGAGCTCACCTCCTGGGTTTTCCTTTTCTTCAGGATTATAGCCCTCACCAAAAAACAATCCAATTGAAAACTGAGCAGAAGACCTGAATAAATATTTCCCCCCCAAAAAGACATTACGGATGCTCAACAGGCACATGAAAAGATGCACACCACCACTCATCAGGGAAATGCAAATCAAAACCACAAAGAGTTATCATCTCATACCTGTTAGGATGGCTATTATCAAAAAGACAAGAGTAACAAGTATTATCAGAGATGTGGATAAAAAGGAACCCTGTGCACTGTTGGTGAATGTAAACAGGCACACTATGGAAAACAGTATGGAGGTTTCTGAAGAAATTAAGAAGAGAACTACCATATGATCCCCCAATCCAACTGCTCAGTCTTTATCCAAAGAAAACAAACACACTAATTCAAAAATATATATTCACCCTTATGTTCACTGCAGCAGTATTTACAACAGCCAAGTTATGGAAGAAAACCTAAGTGTCCACTGATAGATACACGAACAAAGAAACAGTGGTACACGTGTATACATAATTTACCAGCATATCACTTAGTATATATATATTTATTTATTGTTGTGTGTATATATAATTTACCATCATATCACCAGGGAAGCCCCTTCCAGCGTATCACTTAAATATATATATTTTATTTATTGTTTATGTCTCCCACAACTACAATACAAACTTTATGAAAGCAGCCTTTTTTTTTTTTTTTTTTTACTATTTTGTTTACTGCTTTAAGCCCAGAGTTCTAAAAGAATCCTTGCCTAACAACAGGCACTTACTAATATTTGTTAAATGAATGAATCATTATATGACTATTAAAGAAGGATACAATATACAATATGATTTCAACTAGACCAAAACAGACAAAAATTATTTACAGGAAAAAGGGATCAAAAGAAACATGTTTATAAGGTTTTTGTAATTAATATTACTAGCTTTTAAAATCTAAAAAATGATCTTTTTAAAAAAGACAATGCACTTAGATTACATATCAAATAAGAATAAATGCATATAAGTAAAAAAGAACTAAAACATCTTTCTGACTAGTGATTTAATCTGTGACAAATTATTATTTACATCAATTTAATAGACCATAAATATTTACTAACAGCACTGTGGGAGATACAAAGATGAATGGATAAGATATGGGCCCCCATCAGGGGCCCAACATCTACTGGGAAAGAAAGACATACACAGTAAAAAAATACGGTACAAGCAAACTGTGATAATTGCTATACTGGAAGTAATAGGTAAAATAGGGGAAAATAAACACTGGAAAGAATACAGTAAACAGGGGTGGCCCAATCATGGTCTTGAAAACTGTCTCTGAATATGCAGAGGGAAAAAGGAAGTCAAAACCAAGGCAGAGATGGAAGACTATATGACAGACCTATTATAGAACAGCACAAACTGCAAAACCCCTATCAGGTAAGGGGCACATGGCAAGGCTATCTTCCAGGGCTAGACATATAAGCTAAATGTGTGATACAGTAGGACCTAATACAGGATGTGGTGGGCTATGTTGTGAAATCAAAGAAACTGAAGGTATTCACATTAAAATTTCTATAAAATTTTATTAAAAGCATTGTATTAGTCCCAATAACAGAGATACTGTGGAAGAGAAAGGAAGACAGAGAAGACAAGCTGACAAATTAGGAAGTGTTTAGACTTGATCCTGTAAGCAACATTTTAACAGGAACGTTTTATAAAGTAAAGTAAGCACATACTTCAGAGAGGCTAGAAAGGACATCTTAAAAAATAAATTATTTTGAGAATCACCCACACCCCCACTCACAACATTATGGAAGGCAGTCTTTTGCTGTGCTCTTCCACTCTCTCTTCTAAGGTAAGGCTTGCGCGTGGGTGTACGCTTATGTGCATGCATGTGTTTGTATGTTTGGCTATGTCCGTGACACTGGGCAATTATATTGCTGTTTTAAAATTCCACTAAGACTCTATCAAAGGTTTTATTCACTTATTCTCCCCAACCATTTTTAATGGGAGCATACCATTTAAATTTTATTCTGTTCTGCTTGGGTTTTAATTTAGACTAGGAAGTAAGGAAAATTACTAAGCTTTTTGTTTTTTATCGTAAATAGTAAAATCTTTTTTCTTTTAATTTCTTCTGAGATGTCTTCTACTACTTCTAACAGGAACAAATCTTTCACGCCACATGAATTAATTTTTATTTTGTTCTAGTCTTTTAATCATTCGATTTTTTTCTTTTCATTTAACCATTTACTCATCTGTAATGTGTTAATGACTGCTATGAGCTGAGGCTCTAAATTTAAGCAATTACACTAATATCATTACCTAAATAGTCCTCCTGCTCATTCATGATGCCCTTTTTATCATGTACTTGTACTATAACTGAAACAAAAACTTGATTATGATTCTAAATTTTAAAAAATATAAATGACAGTAACAAAAAATTTATTATTAAATATATGTAACAGTTTTATATTTGGAACTCAACAAATGAACAGCTGCAATCCAAAACAGCCAAATATTACAGGTCCAAAATACAAAGTTTTTTAATCTGTCACGATCACTCCAAAGCCTTTTCATCTCTTAAAATTATCACAAAGATTAAACACATGTAACCTCAGCTATATATTCAAATAGCAAACACACTGCAATACTGACATCCCAGAACAATTTCCTATAAAACTGAATTTCTCCAGCTGGGTTTTAGTTATAGTCCCTCACAGTTCTTTGTTTTCATCCAGAAAAGCAACTGTCTGAGCAAAATCTAAATTCTTCATATTGCATTACCAATGGTGTAATACAACTTCCCACTTACTTAAAAAAAAAAAAAAGATTTTAAACAGCTACAGAGAACATATATTATTTAAATAAAGTAAGACTAAGCTGCATATATACCCAAATAGGTTGAAATTTTAGACAATTCACAACATTTCACATCTCACTTTAGGAGTCAAGTATCCCAAAATGTCTGTTTGTCAATTCCTATCTGTCTTCAACTGGTGGCAATTTGGTAGTCTTATATATGGAGAATAAAGCAAGAAAGCAATCAGCCAAGCATGGTCCTTCTCTTCTGTTATACTCGCCTGCTGACTCACACCTTCTCTACAGTACATTAGTAAATAATTTTGCATAATCTTTTCCACAGCAAAGGCTCACCACATCTTTTCTTTAAAAATCTAACTAGGGACTCCCTGGCAGTCCACTGGTTAATACTCTGTGCTTCTACATATAGATGGCTAATAAACACATTAAAAAATGCTCAACATCACTTATTATCAGAGACATGCAAATCTAAACTACAATGAAGCATCACCTCACACCAGTCAGAAAGGCCATCATCAAAAAATCTACAAGCAATAAATGCTGGAAAGGGTATGGAGAAAAGGGAACCCCCTTGCACTGTTGGTGCGAATGTAAATTGATACAGCCACTATGGAGAACAGCATGGTGATGTTAAAAAACTAGGAATAAAACTACCATATAACCCACTACTGGGCATATACCCTGAGAAATCCATAATTCTAAAAGACACATGTAACCCAGTGTTCACTGCAGCACAATTTACAACAGCCAGAACATGGAAGCAAGCTAGATGTCTGTTGACAGATGAATGGATGACGAAGTTGTGGTACACATATAAAATGGAACATTACTCAACCATAGAAAGGAATGAATCTGAGTCAGTTCTAGTGAGGTAGATGGACCTAGAGCCTGTTATACACAGTGAAATAAGTCAGAAAAACAAATATATTAATGCATATACATGGAAGCTAGAGAAATGGTACTGATGAACATATGTGCAGGGCAGTAATAGAGACTCAAACACAAATTTATGGACACAGTGGGGGAAGAAGAGGGTGGGACAAATTCTGAGAGCAGCGCTGAAATATCTACATTCCCATATGTAAAACAGCTAATGGGAAGTATCTGTATAACACAGGGAGCTCAATCTGATGCTCTGTGACAATCTAAAAGGATAGGGTGGGAGGGAGGGAGGTTTAAGAGAGAGGGGACATATGTACACCTATGGCTGATTCATGGTGATGTACGGCAGAAACCAACACAACACTGTAAAGCAACTATCCTCCAACTTAAAAAAAAAGACTTTGCACTTCAACTGTAAGGGGCATGGATTCCACTCCTGGTCGGGGTACTAAGACCCCAAACACAGGGTGACGAGGCCAAAAAGAAAAAGGATAAAAACCTGACTAGGCTTCAAAATAACCCAACAGAAAATAAAGCTATCAACTTCTCAGATTCTAAATTTAAGAAGACATACAAATTACACAGATGAGTTTTTTCTTTTATGATGGGGAGAGAAAGGTAAGAGACAGAAAAAAAAAGTAAAAGAAGAGGGGGAAAAATAAAATAAGAACAAAACAATAAAAAAGGTAGGGAGAAAAATTGAGGGAGACAAACAAGGAGGTTTCAAATTAGTTGTTATGAATACCTTGTACTATACTAATGTAAGAACTGTGAGGAAATTATTTCTCTTCACAAATTACTGGAAATTATCTCATCTTATTTTAGATGAAATGATCTACATTTATAAGACAGAAGTCTAAAGAAGTAAATTTAATAATTGACCAATACAAATATTCTGGGGCCACAGAGAGTCTGACTGAAGAAATGACTAGAAGAAGTGAGGAACTAGTGATTATAAAAATTAAGAAGTGGTAGAGAATAGATATCCAACATTACTTATCCTGAGGGAAATCAACTAGACTAGGATAGAGAGCAAGGAATAGCTCTGGGAAGAGTGATAAACAGATGTTACAGGCTGACTGCAGAAGTAAGCCTGGGAGAAAAAAGAAAGTGATGAAAGAAACTGAGAATGAAAACCCAGACATAAATGAGCTAGAAGCAAAGATAGAACAAGAAGGTAATATCAGAGAAAACTGTAAATACTTACACACTGTGTTAAGACCTGCTCTTTCACATAACAGAAGTATGACCCTGATATACTGGACCCATGAGAGCTGGACCATAAAGAAGGCTGAGCACCGAAGATTTGATGCTTTCAAATTGTGGTGCTGCAGAAGACTCTTGAGAGTCCCTTGGACAGCAGGGAGATAAAACCAGTCAATCCTAAAGGCAATTAACCCTGAATATTCATTGGAAGGACTGATGCTGAAGCTAAAGCTCCAATACTTTGGTCACCTGATGTAAAGAGTCCACTCATTGGAAAAGACTCTGATGCTGGGAAAGATTGAAGGCAACAGGAGAAGGGGGCAGCAGAAGATGAGATGTTTAGATAGCATCACTGAATCAATGGACATGAATTTGAGCAAACTCTGGGAGATAGCAGATGACAGAGTGGCATGCTTCAGTCCATGGGGTGGCAAAGAGTCAGACTCGACTTAGCAACCAAATGACAACAACAAATTCAAGTCCATACCCAAAGATTTCTTTATCATGATGGCATATATTCTATATGATATATAGAATGAAAAGCTAAAAGTGGTTGAGCACATACTGTGTGAAACCCTCCAGAGAGAAAGAGTATAAAAACAAGACTGCAGCCCCAAGAAAAGTGGCACCCAACACTGGGACTAGAGTAAGCCTGATGAACCACAAGCTAAGAACAAAGAGAGCTTTCTTAATATTTGGAGGTTCCTCAGCTCCATCTTGGGGCTTCCCTGCTGGCTCAGACGGTAAAGCGGCTACCTGCAATGCAGGAGGCCCAGGTTCGATCCCTGGTTTGGGAAGATCCCCTGGAGCAGGA